>NC_056525.1:65594457-65674000 GCF_019175285.1 Sceloporus undulatus | reverse complement strand
ATCTATCTATCTATCTATCTATCTATCTATCTATCATCTATCTCAGAGAGAGAGGGTCCATAAACTTGCCTGGTTCCAGTGAGGGCAGGACATGTCCTCCATTTCTCCCTCCTGTCCAGCAGGACTTCCAAAACGCCCTCCCTCTACCTTCTTCTCCCACCAGCTCTGCCCTTAATTAGAGGCTCCATTAGAGGAGGAGAGAACGGGGCCAGCGAAGTCTGTGTGTATCCCTTTAAGAAATCTCTCCAAAGGACAGCAAGGCAGCTTGTGAAAACAGGAAAGCAGATGCATCTGAAGCCTTGCATTACCACACAGCAGCCATTACGTGAGAGCAGCCAATTCACAAGGAAAAGGGACAAGAGAATCCGGTACTTTTGCGAATTTACTTATTTCCAGATTGACCTCACATTCACCCTAGATTCTCTTCTGATTGGCTGCAGTGTCATGTGGAAAGCAGCTGCGAATTGGTCCCTGTACCCTGGATGATCTTGCATTGGGACCACTTTAAACTTCCAATTTTGCCCCGTGTCATAACGTCCAATGTCACAATTCTATACAGTCAATCAGTCTTGACTACATGAAGAACTCACTGAGGGCAAATGGAGTCAAGTGAGAATGAGGGCAATAGTTTATTTAGCATTGCATTTGTAATCCCAGGCAAACATGACTGATGCAATGACTGTGACATATCTGAGAAAAATGAGAGAAAGAGATGGTGGGGGGAAGAATACATAGGAAAGAGACCAAGGCTGCAATCCTGGATCTACTTACCTGGGAATAAGACATATATATGGGTTTGCTGTTTCAGACAATCATTTGCAAGCTGAGTAGTACCTAATGAGGGTTAAGATAGGTGGTGTTCTGAATGGGAAGCGAAGATTAATAAAAGCATTACGTGTTGCATAACAATAACCTAGTCTTTGCTTTTTGAAGCAAATATTATACCAATTCTGCCACCTATCCTACAAAAGAACATTCTATTCATTTGATATTTATACAGATTTTTTTTAAAAAAAATATTTACATATGTGTCTCCATAAAACCAACACATTAAGGTCATTTTGTCTTTGAAATGACTGAAAAGCCATTAAAATCTGAGTTATCTAATGGCACCTAGTAGCTCAGGTCTCACTGGGCAGTGAACCAACTCTTAGCTTTAGTCCAAACATCACAGAATCTAGCCAATGTGCTGAACCAATTTGAAGGGATAGGACTTAGACAGTTCACTAAAATTTCAGACTGAAACCCAGAGTGGATTGACTGCCCCCACTGACATGGGACAGCCATCACCTTGTGCTAGAGCTATCGTGCAAAATAATAATAATAATAATAATAATAATAATAATAATAATAATAATAATAATAGGATTTATTGATATGCCGCCCAATCACTGGGAATCCGGGCGGCTTACAACAGAGGGGATAATAGACGGTTTCCTGCCCTCAGGCTTACAATCTAAAAAGACATGACACAAAAGGAGAAGGAAATGGTGAGGGGATCAGGTCCAGCATTCTTCTTTTCCTCTGAGGCCTGGACCAAGGCAGATGGACTGGAGGGAGGGCTCTTCTTCTTGAGGCTAGCCCTGGTGGAGCTGGGCCTGCCTGGTCAACTCCCTCATGGGCCAGAAGATGACAGTTATGGAGGGAGGAGTCTCTTATTCCAGGCTAGCCCTGATTGACCTGGTAAAATAAGTAAATGGATAAAATTATCTAGACATGTGGAAATGCATGGCCTGCTTTGTTGCTGTTGTTGTTAACTGCTGTCAAGTTGACTTTGACCTTTGGAAGCCATATGAATGGGGGAGCTCCAAGAGCCCTGGTCATTAGCTACCTTGCTCAGGTCTTGCCAACACAAGGCTGTGGCTTCCTTGCTTGAATCTGTCCACCTGTAATAAAGACTCCTTTTTTTCCCTGTTGCTTTCCACGTGGTTGTTGTTATGTGCCTTCAAGTTGTTTCTGACTTATGGTGACTCTAAGGTGAACCTATCATGGAGTTTTCTCGGCAAGATTAATTCAAAAGAGATTTGCCATTACCTTCTTCTGAGGTTGAGAGCATGTGACTTGCCCAAGGTCACCCAGTGGGTTTCATGGCAGAGCTCAGAATTGAACCCTGGTCTCCAGAGACGTAATCCAACACTTAAGTCACTATGCCACACTGGCTTACCAAACATTATTGTCTTTTCCAATGAGCCACATCTTCTCATGATATGTCCAAAGTACCACAGTCTCATCTTGATTTTTAGGGAGAGTTGAGGCTTGATTTGCTCTTCTTTTTCTTGTTGTCATTCCATAGTAACTGTAAAAGTCTCCTGTAGCACCACCTTTCAAATGAGGTCATTCTTTCCTATCAGGTCTCTTCACTGTTCACCTTTCACAATCATACATGGACAATTGAGCTCTCCCCAGCCCAAATTTACATGTGTGTTTTGCTGAAGAAATGCAAACTATCAACATCCACCGTCAATTCTAGAAAAGTAAATGGGAGAAAATGGCATATATTTACTGGACAGTCGCATGAATGTAAGAGTGGAATTCAGATATATATTTCTTTATAGTCTACGGAAAATTTTATCTGCTTTTGATGCCTTTGTCCCATTGTCACCAGCTCCGTGCTTCAAGAACAAGATGTGGAAAAGTCAGAAGAAAATATGTAACAGAGGAAAACAAAACAAAAAGTGACATTTTGACATTTTGGCATGGAAAAGTGCACCATCTCATGTCCTGCTTATTTCAATTTCTGTTTATTTGTCAGTGGACAATTGTTCCCATGTCCCCTTTTCCATGTGCGCAAATGCCAGTGAACAGGTGCTTGTCGAGAGTGAATTATATACACACACATCCTTATTAAACTGCACACTCTGCAACACATTGCAGAAACAGATGAAGTGCAATGACCCTGCAGCTACTTTGAGAAAAATTAATACATGGGGAAAACTCATATCACAGCACAGCTGGTTTCTTGGTGTTGCTACAGAAAGGTCAATTCCCTCAGCCTTGTAGGTCTGAGCCAAGAGATCCCTTCTGCCAGGAAAATTGCTCTGGTCGTCCTAGCACTTGTGTATACCATTGCTATAAATCCTTTACCAGGATTCCCCCACTCCCCAACAACATAGCCATTTATTTTTGCAAAGTGACACAAGAGTTCATTCCAAGCAGTTTGGTCTGGTGAGAGAGAAAGGCGAAAAAAGCAGAGGCAAGATTGGAAAATGGAAATGTGACTGATATTTATAGAGGAGACAACACTTCTAAAGTGCTATGGTGGCCTGGAGAAAGATGGACTATGGGGACATTTTTTAAATAAATCGAAGAGAGGCAGCACAAGCTGAAAGGGCACTCTTTGCTTTTCTGTTTTACTTTTGCAACTCACAACACATCCCATGCTACTTCTCAAGTACATTTCTCTTTCCCATGGGTTGATTTCTCACAAACCTCAGTCAAACATATGTGAAGGCTTTAAGCATTGCCTGTGTAGCCTTCATTTGGTTCCTTTCTCAACTACAAGGGAGGGCTAGCCCAACCATTCAGAAGAGGGAGAGAGGTACTCGAGGCACCAAACTCATTATTACAAAACAACAACAGATTGCTAGTTATTTAATTTGGTATTGTATTTTTATTTCCAAGATTACAGACTGGTATTTGTGGAATTTGTGTTTGTGGTACTTGTGTGCACATTGACTTTGGTATGCATTTTGCTGCTTCCAGCAGCAAAATGTCTTGTGCTGTTTCTGTTTGGGGGAACAGTCTGGTTTGATCTCCACCCATAGGACTGAGTGAGCCAATGTTGGAGGTATTTTTCTTTCAGTCCCTACTGTTGCCTTGCATCTATGCAAGCACTACAGTCTAAGATTGCCGTATGAAGGCCTGTCACTTCTCTGTGCCATTCAGCAAGCTGAGCCCAGATCCAATCACATGCCTTTGCAATGTGTGTGCGCGCACACACACACACTCACACACACACAAGCTGGATTCACAGCTCCAGGTAGAGAGGGACATTTGTATGCATATGTTGTGAATTTTTCAACTGCATTTATTTTATTTCAGTGGCGGGTATAGTTACCCTGGACTCCACTTTTGTAGCCCCTGAAGCCACCTACTGTTCCTCCAGTGTCCCCCCATTCCCTTCCCTATTTTTTAAATAGTGCAATTTTCAGGCAATTTAAACCTGCTATATGTATGCACACATATATTTAATATATATTCACACATATATTTTATACACATGCATACATTTAATGAAGTTGGTTTCTCTGCATTTTAAAAATATACACAATTTTCTTTAAACATTTTTCAAATACGCACATTTTATTAAATAGTATTGGTGGTGGGGCTGCATATTATATCACAATTTCAGTGTGGCATAGTGGTTTGAGTGTCAGACTCTGGAGACCAGTGTTCGATTCTCAGCATGGCCATGAAACCCACTGGATGATCTTGAGCAAGTCACATGTTTTCAGCCTCAAGGGCAGGCAATGGCAAACCTCCTCTGAAGAAAATCCCATGATAGCCTTAGAGTCACTAGAAGTTGGAAACAATTTGAAGGCACACAACAACATCAAAACCACATGCTCTGAAATGTATAGGTTTCTGCTGGTAACCTGTCTTTTCTGTGATAAGCAGGACAGACTGGCAGTCTGTTCCTTCTTAAGTGCCAACAGAGTGCCCCTTGATTATATTTTTAATCTTTTATGTAGTCCAAACAGCACCACCAATGTCAAAACCAGAAAACCAGAAATCAGAAACAGAAGAACAGAGAAGAAAGCCAAATCATTGACTCACCATGTACAGTGCATTAGAAAGGTGTTCCACCCGCCATCAGGGCAAACAGTTAACTCTAGGAAGGTGCCTGGCTGAATTGATATAGTCCTTCTCAGAACATGTCCTTGCCTCAGCAGGATGAGAAGAAGAAATATGGAAGAAATTGGTGTTCTTCTTTCATATGAAATGGCAGTAGTCATTTACATATCTTTTGAAAGGTATTTTAACAGAGCCCAGCATTAAGGGCAGGAGACATACACTCTGCACATTATGAAAGTGCCATGGAATTATGCCCCACTGGGATCTCAGTCTACCTGAGGCACTTATCTCACTCACCATAAAAGATGGTCCAACATTGGTAGAAGTTAATATTGGGTTTCTTGCTTGGAGGAAAATGTCAGAGTAGTTTCAGTAGTAGCAGATGGCTAATTACAGGTGAGTGAACTAATTTAGGGAAAGCTCATTACTCATGCAGATATAATCACTAACTTTTACTTCATAGGAGGAGGTAGGGAGACAGAGGAACTAGTTGCTACCAGTGTGATGCTAACCTTTCACTTCTCATAGAATTGTCCATTTGTTGGCTAACATGTAAGAAGGTATTTGGGGGTGTTTAGGGAGGAAAAATAGTAAGGAGCAACCAGATTGCATGATTAGAAACTGGAAAATGATACTGAAACTTGGAATTCTACAACAATGCAAATAAATCAACCTATACACCATTTATTCATGAGGTCTAGGTGGCATGTCATGTATCGATGCATCAATCAGCATTCAGAAAGTGATGGAGATATGGAAGGTAATTATTCTTTTGCTCATCTTGTCCTTTATTGTAAGCTAATGATATTCAGTGTTCCCATGCACAAGTAAAAGGGTACCTTTAAGTTGTCTTACATTTGGTTGGGCAAACGACCATATACCCAGGACTGGTTCCAGGTTTTTGAGGCCTTGAGCAAAGGGCATACTGGTAGTTCTATTGGCAGGATCCGGTGGACTAGCCTGACAAGGCGGCAGTTAAGACGGATCTCTTCCAGCGAGCCTACCCACCCGAACATTTATAGGATTTTTGAGATGAAAGACTCCACTTCCGAGTGCGACTGTATGTTTTTAGATATCCAGGCACTGACCTAGCTATTTTATGGAATTAATAGTAATATGAATATTCTATTGTTTATATTTCTTTTTATTACTTTTATATATGTATCGTATCATTTTTATTGATGTAATCCTGCCTCGATCCGCAGAGAGGCGGGAAATATAAATAAAATTTATATTATCATTATTATCACTGTTCAGTGAATTTTTGACTGGATTTGCTAAATGGCCAACACAACTACCCCTGAATGTTTTCTGGATTTTAAGATACCACATTATAGCCACAACAGGGAATCCTTAAGAGTCGGCCAGTGGACTGGGACCTTACTATTTGAAGTTTCAATCTCCAACAAAGGTTAAAAAAAAAATCTTCTTTAATTTGGACCAAATTGGCATGTTTTACCTTAACAGTACCTAAAGTTTTCCTGATGCAAAAGCATGGAGGCTTCTTGAGAAATCCAGTGTCCTCTGCCTACAAAGGGGTCTGCAACCTCACAAGGATGGAGAAATATTGCATGGCAAAGGTAGTGTCTTTGTTGAGATGCAAATGGATGATACCTAAAGGACCGCCTCTCCCCGTACATTCCGCCTCGCACCCTCAGAACATCTGGGCAGCAGCTACTGAAGGTGCCTGGGGCCAGATTAGCCTCCACCACGCGGAGGACATTTTCCACAGCTGCCCCAGCCCTTTGGAATAAGCTGCCCACTGAACTCCGCTCATCTACCACCCTGGCCCAATTTAGGAAGGACCTCAAAACCTTCCTATTCCAGCAGGCATTCCCCGAATAAATATCCTGTGGGCCTCCCTCCTCGTCCGTGGCCATGAGGTTGGGCTATTGGGGCTTTTATTGTTTGCCTTGTAATTGTTATTGTATTTTATGGTTTTAACTCTCTTGTACGTTGTATGTATTTTAATCCCTGTTGTGAGCCGCCCTGATCTTTTGGAAGGGCGGGATAAAAATAAAAATTTTATTATTTATTATTATTATTATGATAAATTTCCTGGATTTTGAAAATCTCCCAGTTGCAACATGGTCAGAAGGAGGAGAGGCCAGCCTGCAAGATACTCCCCCTCCATACCATCTTAACTAAGAACAGAAACAGCAAAATCCAGGCCTATGACTAACATCTTCAATTTTTTTCTTCTGTTTGGTTTGTAACACCTTGTCTGATGAAGAAGCCAGTGAAGTTTTGAAAGCTTGCAACATGTATATTGTGCATTTTGGTTGGCCAAAAAAGGTGTCACTGTTTGGTGGATTTTTTATTGAATTTACTAAATGACCAACACGGCTACCCCTAGATGTTTTGAAGAGGCCTAAATGGATTGCTCACAGAGAGTTTTTGAAATTATGCTGAGGGTCACAGATGGTTCACCTCTGATGATCTCAAGTACTTGGCTTTCTATGCCACCACCACTGCTCACCCATTATTCCTTTATTTTATTTCCTAGTTACTCTTGGAAAGTGGAGAAATATTGAGAGAATTGAAAAGGTTTAGAATTGTATATATTCCCAGTCTCCCACCAGCAAGCAATGGACGATTCTTCACAGCCAACCACAGGTGAGTGATGGACGGTTGGTTGGTGATGCTTTTGAAAGAAAGTCCAGTTATTTGTATTAACTACTCAGTGGCTTCTATGTGAACAGGTTCACCTTGGCACCATAGGCACACTTCCCTATTAAATAGCTGGAAGGTATATGTATATAATGAAATCATCTATCTTTACTTAGAAATGGGGTTGGTTAATGAGACTATGGAGAGGGAATTAACAACAGCTGGGCCTGCAGAAAAGTTGAGCAGGGGGTCGAAAGTCCCCAGGAGAATGTTTCTCTTCCATGAATTGTTATCCAAAATCATGCTGCCTCCACCAATGGTACTTTTTGCATATGCAAATGAGTTCATCCTCCCTGCTATTACATGGCAATCAAAGGCAAATTACATTCTTGCTGTTTACTTTCAGTGTCCCTAATTAATCCGGTTATTAGACAATTAATGGAGCTTGTTTGGTGAGAAACAATGTTTGGGGAGAGAGAGACTTGTGCAATCATGGCTCTACCTGGAAATCACACTAGGAATAACATAGCAGCATAGATTTGTTAGTAACTATTAGAATCTGGAGTCACTCTTGAATTTATTGAAATTTGTCTGTGTTTTCATAAAGGTTTTGGTCCACATTTTGATTCCAAAACTATTTGTAAGATCCTTGAAATTGTCAAATAGCAAGGGTTTCAAGTGTCTTCTGTTGAAAATGTCTGCATTTCAGATACTTTTGGAACATTTGCTTGACTTCCCCAAGACATCACACAAAGGAGATAGGGAATTTATCCTGCGAATATCCCAGAAAAGTCACATAAATAAACGTAACGATTTCACATAACATCGCACAAAAAATGCCATTAAAGTGGTCACAAAGAAGCATTAATGCACATCTTTTTACTTTTGGGATTTCAGTGACAATGCATTTCCAATATCACTTTATTTGTGCAATTGTGTGTGATAATCATTCATGCAATTACTCACCATTTCTGCTTCATTTGTGGGATGCTTTAAATGTGCTTTAATTTTTTTTAGTGCCAAAATTAGCCCTGGTGTGATAAACTCTATAGCAGTGATGGTGAACCTTTTTAGGTTCATGTGCCAGGGGGCGGGGCTTCTGACTCCTGGGATGGGGCTGCATGCTGGGGCGGGGCTTCTGGCCCAGAGAGTGTGGCTTCCACCCTCCGTGGGCAGAGCTTCCACCCTCTGGGCGGGGCTCTTCCCCTGCCTTTTTCACGGCCCCCAGCTGTCTCTCAGAGACAGCTGGAGGTCAGCAAAGGCCCATGAGGGGGAGTAGCCATGGGCAGGGCCCCAGTCCTCCTCTTCCCGGACATTTCTTTGCCCCAAAGGGCTTTCTAAAGCCCTTTGGGGGCAAGGAAAGGAAAAAGGGGAAGAATAGGAATGGCAGGGCCCCTTCCTCCCTCCCCACGGACCTTTCCCTGCCCTCTAGGTGCCCCATTTGGGGCACTTGGAAGGCAGGGAGAGGTAAGTGGGGAAGGAGGGAGATGGGGAGGGCCCCTTCTTCCCTCCCCACGGACGTTTCCCTGCCCTCGAGGTGCCCCGTTTGGGGCACCCGGGGGGCAGGGAAAGGTAAGTGGGGAAGGAGGGAGATGGGGAGGGCCCCCGCCTCCCTCCCCATGGAGCTTTCCCTGCTTCCAGCTGCCTCTCCAGAGACAGCTGGTGGCAGGCAAAGCTCTCTGAGGAGGAGGCACTGGCACGCGCCAGTCGCTCCTCCTCTCCCAGCCCTTTTCCCGCCCTCTAGCTCTCTTGAAGAGGCAGCGGGGGCTGGGAAAAGGCTGTGAGGAGGAGCCAGAGGCGCGCCCCTCTGGCTCTTTCTCCCGAGTGCCCTTTTCTGGCTTCCAGCTGTCTCCGAGAGACAGATGGAGGACAGGAAAAGGCAGGGAGGGGGAGGAACGGGCACGCGCATGCCTCTTCTGCCTTCTCCCTCGCCCCGTGCCCAAGGAAATGGCCCAAAGTGCCACTTCTGGCATGCTTGCAGTGGGTTCGCCATCACTGCTCTATAGGCTCACTTGTGCAGTTTTCTGAATGAAGCTTCCAAACCACTTGGGAATGCATAGCCTTAATTACCGAAACTGAAGTCACATTTAGAAGTCAAATGTTGGCTTTTTAAAAAGTTGGGCTCCAGTGTGAAAAGTGCTTAATGATGGAATTCATGTACTGAAAGATGCAAGTTTTCCTACCTACATCCAGGCAAGTGTGCTTTATAGAGTATGGTGAATGTTTTCTTGGAGGGTTCCACTTCAGGCTGTATGCTTGTATGTTTCCCTGCCACCATATCATCATCATCATCATCATCATCATCATCATCACCACCTGGTCATGGAAAGAAAACATATCAGAAATAACAGATGGCAGAATTCTTTTTTTCTGGCTTCTTCCTTTAATACTGTACACGTAGGCCAGAATTCTGTATGTCATAGTGTATTGTAACACAAACCCTAACTGACCTGATTTGTCAAGGACGTTCTCAATTCTACACCATCCCATTTTTCCTGCTGCTTTAAATATGGTTTCTTTCTCTTCCCCCTTTGTCTTCAGTTTGCTTTTGTTACTTTAATATAGAGTCATAGAATCATAGAGTTGGAAGAGAAATATAAGCTGACCATATTTCCAGGAACACATTTTCTTGAAGTTTGTGTCTATAAAACACATGTTTATGAGCAGCTAAAGCAGTGAGATTGTCTGATCATTGAACAACAGACGGAAATATTTTTGTTTCAAGGTTTGGAGTACCAATCTTCGGCCAACAGTAAAAACAGGTGGGGCGAGCCAGAGTGGTGAGTGGTTTGAGTGATAGATTATGACTCTGTGGAAGGCAGGGTTTGCATCCCCACTCAGCCATGGAAACATACTTGGTGACTTTGGACAAGTCAAACTGTCTCAGTCTCAGAGAGAAAGACAATTCTCCTCTGAACAAACCTTGCCAAAAAAAAAAACCTTAGGATCACCATAAGTCAGAAACGACTTGAAGGCACAAAAAACAACAACAAAGAGCATTCATGATCCAACAATATTAAGAATTAGTTGAATTCTGTGTCTTGGGGATATAATTTGAAAGAACATGTGTATCTACAAATATTAAAGATTTTTCTGATATGTACTCAGTTTATAAAGTAAGAATGGAAGATCAGATGACTCATGTTTACATCAGGCTTCAACCATTCAGGAGCCTCATGGGCCTTCCTGATAATCATGGGAGATAATGTTATGTGCTGTAGGCTACATTTCAGAAGAAAAAAGTTGGAAAACCACCTCAACATATTCCTTGCCTAAGAAAACCCTATGGAATTAATGAGGTCACCATAAGTCAACAATGTTATATGTCTCTGTTCTCTTCTGCACCTGAAGAGGCCTTAATTGCATCACCTCTAGGGTGGGGTATAGGAATATTCTGGTTCATGGGCACAAACCAGGCTGTGGATGATCTCCATTTAGACCATAGAAAGGTAAAGAAAAGCCCCCATCTCTCTGCAACCCTCCCCCCAATTCTAAGATGCACCCTGTAGACTACACACAAGGAATCCTTGCCATAATTTCATACTGGGATGAAATATTGGGGATTACCTCCATGACTTTACTTCCTCTTCCATGTAAGTAAAAAAAGCAAAGCCAACTGCTCTCAGCTGGCATTTGCAATCTCTATCCAGGACTTCAACCCAAGACTGGATGATATCAGTGGGCATTGCCATGCTGCTGACATAAAGAGTGTGATCTTGCCCCTGATATCATTTGTTCTATGGAGGTCTAGAAGGTGAATCCATGCACTTCTACTCACAACCTCACAGTATTTCCCCAGTTCTGCCTTTGAATATGTCCTAGGCTGCTGCCACACTGCAGAATTAATGCAGATTGACACCATTTTAACTGACATGGTTCAATCCTATGCAATCCTGCAATTTGTATGTTGTCATGACATCAGAACTCTTCAAAAGAGAATGCTAAATATCTCACAAAAACTACAAATCCCAAAATTCCATAGCATTAAGTCATAACAGTTAAAGTGGTGTCAAACTGCATTAATTCTCCAGTGTACATGCAACCATAGTATCACACATGAGACTTCTGGATCAAATTCTGTAATCTTCAGTGGCTGGCTGGTTGGTCTCAACCGCAATACTAGCTCAGACCTCATTCAAATTCTCACCTCTTCTCTCAACCTCCCACCCACATAGTACTGGATTAGCAGTTGCTTACAGGGATACACTTTCAGGAGAAGAGATTTATCATGTTACAGAGCAAGTAACTCAATAATTGCTTTTATATCTGGTGTATGCTTTCTGATGCATTAGACCTGCATCCACAAGCAGCTGGGTTATTCTGGGGCAACTGAGCCATCTCAAGGGAAGCAGGGCTGCTGTCTGCAGCTTCAAACATCCTCCTAGGCTCTTCTCTCCCTCTGTCCTTGCAGGTACACAACTTTTAGCTTTTGCCTATAAGTGCCACATTAAACTTTCATAAGGGTCCAGAACTTCTTACTTCTTTTCTATTACGTTTTGTTCTTCTTTTAAAGTGTGTGCTTTAAATTGATTTAATATTGGCTGGCATTCTGAAGTGAAGTTATGGATTCATAACCTAGAGTTAGGGATCCATAACTGCTCCACATTCAGTAAGACTGTGTAGTCTTACTATAAGACTATATAAATGCCAGCAGCCCACCTTAACAAGTTGCAGCAAGATCGGACAAAGGAGGTATGGTATATTCAGGTGACGATTGGGATACAAGTACAATGAAGTTTCCAGCCCCTGCAACCAGCAAGTGGAGCAGAAACAAGACCCCTGTTGCAATTTATTGTCACAGCTTTACTCACTGACTGGAAGTGGTTGGAAATATCATCTTCCTTGCACCCCAATTGGTAGCTAAACATATTCCTTCACCCAATCTAGCTACTGGCTGTTAAACTGGCCTTCGTGGGTCATGCCAGGAAACATTACATAGTTATGTGTACATAACTAAGTAGCTAATGTAGAATATCAACAATAGTTAATAGTTCTTTCCTATTTTAGTGCTATTTTAGTACAATACTGTAATTACTTTATTCTGCAAGCTGCTTGGATCCCAATTTTGTGGAAAAGGCAGAGTTTAATAAAGTTAATAATGAATCTTTTGCTATGGGCCACTGTGCTCTAGTGGTATAAAGGGCAAAGAGCTCTGTTTTGGGCTCTATTCAAGTGCTTATAGGTGAGAGGTGGTCATTAGGAGAACAACCCGTCTACAACAGAATCTGTAGCATCTCTACTTTCATCTGAGTTCAACTGCAGTTAACATAAAAGAGGTAAACTCCTCAAAGGAAAGCAGATTGTATTCCTTCCCCACAAGTGTCTAATGCTTTCTCTGTTCTCCTAATCTCCTAACCTCACTCCCCCCATGGTTTGACCTCTCTTATGCTTGGCTAGAACCCCTAATAATTATATGCCATGTTAGCCTAATGATCAAATTGCTATGGCACAGGCCCACGAGAGTACAAAAAAGTAATTAAGGAACTCATTTGCATACTCTAGAGTTTCTGTGCTGTGAATATGATGTATGTGAATAGTTCCCATAGAAACCTGCACACACAAAAAAGTATGCTTTCAATGCTTTTTCTTCTCTTTTGTGTATGAATGCCCATTGTTCCCATGAAGATAGCAAAGGCTTTGTAATCAAGGAGGCTTGCTTCCCCAAAGAAGGGATGAGAGATCTGTGGAATGAGAAAACAGAACAAGGAACCATAAACATGAGGTCAAGGGGACATGAAACACAGGGTTTACTGTCTATTTTTAGGACTAGGAAGACCTAATGCAAAGTAGACTGTGGATCATAGAAAACGTTCATTCAATTTGAAGATACGGTGGGAAAAAATGCAAATTCTATGTTTGGCATAATTAGAAGAGAGATGAAAAATAAAACTGCCAATATTCTAGTGCCATTGTACTATGGCTGCTTGATCACACCTGGAATACCTGGTACAGTTCTGGATCACGCACCTGAGTAAAGCTGCAAAAGATATGGGGAAAGGCCTCCATGGGGCTGGAGCAATTCTGCAAAAGTGAAATATTACAATGTTTGGGGCTTTAAAAAAACTGAGTGAGTGAGGAACTGGTATATAAAATTAGTGTGTGGAGCAAGCAGATGTGACCCCCCCCCCAAAAAAAAAAACACCCATAAACCAAGACTGTCCTGGAAGGCTGGATGGTACAATATTCAGGGCAATTAGAGCATAGTTATTTGCACATTACATAGTACCACAAGATGCAGTAAGTTGACAGAGATGCTTTTCAGACATCCAATTCTCCATAGCTACAAAGAGAACTGGGTGGGCAATATATGGTGCTGCTTGAAGAACTCACTGCTCTCCTAGAATTCCAGATCCACTAAAGAGGAAGCCTTTGGGATGTATCCACTCTAACAAAGATGGTGAAAAATTATCTCCTTGAAATTAACATCTTCCTGGCTTCATTTCTCAGAAGATTATCACATGGGGAAAAGGATGTCCTTGTCCCATCCTTTTCCTGCCCTTAACGCATGATCACGCGAAAGACTTCAAAATAACATTATGCTTATCCCGTCATTGTCCCATCTGTGAAGTGGAATTCTCCTGTCATTTTATATTAATAGGAGTTTCCATTATTTAAAAGTGACAGAACAATTCCACTTACAGATAGGATAATGACAGGATAAGCACAACATTGTTTCCAAGTCTTTTGCATGATTGCACAAAAAAGACAGGATAAGAATGGGATTGATCCCATCCTTTGTCCCCCTGTTTTATAAACTTCTCAGCCTTGGAAATCTGGAAAGGCAGTTTTTTGTTTTGTTTTGTTTGTGCATACAAGAGCTTCAGATGACAGGTGGAAGTGGAAGGAGAAAGGAAGGAACCAGAGCCATTAGTGTTCCAGTCTGAGGTGTCACCCACTGTGGAGGGTAGGGATTTGGAGGGCTCCAGAGGGTGGGACCAAAAGGCCAGCACAAAGTGGGAGAAGAGGAGAGAACAACTGGCCACCCTAGGAAAGAGATGTGTAGTACCAGCTGCTGCTGTGTGGACTTGCTGCTGGCTACCTGCATGCTCCATCTCACCTGGTGGACTGCTGGCCTCAGATTACCTCCTGCCAGGACCTGGCAACAGGTACCCAGCCAGACACAACTGTTCCCCTTACAAAGGGGATAAAGGCTGGGTGCCTGCTGGGACCCAACAGAGCCAGCACAAAGTGGGGGAAGAGGAGAGAACAACAGACCACCCCAGGAAAGAGGTGTGCAGTACCTCCTGCTGCTGTGTGGACTTGCTGCTTGCTACCTGCATGCTCCATCTTACCTGGTGGACTGCTGGCCTCAGACCACCTCCTGCCAGGACCAGGCCCCAGGTACCCAGCCAGGAACACCTGTTCCCTTGCAAAGGGGATAAAGGCTGGGTGCCTGCTGCAGCAGGCCCACCACCAAAGGAGGATGACACCAAAGGGGGGGGTTGCCTCTTTGGGGGGGACAAGGACAAGGACTAATTCATTTGGCTGGTAGGGGAGGGTATATTTTAATATATTTTAATGTAATTAATTTAACCATATTTTATTAATTTAACTGTGTTTAATTAGGGTAAGGGGATGCATTTTTAATTGTGTATTTGTTATGTAATTGATTATGCATTTTTGTAAACCACCTTGATCTGTTGGAAAAGTGGTATATAAATACAATTATTATTATTATTATTATTATTATTATTATTATTATACCCTCTTACTCCCTGCCCGACTCCACTTTACTTGTGAGTAAAATGATGCTGGACATGGAGGTGGGATGTGCTGGACCCCTTTCCTCCCTGCCTGACACCTCTTTACTCATGAGTAAAACCGGGCAGAGAGGTGTGGGTGCACTCAGCCAGGCATAACTCCTCCACTGGGGTGTCACCCAGTGCAGTGTGCACCACTGCACCCACCTAGTGACACTACTGGCCAGAGCAATGCCCATGGAACCTGACAGCTCCCTATAGGGAGGCACGTCGGACATTGCACAAGGAGATAGTAAATACCTCCTTGCAAATATCCTTAAACAGATAAACATGCAGGTATATCACTAACAAAATTCCAGTCCATATGTTTCCCTGTCAAGTGGCCAGATACAAAATGTCTCCAATTTTCATAAAGCTTGTGTACCCTGATCTCTATAAATAAAATTAGATGCCTATCTGTCTGTTTCTATTGTACAAAAAATATCTCAGTGGATTTTCACCATGTTTGGGAAGGATGTTTGGGATGGTCTAAGTTAAACTGGTCATATACAAAATTCATTTTGGGGGACCTTAGTAACTTTTTTCCCATTCATTTAAAATTTGAAAGCAAGATGAGTTCAGCAAGATGAGTTCAAAAAATTATCTTTCTTGAAGTTTTGCCATAGCTGTAACATTACATTTCACTTTCTGTTCATTTATCTGTTTGTCTGTAAAAATATGATGGCTTTCCACTATATTTGGAGGGAGGTGGTAATGATGGTTAACCATTCTTTCAAGCAATTATGGGTACTGTAACTAGTATATTAAAAGAGAGATGCAAATTTAGAAACTATTGCTATAATTTAAATGGAAATACAGTGCATCTCCCGATAAAGAGCTGTTTTAAAACTTCAGCCACTAGGTGACCTGTGTGCCTCCATAGTTTTCTGTTTGGTTTAATTCTGGTGACAGCAGAATTACATCTCAAATAATCAGGTTATTCATTTTCCTGCTTTGTCTAATTGTCATTATATTACAGTAACAATGCCTGCTCACCCATTCTGGATACCTCCATGGAAAAAGTCATAGATGAAGCAGTTCTCAGATTCCTTCTAGACATATGGAGCTCTTTATTGAGATATTTCAGGTGAAATCGCTTTACTTTTCCAAAGCCAGACTAATGTGACTAGTGCTGCATAAACAATATGACAGAACTCTTCTTTTTTCTGGCTCTGAATTGCTTGTGAACAAAGCACAATTCTTCTCAATTTATCTAAAGATTATTCACCAGAGGATTCCCGGTCCTCTGACAAAAAGCTGCCTGATGTGAATTCACAACAGTGCCTTTTGCCTTGTCAAAACACTACAAACCTCAGCAGACTGGGGTGAATTTTGCTGACCTATTCATTCATGTGACAATACATTTGCTTTGTAAACAGTTCCCATTTTCCACCATTTGGGCATTGTGAAAAGGTTGTCATGGATAACTGTCAGGAGGTATGACAATTCAGACAAGACTACAACCCATTTAAAATGATGATCCAGATAGTGCTAAACATCTCAAGATATAATTAAAACACATGCATTCTGAGACAAAATATATTTAGAAATGCATACTTGGAATGAAAATATTTTTTAAATTCTTATTAAATAATTGAAATAGTTAATGGGTCAAATCTAGTATGTTCTTAAATACAGAATGTTGAACAAATCAAGACTTTGATTTACCAAATTTTAATCTATAATAAAGTGTGCCTGTGTATGTGTCTGTGTATCTGTCTACCCATCCACCCACTAGAGCTACAAGACCATGAAACCTAGATGCCTGAATCTTGGAATGGATACAAAGAGAAACCTGTAGGTATATGTTTTTGAGTAATTTTTTCTAATAACAAAATAATTTCATATTGACTCACGAGACTTCTAGATGGCATATACCAATCACAGAATCATAGACTTGGAAGAGACTGCAAGGGCCATCCAGTGCAACCCCTGCCATGCAGGAAATCCAAATCAAAGCATCCCCGACAGATGGCCATCCAGCCTCTGTTTAAAAACCTCTAAGGAAGGAGATTCCACTACACTCTGAGGGAGTTTGTTCCACTGTCGAACAGCTCTTACTGTCAGTAAGCTCCTCCTAATGTTGAGGTGGAATCTCTTTTCCTGTAGCTTGCATCCATTACTCTGGGTCCTAGTCTCTGGAGCAGCAGAAAACAAGCTAGCTCCCTCCTCAATATGACATCCCTTCAAGCATTTAAACAGGGCTATCATATCTCCTCTTAACCTTCTCTTCACCAGGCTAAACATCCCCAGCTCCCTTAGTCGTTCCTCATAGGAGATGGTTTCCAGACCCTTCACCATTTTGGTCGCCCTCCTTTGGACACTCTCCAGTTTCTCAACATCCTTTTTAAATTGTGGTGCCCAAAACTGGACACAATATTCCAGGTGGGGCCTGACCAGAGCAGAATAGAGTGGGACTATTACTTCCCTTGATCTAGACACTATAATTCTATTGATGCAGCCTAAAATCGCATTGGCCTTGTTAGCTGCTGCATCGCACTGTTGACTCATGTTCAACTTGTGGCCTACTTGGACTCCTAGATCCCTTTCGCATGTAGTCTTGTTCAGCCAGGTATTCCCCATCCTATATCTGTTCATTTCATTTTTCCGCCCTAAGTGCAGTACCTTACGATTCTCTGTGTTGAATTTAATTGTGTTAGCTTTGGCCCAGCTTTCTAATCTATTAAGGTCATCCTGAAGTTTGATCCTGTCCTCTGGGGTATTAGCTACTCCTCCTAATTTGGTGTCATCTGCAAATTTGATAAGTATATCCTCAATTCTGTCATCCAAGTCATTGATAAAGATGTTGAATATCACTGGGCCCAGGACAGAACCCTGTGGGACCCCACTGGTCACTTCTCTCCAGGATGAAAAGGAGTCATTATTGAGCACGCTTTGGGTTCGGCCGGTCAACCATTTACAAATCCATGTAACAGTTACGTTGTCTAGCCCACATTTCACTAGCTTGTTTGCAAGAATGTCATAGGGAACCCTGTCAAAAGCCTTACTGAAATCAAGATATACTATATCCACAGCATTCCCTTCCCAAGCTCTTCAGAAAAAGGGGAGGAAGAGGAAGAGGAGAGCTCCTCAGTGGGAAAGTGGTCTTCTCAGAAGATGAAGCCTTGTAGTCTGATTCAGATGCTTGCAGCTAGTTTGAAATGACACTATGGAGGATTGATTTACATCTGGTCTTTCTACTCTTTCTGCTGCTGGCACAGCACAGACACTACAGCTCTATGATTCATACAGTGTCATGTATGAATAGATGCATACAAAAATGCAAAAAGAGAAAATGAGAATTTCTGATGTCTGGTACCTGCTTCTTGTCTTCTCTTCCTTGGCTGGCTGACAACCTTCTCTATTTTGTAACTTCTTTAGAACTGTATTGGGTGGGGAGATTAGTGTGTATGGAAAAGAGACACATGCAGAAGAGGGGGAGAAGAAAATCAGGTGAGTATAAAGTTCTGTTCTTTGAGTCACAGAGGGGCTGTACAGACCAGCACTTTGTGCCGGCCTGTATGCTTGGCGAGGGCTGAGTGTCTGTATGCTTGAAGCCCTTACCACATCAACCAGTTGCCATTATGGTGCATGCCCATCCATACGGCGTCCATCATGATGACACACGCTGGGCACAGTGCCCAAACAGTGCTGCATGGATGGAATGTCATGAAGCTACACTGCGGCACTTATCAAGCATCTTCTGAGACACAAAAAGAAGCCCCTTTTCAGGGCTTCTTTTAGCTCCCTCTGGAGGCCGCAGCACAAAGGGGTGGCGTTGAGCCACCCATATGTATAGCCCCTTAGTCTTTGAGGCTGCATTCCATCCTGCATCAACTCACTGAATTCAGTGACTTTTAAAAAGAAAGTAAATTTATATCATACATGGGAAGCCTTCTGCTTCCTTAGTTCCATTGTGATGAGAAAAGCTGGTTCTTTTCTGAAAAGTAAGGTACTCTGGAAAGCTGTTATCAAATTCTGGTTTTGCTATTATTATATAGCAGCAATAGTGACATTCAAGTGTTTTACTAGGGTTTGGAGATATTATGCTTTTGGATTATAACTCGAACTTTCAATACTAGCTGAAGTATTCTAAATGTTGTAATCTCCCTGCAAAAGTTAACATTTCCAAGCCCTATTTCTTTTGTGAGTGTTCAAAGAAAAGAAAAGACAAGTCAGTAGGGGACGGGGGAATAGCATATTTCTAATCCAGGTGACATTAGTACTTAATGGGGCTTAATGAGTATTGGGGTATGTTCATGTTGTGTGCCTCCATGTCATTTTTGAAATATGGTCAGGATCCGTCATACGGTCTGAGGCAATTCTAAGGCTAACCTATCATAGGGTTTGCTTGGCAAGTTTCATCAGATGGAGTTTGCAATTGCCATCCTCTTAGGCTGAGAGAGTATTATCTAAATTGCTCCAAAATTTACTGTGATAAAGGAATTAATTAATTAGCACCAGGGGGCAGTGAGAAGGCTTTTGGTAAATCACCCTGGAGTGCTTTTTTCAAGCCTATGTGTCAAAGCATGCCTGCCATGATGGAGTTTGATATCAAAGTTCCATCAGGGGCAAAGGTAGCTATGGGCTAGTAACTGACAGGGTCACCCAGTTGGTTTCAAGTGACAACAAGAAATTGAACTCCAGAGTCATAGTTCAGTGCTCAAACCATTACACCATGCTGGCTCTCAAGTAGAGGAAGAGAAATTCCATCAGGGTATCTTGGGAAAGAGAAATAACACTGTGTTTGTGGTAGGGAGAGCATGTCTGAATCCCAGTGAACCATAGCCTTTTTGCTTGTATTTTCATAATTCATATCAAGCTTGATTATGAGACCAATTATCTTTCTGAACCATCTCACTCTAATCCACCACATTTTGTATGCTCTGATGATAGTTGCAGTAACCCTTTGCTTCTCAAGAGAAATAGGGAAAGTTGTGTTTGCACTGTGCATGCTGACAAAATTGCTTCATTTGCATTTCTTTTCTACTCCTACCCTTGACAGCAACAATAGCCTGACTTCTGCCATAATGAATTTAGGCCACCGGTATGTAGTCTTGCTTTGGAATTACTGTTTCCACCCTTGACTCCATGTTGATACATAACTGTAAACAAAACACATGTGCTCATAGCTAATCAGAGAAGAATGGGTAAGGTATAATAAATGTCACATTCCCAGGAGTCACTTTGATGAACAGCAGAAGATACTACAAATAACAGAAAACTTGTTTGTTAAAATTGATGCATTATAACAAGCAGATGCAAATTACGATAAGGATCACTTTCCCATTGTTAATTTAAATACATATTCATACATATATTTTTTTAAAAAAAAACAATCTGTAAAAAGGATGGAAAGTAGTTACAGCTGAAAGCATGTATAAATAGCATGGGCTGGAAGTATACAGATGCATTTGGCCATGCTTTTCTGTCCTGCAAAACAACCTTCCAAAATCAGCCACCTATATGTTGTTGACATTACCCTTTTCAATAATGGTAATCGTTGTTCTTGCAGGCAGAACATGTAAAGGTGACAGAATGAAAGGAAAAGAAATAAAAAAAACCTGCACACTCTGTGGGAGAAAAACATGCTGCGTTTGTGGTGTTAAGAGCCTAGAATTAATGCAGTAACACCAAGCATTAGAGTAAATTAACTATTAGCTTTAGTAAGCAGGTCCACTCTGTTGGATATCAGCAAGCATCTCTAATGCAAACAACAAATAGGGGAGTCTAGCCAAGACTTGAACACATTCATGGGATGGATTGGACAGGGTCATTATCAGATTAGTTGTCCATTGTTGGAGAAGCCTTCCTTCCAAAAAGTCACAGTCTTTTCTCTCTCTCTCCAGGTCTAAGGGCATAGCTGCACTATTGTGTCCCATCCAATAGAATCCTAGGATTTGTAGTTTGGTGAGGTATCCAAGGGTTCTCTGCTAGAGAATTCTAGTGTCTGTTTACCAAGAATTCTAATTGCTTTACCATGCTACAAATCTCAGGACCTCATAGGATGGAGTCCTGACAGCTGAAGTATCATACTATTTTAACATATGCACTCTCTGAATGTTTCACTCTAAATGAATTTTATATTCACTCAGAATGTACTAGTAGGTTTCAAAAGATTCAGATAAACAAAGACAGGCTAATGTATAGTTTACAAGAATGGACTAAATACTAGCTTTTTGACGTTTTGTAGGCCTCTTACTGTTTTGTAGTCACGGTATAGTGCAGAGTAGACAGTTTCTGGTCATGAAACTGGTCAGATACCGGAGAACTGAACCCTCCCTTTGATTCTTCACTCCTTCCCATCCAATTTTTGAAGGTGCAATTTGACATGAGGTGTTGGGGGGTCCTTCAGATTGTCTTGTGGGGGGTATAGGAGTAGACTGTAACCCATAGGCCACACTTTTGCCCATCCCTGGTTTAGGGTGAGGCTCTATATTTGGTATGATCACAAACATAAATTCCATATTTCAGTAAGGGTGATAAACTTTTCATGAATCAGCCTCTATCATTGAAATACCACTTTTAAAGATTTATGGTTACACAGAAATGGGAAAAGATGCAATATTCCTCATGACTTTCAGAGGGGTAGCTCTATTAGTCTGTTGCAATAAAATATATTGTAGCATAAGCTTTCAGGGATTCAAATCCATCGCCTGCCAGGTACTTGAGGAATCAGCACAAGACATATGATGTAATAGGTGGGAACTTAAACAGCAGGATTGAGCAACTGTAGAAGTTGTGGGGGACAGTCCTCTTCCCACGCCCCTCACTGGGCCACTCCATCCAATTTTGGTGTGTTAGAAGTGACATTGCTAACATTTTGACAAAATTTTGGGACCTCTTTTTTTTAGCATAAGGGGTTAATGGTGTTGGTCATTGGGAGGACAATACTTCTAAATTGACAGCTGGTTTTAAGCCAATTTAATTTCATTTATTTTTTTCAGGTGAAAATTGCCCCACACCAGCATGATTGGGGGGAGGTGGGGGGGTTATCCAATTCCAATTTCAAGGCACTTTGGGCCCCACAGAGCACATGTGGACCATGGGCCACACATTGTATACCACTGTTGTACAATTTCCTATGTAACACTGGCACAGGACAGACCGCCTGAAAAGGGCAGACTTCCAGCGGCCTAATTCCCTCCGGAGGGAAGCCACAGGTGCCAAACCGCATGGCTTCCCTCTGGAGGAAAAAGAACCCAGAAAAAACGGGTTCCTTTAGCGCCGCAGGGCGGAAATCACAAGTGCACCAATGGCGCACTCGTGATGTAAATGACGCATGGCGCCGTGTGGATGCTGCCCAACATTTACATCCCAATGGTGGCACCTGTGTACACGGGACACCACCATTGTTACAGCGCCGCACCATGCTAGGGTTAGGGACTGTGTGGTTGCTGCACAGTCCCTAACCCTAAAATTGGCACCAGCATGGCACAAAAGGGCGGTCTGTACCGCACCACTGTTAAGGCACAGAACCAGGATAGTGGGCATTTTGATTTAGCCATACTAGAAGTAGATGCCTTCTTGTAACATAGGGGCTTGACAGACCGACCCGAAGGGGTGGCGGGACACCACCCCTTTACTAACCATATCAGGGCCACAGCAACCTCATGCTGTGGCCTTTGTCTGGCCTTTCAAGGGCACAAAAAAGGAGCTGCAAAAAAGTGGCCCCTTTTTTGCACCCTCGAAAGGGTGTCATACCTTCAGCGGCACAGCTATATGACATTCCTTCAGTGCTGTATCATATGGATGCAGTGCTGGAGGTGTGCCATGATATTGTGCACTGTGTGGGGTGGTGTGCGGTGTCATGGTGCCCTGGGAGGCAGAGTAGGGTGTGCATCGTGAGGACATGAAGGCCCAACTCTGCCCCCATGGTGGCCTTTCAGGCCGGTCTGTACAAGGCCATAGTTGGTACCAGGCAAGTTTAGCAACTTATACAAACTATCTCACAGCTGCCTCACTCTTCAACCCTCTAATCTGATTCCTTAGATGAGGATAAGGATGTATTTTACTCTCCTGTGAGAAACTGATATTCCCCCCATCTTCTTCTGTGGGAAGCAATTTGTTTCTCCAGTCTGAATGTCTTCTAACAATTTCTAAAACTTAGGAAGAAATCTATATAAACCTCTCAGTCTGGTTTGCCTTTTTGCTCTGACTTTGAAAAAAAAGGAAAAATACTTACTATTCAAAGATGGGCAGCACTCAGAATAATGTCCTGCTGAATTCAGGGAACCAATGTGGAGCCAATTAAGGAGACCTTGTCTACATTAGTAGAGAGATTTCTTTTGCATTGATTGTTTTTGCATCCATATTACAAAAGTGAAATCAATAAACTGTATATTATTCTTTAAAAGAATAAAAACAAGACATGCATCTTGAAACCCTCAGAATCAGCATGGTGTAGTTGTCTGAGGGTTGGACTAGGACTCTGAGAGATTGGCTCAGATCCACCAGTTGGCCAAGGAAACCCATTTGTGACCTTGACCAGTCACACTCTCTGAGGCTCAGAGGAAGCTATGGCAAATCCCCTCTGAAGTCATCTTGCCAAGAAAATGCTGTGATAGGTTTCCCTTTGGGTCACTGTAAGTCACAACAGCAACAGTCTCAGAATTTCCTTTGAATGGGTACTGAGTGAATCTGATCTCCAAGTTAACAGAGCTTTCATATCCATGCCAAGAGGAAGTATGGTGACATGAGATTGTTAGGTTGCAATCTCAAACATGCTTATAACTGTAAGCTTTAGTAAATCCAGTGTCATTTAACATCTGACAACTCTGTATCTCAGAGTGAAAACATTCATTCTTCAGCGCAAGAATGCAAAAGCTGATTTTTGAGCCAGTGTCTACAGCACTAACATTTAGGATTTTTTCCTTGCTGATAAAACCTATAACATAACCACAACAGTCCAAATATAGCAGAACCTAGGAAAATCATGCTGGCAGGGGGTTTATGGGAGCAATACTTCAAAAAATATCCTTTTTGCAGGATCTGAATATAAGTATAGTCACTTTATAGTATATATAGGAGTGCATCGACCTTACTGTTTAAAGAGAACTTTATATACTTAGTAGAGAGCCAGAATGGTGTAGTGGTTTGAGCACTGGACCTTACTGCATCCCTGCTTGACCATGGAAGTCCAGTGGGTGACCCTGGGCAAGTCACACTCTCTCAATGGCAACCCCCCCTAAAGAAACATGCCAAGAAAGCCATATGATGGGTTCGCCTAGGGTCTCCATACGCTGGACAACATGGAGGTACAACAACAACAACGAGACATATAGGTCAAAATCCTATTTATCAGAGTTTCAGGAGGGGGATAACTCCTATCCAGGTGAGGGTATGATGAAGATGACCTGGAACACCCCTCTAGCCAATCAGTAGCCACTGGAGTTGGTTTGGAGCTGGTCTTAGTGATGTTCAATTGTTGTTGCACAGTTGGGCAAAAAGCACTGTGGAAAGAGGTACAAGAATTTTTATTTATGCAATATGCATAACAATATTTATGTTGGTGTAACCATCCATTTTACCAGTATAAATCAACATAAGGAGATTTGTCTTAGAATGTAGTCCTATGTACTGAAAGCAAGACTGACTGAAATCATTGCATAGGATCATGCTCTTAGTTACTTGGAGATAAAAAAAATTCAATTTCACCTATTAAAAAGGTGAACAAATAATCTGGATTTGAAGAATTGCATAACTGAGTTCTGTTAATTGTCAGAGGGAAAATGAAGATCTGGCAGCTCCTCACAATAAGCTTGAGTACTGTATTTCTGTTACCTTCCCATCCATTTTAGAAAAGGTCCCAAAATCAAAGTCAGAAGAACCCTTCTTTATCCAGCTAAATGTCTTTTCTCCCTTAACATTGTTTTCATTTTCTCTACTTTAAAAAACCCTCGGTAAAAACGTAATTACAGACACTTTAAAAAAAACAAACCAACAAATTATAGTGACATACTTTAATTATCTCTAAGCAATGGAGAACTAAATTATACAACCAGGGAATCTGAGGTTACCTAAAAATAAAAAGAACTAGTCTCATTAAAAACTAATTGCATCTTTTGCCACCGAAGTGAATTTTTTAACACAATTTGCCTTTGACTCGCTTGGCCATTTATGCAACTATTTGTGAAAATCTGGTTTGCAAACTGAGATCGATGGCCTCTTCATGAAGGGAGGGACCGCAATAACATTATTTGCATGTTTGGGGAAATCCAAATTATGTTCCTCTCATTAGCACAGTCTTTCCAGGAAGAATGTGGATTCTATATAAAAAAAAAATAGGATGTAGTTAAATGAAAAATAGAATATGACTGATGGACACACTGGACCCTGCATCATTTTGGATATGCCTGTCAGTGGGAAGATAAATCTGGTCTCAGTTTTCTTCCAAAGTTTAATATCCCATGTACCACTCCCTGTCCCAAACACCTTCAGCACCTTGCATAGCTCTTTTAAACCTCCGACAAAACCCCAGAGTGGATTCCCCATATGTGCAGTAACTTATGGTGTCCTGGGATTTATAGTTTGGTGAGGCACTAGCACTCTTTGGCAGAGAAGGTTGAAGACCTTGTAAAACTACAAACCCCAGAATCCCATAGGGCAGTGCTATAGCACTTAAAGTAGTGTCAAACTGCATTATTTCTGCAGTGTAGATGCACCCTCAATCTACTACATAGAACACAGCAATGGAAGAGGCTGCAATGACCACCCTGCAGCCAAGGAAGGAATCTACCACTAAAGTACTCCTGAGAAATGGACAATCAACTTCTTTTTTTTAAAAAGGTTAGGAAAAGGAGAGCCCATGATTTTCTAGGGAGCGTACTCCACTATCAAAAAGCTGTTACCCTCAGAAAGTTATTCCTAATGTTTAGTAAGAATCCCCTGTCTTGCAATTTGAAGTCCTACCTTTTGTCAAAGGCTGTGTGAACACCTATTCTCCCCCTTTTTTTGATAGGTTTTTTTTAAAAAAATGTTTTGAAGCAGTTTTAATTCAGTGCTTGGTTTTAACAAAATAGCTTCTCTGTTTTTTTTTTAAAGTGGTCTAACATTATAGATTATTTGTCTTCACTGTGTTTTGTTTTAATTTATGTTACAATCAATTAAATACATAAAACAATAGAATAAAACATCAGTTAAAGGAGCCCCATCCTTTGTTTGTGCATTGCCTTCTCCGAGCAGATAATATACTGATCGCTGAGAGTCAGTGTGGTGTAGTGGCTTGAGTATTGGACTACAATTCAGGAGACCAGGGTTTGATTCCCCACTTGGCCATGAGACTCATTGGATGACCTTCAGCAAATCACATGATAGGTTTGCATTAAGTCAGAAACAACTTGAAGGCGCACCACCACCACAACAATCAAGTTTAAAATCTATTACATTTATATTTAACTAATACCAATGGCATTCACAGCCACTTTGGGAAGGGGGTGGAACATTTGCTGGGTGCATCACCAGAGACTCAAATGCTTATTGTGTACAATGATCTCCTAAAATTGGAGGAAGGGAGAGTGTTGGGCCTCTTCCACTGGCTCAGAAGCCAGTGGCATAAGTCAAACTTCAGTACTGAACACAGTCATCAGTTTAATGGGATCACTCATCGATCTAGAGATAGAGGGCCCGTACAGACAGGCCAAAATGAAGCTGCTTCAGGTCACTTTGAAGGTATGCTGTTTAAATGACACACACATCTTAGAGACCCAAAACAGCTCTGGTGCCACAACAAATTAAAAACCCCAGGTTCGTGAAAAAAAATTACACACAAAACCCTCAATACATCTCTGGAATGATTTTTTTGGTATGAAAAACATCTGTTTCTTACAGATGAAGTTTTTGTCCCAAATTGGTGTGGTATTGGCTTGTGGGGGGTTTGGTTGGTTGGTTGGTTTGGGTTTGTTTGTTTGTTGTTTTTGCAAAAATGATGATTCTTGTATTAAAAAACATGTGTCTCCAGAAACAAATGTTTTTCACACGAAAAATACTTTGCACACAAAAATATTTTTCATGCAAAAGACACATAATTTTTGTTCAACGATTACTGTTTTGTGCCCCCCTCCGGGAAAAAAACACCACACCTATTTCACACACAAATACAGTGGTACCCCGGGTTACGAAATTAATTCGTTCCGCCGCTCCGTTCGTAACCCGATACATTTCGCAACCCGAAAAGGCGCTTTCCACTAGCGCTGGAAAGCCGCTAGCCGCGCTTCCCGTTTGAATTTCGCGCCGAAAAAATTTCGTAACCCGAAAAAAACATCGTATCCCGGAACAGTTTTTTCCAATCTAACTTTTTCGTATCCCGGAAATTTCGTAACGCGATCAATTCGTATCCCGGGGTACCACTGTAGTATTTTTCTTGAGCAAAACAAACAAACAAAAACCACATGTATTTCTGTGTGGAATAATTTCCCCAAACAATTCAAGTTGAATCAATATTCAATACCAGAGGAAATGATGCAGAAATATTTGTATCTCTGACAGTAGGAAGAGATCTGCAGAAATTATTCATCATCAGATCTGAGGATGAAACAATTGGATATTTACATCCCTAACTAAGACCCACTGGGTTTAGAAAAGACCTATTCCAGGTGGAGATGTGAACTGCTAGAACTGGTACAGTTGCTTCCATTTCTGGATTCAACTTGAATGCAGTGAGAAACAGGATTAGAACGTTTGCTCAGAGGCTCACTGGACATTGGTTACACTATCTATAGTGACCTAGGATTACAAAGAAAAACAGTGCCTTTAATTTCCCTCCTCAGATTTCTTCAGGATCTTTGAATTATGAGCTTCCGACACAGGTGAACTTCCATCCATTCGTTTTAAAGCATATTTCTTTTTTTGATTTCTAGTATGATGCCATTAATTATAAGTAAAACCCAAAAGAACAAGGTTTTACTCCCAACTTCTCCAAATATTACAAGGAACTTGGCAACACTGCCGACTTGATTATGTGCTAAAACAAATCTTGGGAAAATTACTTTATTGGACCAGAATCTCCCAACCAGCAAGGACACTGTCCCTAAACTGACTTTGCCAGCCTGCACACTAGAGATCTTGTTGCCCAGAGGATTATTTAATCTATGTGTGTCTTTGCCTCCAAGAAATGTGGTTGTGAGTGACTGGGCCACTTTCAATTTCCCTCCAGTGTTTCACCAGAGAATTCCTTCAGTGTTTTGCCTGAGATTCCCCCCAAGATTCACTAGAGCTGAAATGTGATGATAAGTCTAATTCATGGCAATAAAAATGAAAGATGTTTCCACTCAAAGCAAGTGAGAAAGAAGGAGAAAGCCATTCCCCTTTTGCTTGTCTCTCAGTTACTTCCGTTTTCTCCTGTCCAGATTTGCCACCTAATAGAATAATGATTTTGCTGTCACCAGCAACGTTGGCTGCACCAACTCTTCCCTCTCCTCCCTCTTTCTCTCTCTGCCAGCAGCCAGTGTCTATCACCCTCTCTCAAAGAAGAACAGCAGCTAATTTTACCCAAGCTGTCGTATTCAAAGCAGAGGGAGCAGAGTTAAAAGAATTCACAGAGAAATTATTTTGTTTTTCCATTTCCTATAGCATTGGCCTAATTGTGTCGCTAAGTCTGTAATTTGCCTCTCACAGAGTCGAGTTAATGATAGGCCTCTCCTTCTTTTGATAGATGACTGAACAGGCACATACAGAGAGAGGCTTTGCCTGTGCCATCCCAAGATTTTGCTTGTACCAGCCTGGCTTGTGGCCATGCAGGCTGATGGGCATTCTGGGAGCTGTCATTCAAATGAGTACCTTTTCCAAGCTCTGATTTCTGGTGAAAACTGGAAGTTACTGGGATCTCCCATTGACAAGCATTAATACTGAAGCCTTTTTTTTTTCCAAAAAGAAAAATTTTAGAGCATATCCACACTACAAAACTATAGCACTTTGATACCACTTTAACTGCCTTGGCTCTGTCCTATGGAATCCTGAGACTTGTAGCTTAGTAAATGTGGCAGAACCCTTAGCCAGGCTGGCCCTGTAGGTCCAACTCTTGGTCTTCTGAAGTTCCACTTATTTTGCTCTTTTACCTTTAAGATCTCTCCCTGGATCTGGTATCAGGCCTCATTGTGGCCATTGCACTGGACAAGTGGCTGTGTTGGCTTAGTGTGGTAATGTGTGGCCAGTTTTCTTTGTTAAATTTAAGCATCTAGACAGAGTTGTTGAAAACAAAAACAGTGAAGATTTATTGTAATAGGCCTAGAATTATGCTGGTTACACACACAGTATATGGGATTGTGCAAGAAATATTTCTTTTTTCCTGTGCAACAATAATTCACACAGAAAACAATTTCCACAAAATAAGTGCCATCTTGCAAATAGTCTTCAAAACCTGCAGTTTTCTCACAGTGGGGAGAAATGGTCATTGCTTTTTTGCAGAGCGAAATTAATGAAGAATTACATCCCTATCTAACACCAGCATTGCAGTTTGGCTCCCCATAAACCACATCCCACAACTTCCTTTATTGTAACTGAAAACCAGTCAAATGTGGTGAACAGAAGTAATGTGATATCACACCTGGGTTGTTACAATGTGGTGGAGCATGTTGGGGCATAGGGAGGAAAACTGGTCTGTTCCTCACCATACTCCATGCAGGCCTACTCGCCCCTGCCATCTCTTGTCCTGCCTCCCTATTCTCAGAGGAAGCTGGGGCAATGTTACATTGGTTATGACATCCAGTTTTCATGGATGATTGAAATCAATTGGCTCCTGTTCACATTAAAGACTATGGGATTGGTTAGAATCAAGGATGTGTGGACTGCAGCATTGGGAGCTAGCAACACATGGAAGGAAAGAAACCGTGAGACAGAAAGACTCCAGTTCAAAGGTCTCTAATGCCACAAACCAACTGATGGCCTTTTTCAAACAACTTTGTCTCCACTGGCAATACGGGGGAAATTATATTTATGTACCTTCCCTACAGGATGGTTGTAAGGATTACTGAAGACAATGCATGTGCAGTACATTAAGCATTCTAAACGTGCTTAATAAGGGCAAGTATTCTTAATAAGTCATCAGAGAAAATGCTAATGTGTGATCTAATTCCCCTCCAACATCTCTTCTGTGTCTCCTGATCTCCTTTTCTCCCAATCTTTCATGTTCTTCTCCCTGGCCCTCCCTGTTATGCCATTTGTTTCCACTGAACCTTACACATGCTCTGCTGGCAGCCTTACGATTGTCTCCTTTCACTATGAGTCACAATCAGCATCTTTATTCATTACAGTAATTTAAACCTCCCCTTCTGCTTCTGCTCTCTAACAAAAAACCTGGAGCTGGGCTGTGTGATGCAGCCAAGTGGTGCTGATAATAAAACAACCCCCATGGCGACTTGACTCCTAGAAGTAGGTAGCTCTCTGACTACAATCACAGGAAAGGTGCCAGGAGGTCTGGGTTGCAAAGCCTTCCCACAGGAGAGAAGATATCAGATCAAAACAGGCATTTTGGAGACTGCAGTGCTTTGTTTATCTCACACATTACCCTCATTTAATATAACTGTACATCAAGCTTTATAAAAGAATGGGGCAAATCCATAGGTATTGCTACAATGATAACATAGATATATAACAGGATGTGTGTGAGTGAGTGAGTGAGTAAGATGTGTGGTGTATGGTGTGTGGTGTGTGCCTTCAAGTTGTTTTTGATTTATGGTAATCCGTAACCATAAGGTTATGATAATCCTAAGGTGATGCAGTGGCATAATAATAATAATAATAATAATAATAATAATAATAATAATAATAAGTTTTATTTATATTGTCCCGAATCTCCCGATGAATCGAAGCGAGATTACAATCAAATTATGCAAATCAACAGTAATTCTAATAACCGTTATTTAAAATCACAATATAAAACCATGTGCTATCTAAAAACAATTAATACAATATAAAATCTCATTGACAACCTGAGGAAGACTCCTGATTGGGAGGTAGCATTTTTCTCGGGTCTATAAAAGATCAGGGGGGTAATCTTGCCGGAAGAGGTAAGTTTTCAATGCCTTTTTGAAGGCATCCAAGGTAGAAATGAGTCGGAGCTCTTCTGAAAGATTATTCCAAAGCGTTGGGGCCATAGCCGAGAATGCTCTTTGGTGAGTAGATTGTTAACCTCACCTTGGGATGCTCAAGTTTGTTCTTCCCAGATGTTCAGAGAGTGCGAGGCGGATTATGTCAGGAGAGGCATTCCCTCAAGTAACTCGGGCCCAAGCCATGTAGGGCTTTAAAAGTAATAACCAACACTTTGTATTGGGCCCGGAAGCTAATTGTCAGCCAGTGTAAAGATTTTAGTACAGGTGTTATGTGGTCTGACCTTGAGGTTCCAGTGACTACTCTTTTGAACTAGTTGGAGCTTCCGAATTTGGTACAAACGTAGCCCCATGTAGAGCACATTACAGAAATCTAAGCGAGAGGTTACCAGTGTGTGTACTACAGTTTCAAGATCCTTTTGGTCCAGGCAGGGATGCAGTTGGCGTATCAGCCGAAGCTGGTACCAAGCACTCCTAGCCATCGCATCTACTTGAGATGATAACTATAGGGATGAGTCCAGGAGTCCAGGTGTCCAGGATGAGTCCAGGAGTAAAGCTTAGTGATGAAGATGCCAATTCTGACGATCAGAAGATCAGAAGGTTGACAGTTTAAGGCCCAAATGCATGATGGGGTGAGCTCCTGTCACTAGTCCCAGCTTCTTCCAACCTAGCAGTTCGAAAGCATGCAAATGCAAGCAGATATATAGGTACCACTTCGGTGTGAAATTAACAGTATTCAGTGCAGTCATGCTGGCTACATGACCACCAGAGCAATCCTCGGACAACACTGGCTTTTTGGCTTAGCAATGGAGATGAGCACCACCCCCTACAGTTGGTTACAACTAGACATTCATGTTGAGGAACTACCTTTACCTTTACCTTTAAGGTTTTCTTGGCAAGATCTATTCTGAGGCCATTCCCTTCCCCTGAGGCTAAGAGCCCAAGGTCACCAGATACACACAAAAACATACAAACAGCCATGTTATCACTTTCTCTCTTTGTCTGTGTGTATGTGTGTTTATTTGATGTTGTTAATTTTATCATATGCCTTCAGCTTGGACTGACTTATGGTGTCCCTATCTCAGGCTTTTCTTAAGTAAGAAGAAGGGCCCTCCCTCCAGTCCATCTGCCATGGTCCAGGGCCTCGAAGGGAGAGAAGATCTGCTGGACTTTCCCCATTCCCCACTGCCATTCCTTTTTGTGTCTTGTCTTTTTAGATTGTAAGCCTGAGGGCAGAGTAATGTCTAATTAACAATTTGTAAGCCTCTCTGATAGCCTTTTGGCTAACGGGGTATAATTATTATTATTGTTATCATCATCATCATCATCATCATCATCATCATCATCATCATCGTTATTTCTTGGCAAGAATTATTTTGAGGAGGTTTCTTGTTATTTTCTTCTAAACCTGAGAGTGTGACTTGTCCATGGTCACCTAGTCAGTTTTCACAACTAAGCACATGTTCAAATCCTGGTCTCCCAGCATATTTGTCCAACACTCAAGCCACGATGCCATATTGGCTCTTAGGGAAAGGGAGAGGGGGACAAAGAGAAAGAGAGAATGCATACCCAAAAGCTGGGAAAAACTACAGTATCCACAATTCCCAAGCAACATGATCAATGGTATTCTTAAAAAAATAAAATTTCCAAGTTCTATGCATACCCACTTCACTGATTAGTGAGAAAAGTCCAGCATTTAGTACTTACCAAGGATCAGTTCATTTTGGAAGAGCACTGAAAGCTCATGCAGTTTTGCATTTATTTCCAAATAGGTAAAGAATAGGTGGAGGCACTCCATCTGATAGCCAAAGTCCACTGCTCTTACACTGCATCTCTAAATAGACAGCCAAACATGGGGGTGGAGGGATGATGTCAGGTTGCATAGTCCAAAAACTCAATTCTCTGTGTCTATGGCCCTGTGCAGACCGGCCATTAAGGTCGACCTGGGAGCAGAGTCAGGGTGTGACGTCCACATGACGCATGCCCCGACTCCACCCCTAGGGCACTGTGATGCTGTGCATTACTCCACATGGTGCACAGTGTCATGATGCTCCTCTGGCACTGCATCCACATGATGCAGAAACAAAGGAGTGCCTTAAAGGAGCTGCTTTCTGTGGCTCCTTTTTGCACCTTGGAAAGGTCGGATTGGGGCTGCCACGTGCAGTTGCTATGGCCCCGATCCAGCACAGGTGAAGGCAGTCTGCACAGCCCCTATCTCTTCCTGACTCATGCTAATATTATTTTCTCATGCAAATTATTTGTCTCCTCCCACTAGGCAAAGAGGGGAACCCAGATGAGTCATCTTCTCCAACCATCCAACCATCTCCTGGTGTTCAGTTTGGAATCCAGAGGGACACATCTTCTGAACATTATATATTGTCAAGGATTCTTTTGCCAAAATTAATCAGATATTTAAAGGTCTGAGTATTGGATTAGGACTCCAGGAGGCTAGAATTTGAACCCATGTAGGGCCATGGAAACCCAGTGGGTGACTTTGGACAAGTCACATTGTCTAAGCCTTAAGGGAAAGATGTGGCAAAGCCCTTTAGATAAATCTTTCATTCATCTTAGGATCACCATTGGTCAGAAGGAAATGATGTGAAGACACACAACAACAGCAACAATCTCAAAACAGCATTCTGCTCCAAGTATCCCTTTTATCAAAACTCTGGTAGGAAATCTACAGAATTATTATAGCCTTTCCATTTAAAGATAAACGATCCATCCCACCACCAAAGGTAATCTGAAACAATTAGAATTCAGGTTTATATAGCCTGTCATCCCTACAGTGCTCCAAGGAAACAGATTGGAATTGTATAAGGGTATGTTTGATACTAAAAACATTGTACCTAGCAATATAGCACAATACAAGGTGTCTTACCAAAAAGAAAACAAAAAAGTTATGTGTGTCCATGACCTCAGTCCCAAATCTTGTATACAGAACCCAGAACATCAAGATGGGTAGTCTTTGCTGAAGAGTGACTGACAAGGGAAGTTACTAAATCAGAATGTTGCAGTACTGCCATCTGCTTCATCCAACTTTCAATTCTTTCACCAATCTGACAAGGTCCTATCTGCAAGGTGCAGAGAGATGGATGTTTCTGTCTTACTTTGACATCCATCACCTAGTCCCTCAATTTCTTTGATATTCATCAAATGTTTGTTCATTCCTGCTGGCCACTGACAGGCTTGCAATTTCATCCAACTACTATATAGTTTCAAAAGTTACCTTCTGAATAGGAAGAAAAATTCTGAATAGGAAGACATCCATACTGCACAGTGCACAGTGTTAGCTGGACTTGGAAAAGGAGTCAAGGGGTGCATCTTCACTGTAGAAATAATGAAGTTTGACATCATTTTAAGTACTGTAGTGGCATCCTATGAAATCTTGGATTTGTAGTTTTACAAGGTCTTTTGCCTTCTCTGACAAAGACTTCTGGTGCCTCACAAAGCTACAAATCCCACGATTCTGTAAGATGGAGCCATAGTAGTTAAAGTGGTGCCAAGCTGTATCATTTCTACAGTGGAAGTGCACCCCTGGTTTTGTTCCACTCTTCAACTGAAGGGAGTTCAGAGTGGCTATTCCACTCAGGACAACAGGAAAGTTGGATGAGTGGTTATTCTACTCTGAGAACTGTCTGTGCTATTAGCCCTATAGCTGCTACTTTGAGCCCGCTGACCTTTCTCATTTCTTGCAGGACTGAATTGTGTGTGCCACACAGTCTGCTGCATCCCTCAAGTGGCTTGCAGCCAAAGGGACTCTATTATTGTTGTTGTTGCTGGTGATGATGATTTATACTCCATCTTTCCCCCAAAACATGGACTTGATATAGCTTACAAATTAAAATACAATACAATTATATTTCACCAAAGATCATAATGGAATAAAACAATCAACAACTTTTAAAAGACAATATGAAACATATGTTTAAAAATGATAAAAGGCAATTTTAAAAAAAGTACAGTTCAAACAATACAGACAGTGCAGTATCCTTTTAAAAACTCTAGTGCTTCCCTACAACTACCAGCTAGTGCTTCCCTACAACTACCAGCTACTAGTTATTGTAGAACTATAGTGCTATACTTGTGTGATATGAAAGGTCCCTGGACTATTGTGCCCAGAATGTTGCAGAAAGTGTCCATGCTAGCTGGGGAGATTCTGGGAACTGTAGTCCCCAAAAGTAACTTTCTCAGACTCTGAGCCCAAATTTCCTCATAGTTTTGGTGACAGCATAAATGGTATAACCTCCAATATGTCTCTTTAGGGGAGAAAGGACCAGATAAAAATGGAATAAATACAGTGGTTGTTTAAAAGAGCAAGTGGTGAAACAACAATGGAGGGGCTTTAAAACCTAGACCTCTTCAAGCAACCCCCAAATTGCAAATAAACTGCTGGGTGAGAGAATAGCCATAGTAAAATACAAATTGTGCAAAGGGTTCCATTTCCCTGGGTCCCAAATCTACTTCTTCATATACCTTCACTAGCCACGCTTCAGGGGGAGATGGAATAATTAACCTCACAAGGAGCTGGTCTAGTCATGGCTTGTATGTGATGTAGGGCCTTATATCTGTGCTCAAAATTGGGTAATATTCCCTGTTAAAGCAATGAATTATCTCATCATGTGTTAAGATAGCAGTAACTAAAGCTTAGGCAGTTGGGGGGGGGGGGGGGCAAGCATCTATGGCTCTTCCAAATGAGTGAGTGTTTCACATCCAGTCAGGAAATGATGAATGTAGAGGGACAGGGCAATTTTTTTCTTTCCAGAAACTCTTTTGACAAGTGTGATCTTATCAAAGTTTCAGGCTTTTCATTATCTCAGGGGTTTTTAGCTCTTGCACTCAGACCTGCTCCCTCCTCTCCTTGCTGGCAGAGGAACATTCACTTTTTCTTATACTGATTGATTGCATTCCCTTGGCCCAGCCAGCTAGTTCTGCCCTCACATTCAGAGCTTGTAAAAGAGAGAGCACTTTGCCCTGTACTCTGGGAGGCAGAAAAGGGGGGAGGATGCTATAGTGCCCCAACGTGATCACCCAGTTCAGATCTTGAGTGCTAGGAACACCCAGGTCTGCTCAGCAGGAGCATACTTTATGAGGCTAAAACAAGACAAACTGATGTGAATGTTCTGAGTTATTACAAGTGGTGTATGAGTTAACTCTCTGAAATTCATGGGGTCCCCCTACATCAACAGGCTACTTGAAGGCACATACACACACTCACATGAGTACAGACATGTCCATGAATCATGTAGAATGGGCTCCAGAATAATGAGTACTGCAAATGGTGTTTAATGGCCATCTCAAATGTTCTGGATGTACAAGTCCTTTGCTAGTCTTTTAATGCATGTTGAAAGAATATTCATGGTGTGAGGATGGAATTATAGGAACAGGCTCCAACACTTCTGGTCTGCTTGTGATCATTCTACATCCTGGAAAAGGCCATGCATACAAATTATATGGGAATATTCAACAATTTTTTTAGGGTTCCTGCATGTGCAATAGAGGAACCAATGTCTCATACAGGTGCATATGTATGTTCAGTTCACGCAGTACAAAAAAGAATGAAATGTAATTGTGTGTGTGTGTGTATTTGGAAGAAGGGCTGTGCATGAACACAAATTCTTTTCATTGCGATCTGAACATAGCAAATGATATCAGTAGCAAATAATATTCCAGATTACAAATAGAATATTCTTTCTAATTAAAAGTTATTTGTTTATTGGTTTATGAGATTATCTCCTGTCTCCCCCGTGGTACTGTACTCAAATTAATGTACATGGTCCCCTCTTTCTCCTCACTCCCTCTCTGCAGGCTTTCACCTGTGAAAGTGAAACAGTGAATCCAAGGCAAAGAAGAATGTGAGGGTTGTGAAGTTTGTCTCTGTAGTGAGGTGAGCACAACACGTTCTTGGGTAATGCAAAGCTGGTAATGCACATTTTGGCATCATCACCAGAGCAAGCACTCTAAATCTACTGACAGTGGAAAAGATACTTAGTATTATGATCTGTTACTAACAACAATCACATCAAGAACCAAACATTAATGCTACACATGGAAAAGAATGTTGCATTAGTTTCTCAACAACAACAAAATCATGACAAAAGATAAGGAAACAAAGGCCTTCCATATGTAAAAAGAGGTGAGTCTAAGCAAAACTCACAGTAAAATATTCTATTTTGTCTTTTCTATGGTAAGGTATGCCCCTGATTTGTGGCATTCAAGTCCTTGAATTTGATTGTTCTCTTTGTACTGATATACTTGAAAAGCTCTAGCTGTTCTGTGAAGCACCTGTCGTGGTACCTCTTTTATAGTGTACACTGCAAAACATGGGCTACTTCAAGCTGGGACACAACAGAGGTAGAGTTTCTATATCTTATTATTTTGGGACCCCTGAAAAGATGTTAACTCTGAATGGGGCTTTCCAGATTGGTGCTTTGCGCCAGCCTGGATACGTGCTAGGGTTGCCCGAGGGTGGCACCATCGCATGCCCCGCAACCCTAGTATGTTGTGGTGGCGTGATAATGGCAGTGCCCTGTATACATGGGCACTGCCATTATGACATCACGGCTGTGCCACAGCCAAACGGCGCAGCGCGGGCGTGACGTCCCTGCAATGCTGCAGGGCGCTTGGGGCGCCCTTTCAGCATCACTGGAAGGAGCTCCAAAATGGAGCTCCTTTTTGCCGCATGCATTGCTGGCACGGCCTTTACACAGCTGCACCAGCGATGTGGAAGAGAAAGGGGCCAGTGGTCCCTTTCTCCCCTTCCTCACAGCTGTCAGGGTGTCCTTGGGGCATGAAGCTCCAAGGACACCCTTTCCAAGCCGCGAGGAAGCGGCATTTTGCCACTTCCCCAAGGCCTGGAGAAGCGGTGGATTGGGGCCTCTGGGGCTGCTGCTGCGGATGCCCAGGCCCCAATCCGGAGGGGACAGGGGCAGGTTTAGGCTGCCTCAAAGGGCTGGTCTGTATCCCGCCAATGTCAGATCAGGCGGAACATAGGAAGCTTTTTTATATTAGCATGACCAACATCTGCTTTGGGAAGGGTTGCTGTCTCCCATGGGAAACTAAGGATGCCACAAGTCCTACTTTAAAGAGTCCTAATTATACTCTATTTGAAGATATCAGAGGTATTTGAAGGCATTTTCTGTTTTAGGGGTGCACAACCTGTGGGCCTCTGGGCCATATGTAACCCCCGGAACCCTCATCACCATCATAGCAGCATGGGGGCCAAACACACCACATTCAGTTACTAAATACAAGGTGTTCACAGAGTGGGTGCTTTGTTTTAGAGCAGGAAATGGTCACTTTGGTTTCTGGGAAAGATTATTTTGCTCTAAAGATTCTGCTCTTAAAAAAGTTACCAGCTCCTTGAACACTTTTCCAAGTGCTGATGTGTATCTTCTAGGTTTAGGCTGAACTTCTATAGTCCCCAGAAAGAGTTCCAAGGGACATAGGATGGAAGAAACTGGCCCTCTCAGATATGCTTCTTGCAAGCATGGAAAGGCTCACTGAATTTGCTGCTGTACTATCAGTGGTCCCATGATGGTCATCAGGAAAAAAAGAGTGTTCAGGAGTGAATAGTGCTAGGGACTGCCAATCATGCTGATTCCCATGACATCCCCCTGGAAGGGTGGGAAATAAAACCAGTCATGGCCATCAGTCTGTGTCTGGCTATGGAAACAAAACCAGTCACTTCTCCATATGTAAATCTAGAGGTAATAAGCAGAAGAGTTATACGAAAGAGATGAGGGAATGAATGACATTTGGAATGAAGAGCCACATGAAGTTGAACCACAAATTCTAAGAAGTGAAGTGGAATCTGCAATAAAGGAAATGGAAAAAAATAAATCACCAGGAACAGATGATATCCCAATTGAGCTGCTACAATGCCCACAGACAGATGTAACGTTACTGATAACTGAAATATGCCAACAAATATGAAAACAAAGAAGTGGCCAACAGACTGGAAACGCTTGATATACACACCAGTCCTCAAAAAAGGAGATACAAAAGACTGCAGCAACTATAGGACAATAGCACTAATCTCATATGCAAGCAAAATAATGCTCAAAATTCTGCAGTATAGACTCCACCTTACATGGAGAGAGAAATTCCAGAGGAGCAAGCAGGATTTAGAAAAGGAATGGGCACTGGGGACCATATTGCACATGCGATGGCTAATGGAGCGCACCAAAGAATTCCAAAAAAGAACCAGTGTGTGTTTCATAGACTACAGCAAAGCATTTGATTGTATAGATCATGAAAAGTTATGGAACACACTCAAAGACATGAGGGTGCCACTACATCTGATAATCCTGATGAGGAATCTGTATCAAGGACAAGAGGCCACTATCAGAACAGAATTCATGGAAACAGAGAGGAAGACCACAAACCAGATGGAGAGACTCCATCAGGGGGATTATGGGCAAGGGCTTGCAGCATCTGGACAGGGCAATGGATGATATTCTTGGAGATATCTCATCCACAGGGTCAACCTGAGTCAGAGCCAATGTGAGGGCACCTAACAACAACAAATTTTTTTTGGGGGGGGGGGAATAAATGGACAAGCTCCACTAATTTATTCCACTGTTGCTGCTGCAATGCACACACCAACACATTCTAACACAGAGAGGCTCTGACTGTTACTTCTCTTCCCTTTACATAGTCTGTAAGCAGCAGTCTAAAGGCCTAGACACACTGTACCCACTGCTGAGGACAAGAGGAACTCTGATCACCCATTTTCAGTCACCAGTCTCATAACTAATGCACACAGAGAGAATACTGTTATACATAATTTAGCCAGCCAGCAACATTTAATGTTCTTTCCTAGGCCACCATTTCCCCTAAGGTACCTGAAGTAATTACTGCTTCTTCAAGTAATGCTGACGCACCTCCTGCTTCCTTCGCAGTATTCACCTCCTTCCCAATATGGCCACACAAGGCTGTCCTCTCAATTCTTGTCCCCAGAGGCAGCTCCATCACCTGGCTCCCTCTTTGCCATTTCCTCTCTCAGTGCTTTGCTTATTACAAAACAGGAAGCCAAGTGGAATGGCAGTGCCCTCTCCCCTTCCTCTCCAAGAGTATGCGGCAGCGACAGAAACAGGAGCAAAGCTTGCCTAGAAGGGAAAACCATAACAGAACATCAATGCAGAGGTAGGACAAGGACCACTGTGGCCATACTGGCAGAGAGGATTCTGGGAGTTGTAGTCAATAATAATAGCCTTGCTGAAATGTTTTGGGAGGTGATGTACAGCAGTATATCAGAAAAAAACCTTCTGGAAATATTGCTAGGTACCCACAACTGTGAAAGCCAGCATGGCATAGTAGTTTGAGCACAGAACTAGCACTTTGGACACCAATGTTCAATCCCTGTTTGGCCATAGAAACCCACTGAGGGTGTGACCTGTCACCTTAAGATTCATCTTAAGATTGCTATAAGTCAGAAACTATTTGAAGTGTGAAGAGACAGCAATATTGCTCTTGAGACTGGTAACCCTTGTGGAGTTAAATAGTAAGGGGAAACAATGGGGCCACTGGAGACAATGCCTAGAAGTGAGATGCTCCTGTGGCAAAATCCATATGATGAGTCTGACACTACCACACTGCTCCTAAACTCTTGGTATGTCAATTTCTACTCAAGTCTTAGTTTTGGCATAGACAATAGACATGATTTTTTCCAAATTGCATCTTATTAGTCAGTGACACACTATGCATTCCTGGCACATATACAGTATAACAGTGCTTGGGGAAAAACAAGGCTCAGATCCAGGTTATTTGAAGTATTATACTCTCCCATGAACCTGTCCATATTTTGAAATCTTCTGAGAAGGCTGTACTCCCTGTTCCAGCAATCTCACAAGCACACCTGGAGGTAACACAGGAGAGGGTCTTCTCTGTGTCTGCTCCCAGGCTTTGGAACTCCCTTCCCAGAGAGGCATGACTGGCACCCTCCTTATGCTCCTTTGCACCCAAGTGAATAACTTCTTATTCTAGCAGGCCTTTGATAATTGATTTTTTAAGGGGAAGCAGGCCTTGTATAATGTGCTTTCATTTTAACTACTTTTAATTTAATTTCATTTCCATAATTTAATTACTTTTTAAATTTTTGCATGCTCTGAATTCTAACCAATTTATCTGTTCTAAGCTGCCTTGAATCCTAAACTGGATAAATGTTCCATAGCTTTTCGTGGTCTATGTCGACAAAGTGTTTGCTGTACTCAATAAAATACATACTGATTTTCTTTTGGAATTCCTTGTTGCACTTCATTAGCCATTGTGGGTTTGTGATATGGTTTCTAGTGCCTCTGCCTTTCCTCAGCCCTGCTTGCACCTCTGAGAGTTCTCTTTCCATGTACTAATAGTGGTAGTAGTAATAGTAGTAGTAGTTATTTCTCTTCTTTTCAACCAACCAATAAATTGATTGTCATCCTGAATTAGGGTGTAAAGGTAGGGTGTAAAGCTCTACCTGTGCAGTTCCACATCCTCCCCACCTTCAAAAGGTAGCTTCCAAGATCCTAGGGCGTGCTGCTATAGCCATTAGGTGGCTATTGAAGGAGATTACAGGAGGTACCAGGCAACAGCAGTTGGGAGAAGAAAGCTTCCCTTGCCACCTTGGCTCTCCAGTAACCTGGAAAAGAGATTTGGAAAAATGATGCTAGCTCTTTTCTCTCAGCTGCAAAACTACACCCAGGTACCAAATGGATATCTCTAAACACCTTGGGTGTCAGGATGTTTTCTGGGGGTGAGGGTAAGGGTTCAGGGTGGGCATTGCACAAGGAGGTATTTAAATCTTTGATAATATTCTGCAGCTCCCAATCCACTATATTCTGGTCTCTACTATGACATGTCTCCCAGATGTGTGCTCCAACAATAACCAATCAGGTAGCACATAAAGTACAGTGGGAACCTCTGTAACAATGGAAGAGTAAATCAGCTCCAGGTTTCAGACTCAAATGAGAAGGAGCTATACAAGATGCCAGAGCTATTTTGTGGAAAGCTTGTCTAAAGTTCAGAAGAAAACCCAAGGTTGTTTCATCACCCCACTAACACAAGAGCCACCAGCTGCCACTGGGATAATATACATAGAAGCAATATAATGTAATGAATGTATAGTATGGTGTGCCTCATGTTTTCTGCAGAAAAAATTGGCAGTTTATCAACCAAATTTTCCTTTCTTTGCCAGAGTCCAAAAGTACCCCCAGGACACTGAACTAACAGGCTGACATAGTTTTCCTTGCTGCCAGAGTCCAACATATTGATTTAACTGGTTTTTCAATATATCTGTCTCAGGCTATGTTTCTTTAAGTAGTAGCATCTGGTGGTTCCTGTGTCACTGGGGTGTTGGATCTGCCTTGTGTTTAAGTTTAAAGATTTAAGTTTATCCAACATGCTGAACCTATTTGAGGAATACACAGCTTCACTGATATGTGGGCCACAAACTGCCACACCTTATAAGCCAACATCTAGTTTTTTGAGCCTAGAGTTTATATATTCCTCGTCCTCTCCAGATGACTCTTCTAGGCTGTCTCATTGAAATGACATCTCCCCTGTTAGTACAAGAAGGAGAAAGCTTTTGTTTTCCCAGCATGTCACATTCTAGTCATTCTTAACCAGCCCACAGCATCCTTCCAAGCACATTTATCCATACCAGTGAAGGCAGACTTTTGTGCTGTTTTATCAGAGGTCTATGAGGCCTTGGAACTTTTGCTGTAGTGAGAACTTCCTCTGGGACTCATGTCAAGCTTTGTGCTTTGGGGGTCCAATTGGACCTGGCATTTCCATTAATGCCCCCATGACTGTAATTTCATTTTGTGCTTCCACTGCCAACTCCAAAACTTTGCCAGGGGCTAGGGATACTGCGTGGTTGCTGAAGCAGTTCTTCCCCCTCCCCTGCACTTCTGCAAATATCTATCCAAAATGTATCTCCATTTCAGCTGGCATGCTCACCATAAAGAAACATATGAAACTTGCTGCTAATTATTAAGAAAATTAAGGAGTCTTGTGTTATCTTTGATAAACTAAGAGATGTGTAAAGCTGAGGGAGGAGAACATTTAACATATACTGAATAACATTCTTCCAGACATAACCGGATTGGGAAGGGTAGATAACTAACTAGTTTAGAATCAAGGGAAATTCTGCACAATGGCCCTATCTAAAATGTGTGTATGTGTTCATGCACTTGCATGCATTTATGCATATGTATCATAATACTGTACTAAATGGAAGAATGTGAATTTTTCAAAGAGCATAACAATCTGTTCTTATTAAAGTCACCACCTTATACTGATGTCTTCCCAGTAGGAGAATCCACTTGGGTAAAAGGGGAAGCTAGTGGTTGTGGTGTCATGACCATGATGCCAGAAGAATGATCAGGAACTATACTGGGATATTCTGTAATACAATGATTCCTCATCTTGGGTTCTCTGATACAGATACATTAGACTCTTTAGACTATACGTTTTAAATGATGATTCACTGGACAACCTTTACATGTTTATCCTCTCCTGCAACACACACGGTGAAGTTTTACACCGGTGCAAACTGCACAGTGGCATTTACAGAGGTTAGCTGAGTGGGTGGTGGGAAGATGGAGCTCAGTCATCTAAGAAGGTTGCCCTGCAAGGTGTGGAACTCCTACAGAGGTAAGAGGATTTTGAAATGCTTACTGAAGGAGAAGGTAGCTCTGTGTATGAATGAGCAGTTGTACTGGACAAAATGTGGTGGTATATATATTGCAAGCAAGAGCCTGTTAAGTTTGCACCTTGGTGTACAGTCATCCAGGAGACAAAAAGACCACCTGGGGCTAGAACATAATTAAAATGCTAATAAACCTGACTCAGAGAGAAAAGCTTTTCTTTCAGCTCCCACCTGGGAAATGTGTACATGTACCCTTTTGAAATGGTAACAAGAAGCACTGAGTGTAAACTGGGGGCAGAGAAAGGAGCCTTTCAGAATGCTTGTCCATTGGAGGGCAGGAAGGGTGGAAGGGAAGCATTTGTTATCTCCACAGAACACCCTCATTCCCTGCTAAAGCCATCATGGACTATGGTTGACACTGTTTTTCTCAACTACTGCTGAGAATTTTGCCAAGTAACAAAGAACAAGGATATGTGGTTGAAAAAAAGAGTCAGATGACTTCCTCAGGATTGTAAAGCAAAGCAATCCTACACCAGTCTACCAAAAGTGTCTATGTCAATTCTTTCTTTGTACAGAAATGGCAGGGGCTGGATCCAAGCACAGTTATATTTAACAATGATTAATTTAAGTTCAGTTATTTTCAGTTGCTGCTTTCAAAGTATGAGTTTTTGGGTCCAGCCACATGGAGTTTCCATTGCAGTTTCTGGAACTGACCCCTGATGTTTTGTCTTCATTGTATTGTCTGCAGTCTACTGCCAATAATGTTCATACGTTCTTGGCATGTGCTATGTAACAATGGAACAGAACTGAATGTTATCACTGCAAATGTATTTCTGTTTTGAACAAAGGTTAAAATAGATTCATGCTCTCTATTTATGGTTGTGAACCACCACTGCAGGAATCAGAGTTGTGTGGTCTGTTGACCACATGTAACCTGTCAAGGCCACCAGAATAAATTCTCTGTATTCCCTTTCATCTCTCTCTCTCTCTCTCTCTCCCCCCCCCCCTCCCCACTTTTCCCTCACACACATGTTGCTGAAAGAAATTACCCCCAAAATGGAGAGTCTAGAGAAGTTAAATGCATTCTTTTCATCCATCTTCAGTACAGGAGATCTATGCAGATACCCATACTTGAACTAATATTTTCAGTTAAGTTCTGAAATGAACAGCAGAAACAAATTGTCATGACAAGGAATGAAGTCCTAGACCTTACTGGCAAATTAGAAACAAATCATGAAGCTAAAATAGAATTCATCTGAGAGTTCTAAAATAATCTAAATATCAAATTACTGATCCTTTAATTAAAAAAATATGTAATTTGTACTTAGGATCAGTCTTTGTACTGGATGACTGGAGGGTAGCCAATTTAACGCCCATTTTTAAATAGAGATCCAGTGGGAATCCAGGAAATTACAGGTCAGTTAGCTTATTGCATGTTCCAGGTAAATTGGTGGAAAGCATTATTAAATATAAAATTATCAAGCATATAAAGGGCAAGCCCTGCTGAAAAAGAAATTAACATAGCTTCTGTAAAGGTTAAGCCCTTTCTCACTAACCTTTTAGAGTTCTTTGAGAGTGTCAATAAACACGAAGACTGGGTTGATTTTGCACTTGGACTTCCAAAAATCTTTTGACAGCCCCTTTACTGGTTAAAGAGTTGAAAAGCAGAGTAGGAATAAACAATCAATTCTCACAATGGAGGGATGAAAACAGTGGATTCATCCAAGGATCTATATAGGGACCAGTTCTTTATAACTTGGTCATAAATTATGTAGTCAATATTCATGAACATTGCAGAGTCGGAATCATGGCACTGCTCCCACAACTATGCATATACATTCCACACCCACCTAATAGACAACAACCTCATTGGGTGAAGGAGGTCTTTTCAACTGCCAGTGGTGCATAAGGAGGATGACATTTCTAGTAGTTCCTTCCAGTCAGTACAGCTGTAGCAATCAGAAGCCAGATCCCTGTTGCAGTTCTTTGCCACAGCTTTATTTGTTGGTAGGAGGAGACTAGAAATATCATCTTCCTTTCCCCCCACTCAGCAGCTGAATAGACTTCCTTCACCCAATGTGGCTGCTGGCCTTTAAGGTAGGCTGGGGGTGTCAGGCCAGGAGATGTCACTTAGGCCTGATACAGATGGGCAGGAAGCACCATAACCAGGCCGAAACTAGGACTCGGGAGCGCACAGCAAACACATGCTCCTGAACCCTAGCGCACAGCAGCAGCTCCATTATAGTGGCCTCCAGTCCACATGGGGGATGCCATGATGGTGCAGTGTCCGTACATCACAGCACCATTTCCTGTTTGTGGCGCTGCAAAAAAGAAGCCACTCTAGGCAGCTTCTTTTTGGCAGCACGTCAGTGCCGCATGGTGCAGCTGCTGCGGCACCAACGAGGGGGAAAAACAGGTGGCACAGAGCCAGCCATCTGTTGAGCCCCTTAGTTACATATCTGTAAGTATGTCATTGATGTAGAATATCAGTGACTGTTTTCTGTGGAAACCGCCCCCCCACACACACACACACTCACACCTGTAGATTTTTTAATAGAATAAATCCTGAACCGTGACTAGTTCTCAAAAAACTGCATTGTTTTTAGGACATTCTTGCAACAGAAAGAATGATGGTCAAAGTATTTATTCTTGCCTCCAAGAATGCACCTTACAAAAATTTACAACCCTAGGAAGAGTAAGATGGTTCACCGGTGATTGCTGATCACACCAATTTATTTAAAGTTGTTAGAACCAAAACAATTTGCAAAATGCTCTGAAAGGATCTTTTCAATTTGTGGATGGGCACTAAAATGCATGAAAATTTCAAATGATGTTCACTATATACACTATATATGCCGCTTTGATCAAATTGGAAAAGTGGGATATAAATAAACTATTTATTATTATTATTATTATTATTAGTGTAAAATAATGCAAACTGGGGCAAAAAAAATTCTAGACTGAGAAAGACATCTAATGGCTATAGTGCTAACTCAGTCAATATATGGACAAAGAGTCCTTATACGCTATATATTTAAACCAGTATGATTCCACTTTTAATCACTATTGCAACATCTTATGGAATCCTGGGATTTGCAGGGTTTTTTGTTTTGTTTTGTTTTGGTTTTTGGTTTTTTTTTTTGTGTGTGTGTGTGTTTTGTTTGTTTGTTTGTTTGTTTTTTGCAGTTCCTTTTGCAGGGATTTGCAGTTTTTGGAAGGGCATTCCACTGATGGAAACAGTTCTATCAGTGGAATTAGAAAGGGAGTCAAATCCTTCTGCATTCCCCACAGGTCCCTGCTTCCCTTCCAAATCTGTTCCTAAAGGTTGAGTAGCCACACTGGAACAGATTTTAGCTAGGATGGGGGCATTGCAGTAATCCTTTTGGTGATCAAAAATGTAGCCCTCCAGAGGTTGTTGGACTGCACATCCCAGCAACCCTAGCCAAAGTAGCCAAAGATGAGGAACCCTGGGAGCTGCAGTCTCACAAATTCTGGAGGGCTGCATTTGCCAACCACAATTTAAGGGTAGTATGTTTGTGTAATGTCAGATTTAATCTGACATTTAATCTGTCTCCAGTAGAATGTAAATGATACCACCTTAGTCCACTTGGTTAGTATAAAGACAAAAAGGTTGTGAAATATGTGGTGCACTGAACCTCTTCTAGTAGGGATTTTTCCATTGCTGTCTTTACAGTGATTGCTCCCATGTAAAGGGGGTGATGAATCTATCCACTGAAACCTATTCCCAAAGTAGATTCAGCACCTTGGTTGATTCTTTTAAAATTCAGACAAAAAAATGAGAGCAGATTCACTGCCCCATTGACATGGGAGCCACTGGCTGTCACTGGTCCTATATGGTTTCTTTGTTTGGTTGGTTGGTTGGATTTCTGTCCCACATTTTTCCATGTCTGGCACCCTCAGAGGAGAACAGGAGAGCCTATGAAGCTGGAGCTTCTTCTATTCATGCAGATGGATACAGAAGAATTTGTGCTTCAGTATTGGTAAGCAACTACGTAACATACTTCTCTGGTACTGCTGTGGGGCACAATAGACCTGACCACAACATTGACTTGTATGCTTTTTCTTGACCTCTCTGACACAGAACAACATAAAGTTGGAAATACAACTCCTGAGTGCAAAACCATGGTTTTTATTAGAAATATTCCGGTATAAAAATGATCATGCTCTACACATTGTCATCGAATAATTCATAAACATCCAGGCACTGAACTTTTAATTTTTTTGTGTTTTTTATCATTTTTGATTGGTCAGTACATTAAAGCAGACATATTTCAATCCATATGGTCATCACATACATTAATTTACCACCTATAGAAATCAGCACTTTGAACACAGTCTAGGTTTTATTTTCATTTTTGTTGTTGTTGTTGATGGTTTTTTGTCTTTTTAAAATTTTTCTTGCAACACACAGAAGTTGGTAAGGAGGAGAAGAGGAAGACAGAAGGGAAAACAAGGTGGAAAAAGAGTGAAGAAGTCAGAAGACAGGATGAAGGAAAAAAGAAAAAGAAGAAAAAGAAAGACTCTTCACAATCACAAACCATCTCACAATTTTTTTTCAATAAAAGGGGGATGTATTATTTTTCTTCTTTCTTTTGCCAAGATACAGGAAAAGAAACAAACCCAAAAACTTTCTAAAGATCTGTCACCTTCTTTCCACTCGGTGTGATGTCCACCCCATCGGTCTGTTCCTCTCCCTCTGATGGAAGGCAAATATTTCTCGTGGGGTGGGTTGGTTGATTCTTTCTGCTGCTGTTGGTGGCAATCTTCCTGAAGAACTCCCTCAAAAAATGCAACCATCGCAAACAGGCAGCCATGAATGGTGCCTACTTGGAATGACATTTGGTTTTTGCCCTCTTCTCCCACCATAATGTCAACTGTGCTGAGGGACTCCATTCTACTTTCTGGTTTATCCTCTTCATCAGCCCTTTTTTTGTGGTCAGTTACCACTGGCTGGGTTTAAATTGCATGGTTGCTATAGCTGACGTAAGTCTGTTTGGTAGCCAAAGCTGGAAGAAAAGACAAATCAGATACATATCAGTAATGAGATTATTTGGAGTAGGCGTTCTTTCCATTTTCTTCAAATATAGAAACTTGTTCTAACCTCTAGACCAGGAAGCCAATACTTTTGGTGCCCCTTATGGGCTAAATTATAGAAGTGCAAAACATTGCTGTTTGTCCAGCTGCTGAAGCCCCAACATGGTGTGGAACAAGAGAAAGTTTGTTTGGTGAATGTGTGCTCCTCCAGATGTGGTACTAATGAAGTGAGGCCTGGGGACCCATGTGCCCCCCAAGGCTGTTCTGAAAACCTCATTCCCCAGAATTCCACAGAGGGGTTTTTTAAAAGGGCGACTTGCCTTTCCTGGAAGCCCCTAAAAGCTATGAATCACCTTTTAAATAGGCATTCAACCCTTTACATTGTTTAACACTTTTAAAACACAGTTTTCCAAAACCGGAAGTGAACCTCTGATCACTTGCATCTTTTCTCTCATTGGGGGGCAAATCTGACAGTCCGTGTAGCATCTGGAACAAGTCAGGGTCAGGAAATTAGCCCTAAGACCAGCTGAAGTTGCCTAGCCCAGTTGTACTGCAACTCCCATCTTTCCAAGCCAGGTATGATTGAAGCTGATGTCCAACTAGATTGGAAGGGCCTTATTATCCCCATTTCTAACTTAGTGAAACATGGGAATGCATTATGTTCTGGGCCACTGTTTATCTCTTTTTATTCCTTGGCATTCTGTTGTCTTTAAGATCCTTTGAGGTATAGAAGCAGTGGAACCTAATTCTTATGAAAAGAGATCAGCTCATCCTCATAATGTGTTAGGTGGTTCTGCTTCTTTCCACCTCCCCACCCCCAGTTGTTGAGACCATGAAGATCCAAGCAACACTCACATACATAAGCTGAAGTTGTAAAGCCTGGTTTAGTTGGGGGGGGGGGGGGCAGAAATTACCATAGACTAAAACCACTCTTTAGGGTGAAATAAGAGGGACTGGTAGAAATGAGCAAAGACAATCTAGGATGCAAGTGAGTAGCAGCACTTTGAGAATTGGGCTTGCACTGAGCAATTTTCTTCTCCCCTGGGGTGTGATATGCATTAAACTGTAAGAGATAAAAGAAGAGAGAGAAAGAAAAGAAATGGTTTTTCTAGTTTTACTACAGGCACTGAAATCTGTGATGAGTTTCTCTTAATTAAATACCTAGTTCCAGATGGGAAGCTGACTCTAGTGAGATAACAGATTTACCTCTTTATGGACATCAGAGCAGAAGAGTCAATCTCCTGACCCTTCTTGTAGGGTTTTCCTTGTAGTCCAAGGAAAGAAGACGAAAATGAGTTACACTCTGAGTATTTGGAAGGCTTCAGAATGGATGGACAGAGTAGCTTTGGAGCTGTGATGGATTCCTTGTAAGGGTATACTAGGAAGGCTTTCTCTCCCTGTGAGTCAGGAAAAGGGGCTTGTGTTTTTTCTGCAATGCTGAGGCTGAGTTTGCTTTGAATGTGTATAAGCCTGAATCTTCCAAACATTAGGGCTGGCCAGGATCCTCCTATATGTTGCTCATGGAATTTAATGCTCTGCCAGCACACTTCTGCTCATATGTTTTTGATTCTGCAGAAGGAAACATCTCCAAGGGGATAGCATTCCCCATCTGCCATGGAGTAAACAGGGAGGGCAAGAGGCACTGGACCAGGGGCTATCTACAATGCAAGAAGATGTCACTTTTCCAGATATCTAAGTTTGCATGTACTTGATGGAAATCTGGGAAAGTGATGCTTTCTCTCATGCCTACTGCAGCACTATAGCCAGCTGCTGTTCAGATACTCCCCTACTACTACTTGCCCTGATAGTTTTATATATTATCTCCCACTGAGGGTGCTGACTTTCTTGCAGGGATGTACTGAAGGAGGCAGTGAATACCCACTTCTGCCCCATCATACTGTGGCAGAACCCATGGTTACACTGGCACATATCACCAATAGGATTCTGACCTAGAGCATGGCAGATAATCTTGTACTCTCAGGATCCCTGCTTTGATTGAGACATCTCCCGAATCTCCCAAAATCACCACATTTCACATTAGGGTTTGGCTGAATCTGAACATATATTATTATTTGTATTTATGAGACACACATAAATCATATTCACTAGGCATCATACAATTACTCTTAAATGAAGCAATAATACAAAACATGACAATAAAAAAATCCAACACACTAGAACACAGGTGCAAATATTAAAACCGTATGATACAAATACAATGTAAAGATTGCTAAATAGAAAAGGGTAAAAAAATGTGGATAGTTGTTTGTGGGTTTTTCAGGCTATGTGGCCATGTTTCTAGAACATGGCCACACAGCCCGAAAACCCACAAAAAACTATGGATGCCGGGCATGAAATCCTTCGACTTCACATTAAAAAATGTGGAGTTTGCCTAAACCCATCCCAGAAATAAAACAATAGATTAAATAAAACTGTCAGCAGTACATAATAGGGTTTATAATAACAATTTAAAAGATGTGCATGGAGGAAAGAGCGTTTTTCAACAGGTGAATTTCTGTGGGGAGAGTCTTCCATAATGGGGGGACACCAGTGAGAAGGCCCTCTGGCTAGTAGCCACTCGTAGAGTTTTAGCTTGAGGAAATGTTCAGAGGAGGGACTTGTAGAGGTTCTTGAGGCACAGGTAGGCATACTGAGGGAGTTCCATCAGATATTCTTGCCTCAGGCTGTGAAGAGACTGACAGGTCAAAAGCAACACTTGGAATTGGCTTCAGAAGCAAACTGCAAGCCAGTGCTAGTGAGAAAGGACTGGGGTAAACCTCCCTTCCCCACATACTGTAGCCTTCCTGATAAAGCCCAGCTATAGCTCCTTTCTATGGAAAAAGGAAGGTTTCAATGTAATCTGGGTACAAACCATTTGCCTTACTTAGAGAAGCTCTCTTGCAAAATGAACTAGAGATCTACAAATGATTTATTTTCCGTGACCCATTCAAAATCTGTTTTCCCTGATAGCACCATCCCCAACTCTTAACATTTTAAACTTGTTTTGTTTCTAGGAGGTGAGGTGCACCCTGATCTTCCCAGAAAGGCCAAGTGTTTTTGTAATCCAATTAATACACTTCCCCCTCTCCATTGACGCCCCCTTGTCGTGGAGGAGAGGCTTGCGCACACTAATGATGTTGTGAGCTATGCTGGCGGTGGTATAATAGCCACCTATGGGGCCTCCCATGCCAGACAGGTCACAACCGAAGGGTCTGACCAATAGCGCCAAAGGGCAGGATGGGCTCTCTATCCTTATGGCAAACATCCTAGGATAAGGAAAACTCTAATCCCAAACCTGGGCAGATGGTGCTCGTCTAACCCTGTAAGGTCAACCATCTAAGAGAAGAAAACTCTAATCAAACCTACGACCCGAGGACCTCGCTGCGACCGTCCATGCTTGTCAAGGCCTCAGCACACAAACCTCTGGTTTAAAGGGTGAGGCCAGTTCTGTGCACGCTGCGCTCCACCAGAAAAATCCATTGCACAGGCTCGAAGGATACATCCAATCTCCGAAAAAGCCCTGTAGCGATAGGCGAGGGATGAAACAGTAGGTGTAAATTGCACTGGAAGCCACAGACCCAACCCTGCATGCAGGCGGTTCAGGACTTTAGTTGCTTGAGACTGACCGGGGATGACAGTCTTGTTTGGCAGCATCCTGAATGACCAAGCAGCCTTTTTTAAGGAGAGCACTGCTTGCTCCATATGGAGAGGGGACTAGAAAAGGTGGTCTAAAGAAAGCTCATCCCCAACAACCCGGTTGGCTAGCCACGGCCAATGGGAATTTTCAGATGCGGTCAAACAAAGACAAAGAGACAAAGGCACACTCCAGCCTCCAAAGGTGCAAATAGACTAACGCATGCTGGAACATCAGAACCATGCAAGATTCTGCAGATAGTGGACGTCCTGAGCGTCGTTCTGCCCTAATAGCCTATGAACTGTCACGGCTTAACCTTGACTTCGCTGCTCTTAGTGAAGTCATCTCCACGACGGAAGGCAGCCTTAAAGAAACACGGGCCGGGCACCACCTCACCCAACAAACAAAAAAAAAGCTACCAAAATAACCATGAAAACCGAACACTAAAAAAACCCTGGTCTGGCAAACCCCAAACTGAAAAAATCTTTCAGGTGTAGGCTTTATGATCAAAAACTCCATTGTCTCCAAACTAAAACCTTGCCAACAGGACACTCTGATCGCATTATCTCCTTACACCTCCCACATGTTGTTCTCTTCAGTATATATGCCCCAACTATGAAGCCGACCCTGCGAATAAAGCCAAATTCTACTCAAACCTACGCCACCTTATACAGAAAGTCTCTGCAGAACACAAAATCATTATCCTTGGTGACTTCAATGTCAGAGTAGGAAAGCACTTCAAAGCCTGGAAAGGTGTTTTAGGCAAGCATGGTGTTGGAAACTGTAATGATAACGGACGCCTCCTGCTAGAGTTTTGTGCAGAACAGCAGCTGACTATTACAAACACCATCTTTCAGCCGAAAGATAGCCTGAAGACAACCTGGATGCATCCCCAATCCAAACACTGGTACCTCATTGACTATATCCTAGTGCACCCAGAGAATATTCGCGATGTCCGTCATACCCAAGTGATGCCCAGTGCAGAATGTCAAACAGATCATCGCTCATAAGATGCAACTAAATATTCATTTTCAGTTCAAACCTAAGAGGGGTAGCATCCTAAGAGGAGACTCCAAGTCAACAAATCTTCAACAAGCTGCCATGAGAGACAACTTCCAGTCAAATTGCAAACAAACTTGAAGACCATCCTATAGACTCTTCTCTCCTACAGCACTTTGGCAACATACAATCAAAAAACAGCATCCTGCAGTCTGCCGAAGATCCTTAGGGTTCTCCCTGAAGAAAAACCAAGACTGGTTTGATGAAAACAACCAAGAGATCCAGGAGCTGTTGGCAAAGAAGAGAAACTGCTCACCAGGCCAACCTCGCCCAGCCATCCTGCCTGTAAAAAAAGCAGCCTTTTGCCTCGTATGTAGTCACACCAACAAAAACTCTGAGACATTCAGAACAAGTGGTGGATCAATTTAGCAGAAAAGACACAACATTGTGCAGATCTGGGTGATTCCAGAGGATTTTATGAGGCTCTTAAAGCAGTGTTTGGACCCACATATCAAATCCAAAGCCCCTATACAGTACAGATGGTCAAACACTAATCACAGATAAAGCTTCCATTCTGAACCGATGGGCTGAACATTTCCAAGCCTCTTTAGTGCCAACCGAGTAGTCCAAGACTCAGCTATTCAACATATGACACAACAACGCTGAAGAAGGAATTGGACCTAGCTCCCACTTTGGAAGAAACCATGAGGCCATACAGCCGACGAAAAATGGCAAGGCCTCCGGGATCGATAGACTTCCACCTGGAGCTTGGACACATGGAGGTCTGTACTCCATGCTAAACTCCACAAGCTCCTTGTGAGTTGCTGGGAAAAAGGCGACACGCCATCAGATCTCAGCTGCAGTATCATCACCTGTACAAGAAAAAAAAAGGAGCAAAATCGGATTGCTCAAACTATTGAGGTATAACACTGCTCTCCATTGCTGGAAAATCCTTGCAAGGATACTGCTGAACAGATTAGTCCCTGCTATTGCAGAAGAACTCCTCTCTGAAAGCCAATGCGGCTTTAGAGCTAATAGGAGCACTCAGACATGGTATTTGCCCTTGCAAGAGAAATGTAGAGAGAAGAACAAAGGACTCATGTAACATTTGTCGACTCACCAAAGCCTTCGACACTTGAGTAGAAAAGGTCTGTGGCAGATCCTGGAATGACTAGGATGCCCCCGAAATTCTCAAATGATCATCCTGCTACATGAAGGCCAGCAAGGTCAAGTCGATATGGCGACGCTCTCTCGGAGCCCTTTCTAATAACTAATGGTGTGAACAAGGTTTGTTCTTGCTCCAACTCTATTTACAATCTTCTTCAGCATGATGTACGAGATCTCAAAGAAGAAGACGGCATTTATATACGCTACCGTACTGATGGTAGCCTGTTTAACTTAAGCCACCTGAGGGCCCGCACTAAGACTCTAAACTATCTAGTCCGTGAGCTGCTTTTGCTGACGATGCTGCTCGTTGCCCATATGGAAGCAGCTCTGCAGCGCCTAACATCTTGTTTTGCAACAGCTGCAGAGCTCTTTGGACTGGAAGTCAGTCTGAGAAAAACAGAAGTTCCTACCAGCCGGCACATCAGGAAGAGCACTGCCATCCCCACATCACTGTAGGCACATCTGTGCTTTAATCCGTCCAGCAGTTCACTACCTGGGAAGCATCATCTCCTCAGATGCCAAGAATTGATTAAGAGATCGATCACAGACTGGCAAGGCATATAGTGCATCGGGGCTTCACAAAAGAGTCTGGAGTAACAAACACTTGAGGGAAGCACAAAAATCAGTGGTTATAGACCATTGTACTGTCTGTTCTCCTCTATGGGTCTGAACATGGGTCACCTATCGCCAGCACCTACAACTCCTTGAATGCTTTCATCAGCGCTGTTTATGCACAATTCTAAATATACACTGGACTGACATGTGACAAATGTGCTTTCCTTGACCAAGCAGGGTCACCAGCATTGAGGCCCATGCTATTGGGACGCAGCTGCGCTGGGCAGGACATGTTTCTAGGATGAAGAACCATCGCCTCCCCAAATAGTATTCTATGGTGAACTTGCGCCACGGTCAGCATAAGAGGGGCACTCCAAATAAGAGATACAAGGACTCCCTGAAACCTCAGGCTTGGCCAAATTGATCACCAACATGGTCTGCCCTGGCCTCACATCGGGGGCATGGAGATGCACTATCCATGATGCTGCCGCCTTTTTTGAAAGCTTACGGCAACGAGTCTCGAAGAGAAATGACAACGCAGAAAGAACCACAACCCGGAACATCACCGAAGGAGACTTTGCACTGTGCTTTCTGCAACTGACCTGTTTGTCCTGGATGGCCTTTTTAGTCACCAACGTGCTTGTACAAAGCGTGGGATGAGTCCTTCCGAATCTTCGTTTGTGAAGCAAAGCCAGAATACACTTCCCTGTTAAATCCTTTTTACACGTGATAACACTGAATTTTTAGCATCAGTTTGCACAGACAATTTCACTTTTTTAAAATATCTTATTCTTATATCTGGAAGGTTATTTTCTGTGAGCCAACAGTTCAGTTCCAATATTTAGAAGTTATACTGGTTGTATAAAAGTCTTCTTGTGAACTCTATGAACTTGCTTGCTTTCGCTTTTCCACGAATGGTTCCTAACATCAGAGGAAGGAGGATGTGGAGGGAGAACTCCCAGGTGAACAGCTTGAATCAGAACTGTAAACAAGCTGGACACATAGTGGGTGTGGAAAGTATCAATCCATGGGGAGAGGAAGGTAGAATCATCATCATCACTCATCATCCATCATAATTATTAATTAATTATTATGTTATCCATTTCTGAAACTTTTGGAAGATAGGTTTTATCATCTTTACATTCAGACTAAAACTCGGAGCAGGCTTACCATCTCACCTACCAACTACCTTTACTGGCTGCATAGCGTTTAGCTGATCTGGCTGCCTGACGAGTTTCCTGCGAGAACAGGAGGGATGGCAAGAGGCTGGGTTTCCAGACTCATTTTCAGCACCTTGGACAGCTCCATGAAAGGTAAAATCCCAGGCAAATCCACTACTCAAACATTACAGCCATCAGCCACATTGACTAGACTTCCCAGTACTGCCCTTGCGCACAAAGAACCAAAAAGTCTATGCATTGTATTGATAGCAGTTTTACTGTTTTATTGAGTGTATTTTATATGAAATTGTAGTTTTAATCTTATAATGTTGTTTCTATTGTTGTAAACCCACCTCAATCCACATGGAGGGCAGGACATAGAATCATAGAATCATGAGTTGGAAGAGACCATAGGGCCATCCAGTCCAACCCCTGCCATGCAGGAAATCCAAATCAATATCCCTGACAGATGGCCATCCAGCCTCTGTTTAAAGACCTCCAGGAAGGAGACTCTATCACCCTCCGAGGGAGTGCATCTCATTGTCGAACAGCCCTAACTGTCAGGAAGTTCCTCCTAATGTTCAGGTGGAATCTCTTTTCCTGCAGCTTGCATCCATGTTTCCGGGTCCTGTTCTCTGGAGCAGCAGAAAACAAGCTTGCTCCCTCTTCAATATGACATCCCTTCAAATTTAAACAGGGCGATCATATCACCTCTTAACCTTCTTTTCTCCAGGCTAAACATCCCAGCTCCCTAAGTCGTTCCTCATAGGCATGGTTTCCAGACCTTTCCACCATTTTTGTCGCCCTCCTTGGACACGCTCCAGTTTCTCAATGTCCTTCTGAATTGTGGCGCCCAGAACTGGACACAATATTCTAAGTGGGGCCTGACCAGAGCAGATACAGTGGCACATTACTTCTCTTGATCTAGACACTATACTTCTATTGATGCAGCCTAAAATAGCATTGGCCTTTTTAGCTGCCGCATCACACTGTTCACTCATGTCAACTTGTGGTCTCTGGACTCCTAGATCCCTTTCACACGTAGTTCATTCCGCCAGGTGTCACCCCTCCTATATCTGTGCTTTTATTTTTCCGCCCTAAGTGCAATACCTTACATTTCTCCATGTTGAATTTCATTTGTTAGCTTTGGCCCAGCTTTCTAGTCTATTCAGGTCATTTTGAATCTTGATCCTGTCCTCTGGGGTATTAGCTATTCCCCCTAATTTGGTATCATCTGCAAATTTGATAAGTAGGCTTCCAATTCTGTCATCCAGGTCATTGATAAAGTGTTGAATAGCACTGGGCCCAGGACAGAGCCCTGTGGGACCCCACTGGTCACTTTTCTCCAGGATGAAAAGGAGCCATTGTTGAGCACCCTTTGGTTCGGCCGGTCAACCAATTACAGATCCATTTACAGTTCCTTTGTCTAGCCCACATTTTACAAGCTTGTTTGCAAGAATGTCATGGGGAACTTTGTCAAAGGCCTTACTGAAATCAAGATACTATATCCACAGCATTCCCTTCATCTACAAGCTGGTAATTTTATCAAAGAATTTGTAAATTATTTATTATTATTATTATTATGATTATTATTATTTTATTATTATTATTATTGAAAGCAGGGTGAGAAACACTAAGAGACATTTAAATCCAGTATTACAGCAGTTAGTGGATGATTGCTAGAGCACTTGACCCTGACCTACAGGGTAATGTGGGCATTGTTGCCCTGTATAAGAATTTTGGCACCCCAATCAAATTTTCCTTCAGTCTCCAAATTTCTAGCACTGCAGAAATCATTGAAAACTACACACACCTAGAGTTCTCATATTGTGCTGTGTTCACATTGGTAAGCTTTCCTGCCTCTTTTCTTTGTATGCCTGACTGTGTCTGCAGTACTGCATCATTACTTAGCTACACATCCACCTTAGTCATGGAGCTAAGTAGTGTCCGATCTCCCTCCTCCCAGTCCTCACTTACTGGACATCAGCCATCCCTCTGGTCTCTGGTGCAACAGTCAGAAACAGGATCCCTGTTGCAATTCTCACATCAGTCAAGTGCTTCCCAATTTACAGGGGAACCGGTTCCCATCACTTTCATCAGCTGCTGCCTGATAAGTGAGGACTGGAAGATTTTCATGGCCCTCTAAGCATTCTCTAAACTAGTGAATATGTAGGGATTGTGAGTACATAACTCTAGATCACACATTCATAGCTACCTTAGTGAATTCTGGTTTGTATTCTAAACCTTCAACTAAAGCTTTAAGTTATTTCGATGTTAGAAATCAGGAGACAGAAGAAAGATTCCACTGAGGGGGAGAATTTGTATGGGGCGGGGCGGGATAATGCCCTCATTCTGCCTCCTCCTCTGCCATTGCTACATCCCTGCCTTCACTTACAGCCCTCCACACCAACTGCCAACCTGCTATAAGGACTTTTCCCTGTTCTTTGTGACAGGTATTCAAGAGGGCTGCATGGAAAGGGGCAGAAAGGGCAACAAATAAAATCAAGGAAAGATTAAAGAACTGTTTAGCTCATATAAAGACTGTTTAAGGGAGAGAGGCAAGACAGCAGGTGGAGAAAGTGGATACAGAACATTTGTTTTCTCATTCGCCACAGTAAAACCATGGACAGTTGTTTCCAGAGAAAGAGAAGCATACAGTATAGACAGACATACAGACACAGAGACAGGCAGGAAGGCACACACATACATACACCAGCAGCAGAGATTGAAAAAGTTACCTATTGGGGCAAAAAACCTCCATGTTAAAAGACTGTATACTAGATGCTAGAGAACGATAGTGGGGGAAGGGATTTTGCCTTCAAGCCCTGCCTGCAGGATTTCACCATGTATGCTGTGAGATGCTGCATACAAGCCTGGGTGAACATTTTCTTTGTTCTTATCTTTGGCATTCTGGGAAGACCACCGATAGATGCAAGATCATCGTATTTTTAAGCAGGTCACAACTTCAATGTCTTTTTACAGTCTCATCCTTACAATGAATCCCAGCCCCCTTCTCTTCTCTGACCAATGAACACTGCAGGGATGGACTCCTGTCACCCAGGGAGAGGTCTGATGCTATTTAATTTTTGACAGCACTGCTCCCCATCCAATATTCCTGGGATCGCCCCAACCCTATCTGACAAGGCTAATGCCGACAGCAGCAGCTGAATGGTGTTGGTTTTTCTCTACCTGCAATGATGCCTCCCTGACAAATGAACCTTATTGAAGATTTCAGGCACTGTTATCCTCAGATAACGATTAGATGGGCCATAAGAAATCAGAGCTGACAGTGCTATTTGTTAGCCACAGTGTTTTCATAGCCAATCTGCCTGCAATCAAGCCCTGTAAATTATTTATTCTCTTGTTTATTTAAAGATACGTGACCTGCCACTGACAGAGTGAAAAATGTCCCTTCCTTCCTGTGCTGACAACTCCATAGCATCTCCTGCCCCCAGTCTTAACAATGCAACTGCTCTCCCCAAAGATGCCTCAGCGTTTGTATAACAAGCCATGCCAGCTTCCATTTGGACTGAGATGCTGCATTCCAAATGGGAAGCATGTGAGAGTCCAAGGGCATCAAACAGCCAGGGAGAATTGCTTTTTCCACAACTTAGCTCTCCATATGAACTGGCTTTCCCTGCCATGCACAGGAATAAGAGATTCAGTGACTGCCTCCTCCTTCTCCTGAGACCAGGGTTTCAAAAAGTTCCTTCCTTGGGTTGCAATTCTTTGAATCCCACAGCCAACATGACCAGTAGGACAAACATTTCCAAGCTCTGGAAAATGCCACAAGTGGGATTCTAGGAACTGTACTACAAAAACAGGAAGAACTTCTCCAAGCTCTGTAAAGTACTATGTGTACTAGTACATGTCTTGTGAGTACTAGAATGAGCCATCATGGTGTAGTGGTTTGAGAACTGGACTCCAACTCTGGAGTTTGGGGTCTGATTCCCCACTCAGCCATGGGAACCCACTGGGTGACTCTGGCTGAGTCATACACTCTCAGCTCCAGAAAACCCTGTGATAGGGTCACCTTAGTCAAAAACTAAGGCACATAACATCAACAAAAATGTACTAATGTCATTTCACCTAGGCTTTAAAAGAGGCAGATGAGAATACAGAGCAGAGAACTAAACCTGGGCTAAAGCAGAGAACCAAAGGCTTCTACATAAGCTCAAATAAGCTCTCTTCCTGATTATTACTCTGTGTTTTAAGAACACAAAAATAGCCCTGCTACATCAGACCAATGGTCCATCAAGTCTTGTATCCTATTCCAAACTGTGGTCAGCCAGTTGCTTTTGGGAAATCTACAAGCAGGATATGGCAAAAGGAAGAGCTTGGAAAAGTTACTTCTTAGTTGTTTTAATGGAGTAAAGCATTAGAAGGAACTTCTTGATCACAAGCATAATTCAGCATTGGGAAAAAATGTGTATGTTAGGGGAAATATATAGCTTAGATCCTTGCCCAGTAGAACTATTTAGTTACAGAGAGTAATCATAAAACTGGAAAAAGCGGAGTGGTTCTCTACCCTTTAGAAAAAGTGATTGCAGCATGAGGAGGATTTAAATTGTAGGAATGGGAGCCCAGGAAAAAACATCACACATACACACACACTCCAGCATTGTGACTCAGTTTTTTGGATTTTTAAAATTATAACAACAAAGATGGGAGATTTGAATACCATGGATGTCATCTCAGTGTCACCACTACTTTGGACCTAAGTCAACATCCATTTCTACAACAGCAGTGAGTAGTTCTGTGACAGAAGTTAACTCTGTGATGTAGGGAGAAATACTTTCTTTTATCTGCTCTGAAACTGCTGACAACCAATTTCTTTGGGTGACTCCACACCTGAAAGGGAGAATTATCTGTATCCACTTTCTTCATATCATATATATTTTCATAAACCACTTCCATTTGCTTCCTTAAAATATTTATATACAGTATATTCAGTTCTCCAAGTTATTTGCATACTAAACCAGGAAAACAAGTTTAATGTTCCAGAGCACCTTAAGCCTATCATGTCTACTTCTACTTAAGTCTTTGCCCACTATATTAAAATAGCATGAATGTTTCAGCTTTTCTGTAAATACTGAAGAAAGATTGTGATGTCTGATTTGCAAAATTTTTGTCGACACACTTTTTAAAAACACAACAAATCTAAGCAGATACATTTCCAAGTCTTCAGACTGCTCCAGTTTTAATAAGCAACTCTGGCTAAGCAGGTAAGGGAAAGTGGGCGAGGGGGTGGAGTGGCTCTGGTCTACAGAGATAATCTCACCTTGATCAAGATACCTATCCGGAAAACTGACCACTTCGAGTGTATGTACCTCAGCCTGAAAACCAGGGATAGTATAAGGATTCTGTTAGTATACTGCCCACCCCATTGTCTAACAGACTCCCTATCCGAGCTGACATAGCTGGTCTCAGAGCTGTTGTTGGAGTTGCCCAGACTTGTAATTCTGGGCGACTTCAACATCCCACTCGAGAGCAGTTTAACAGGTGCGGCTCGGAAGTTCATGGATTCCATGACAGGCATGGGCCTATCCCAATTGGTCTCCAGGGCAATGAATTGTGCAGGTCATACCCTCGATGTGGTCTTCAGTACTGAGCAAGAATATCCATGGGTGGAGGTAACTAGTACCACCGCATTTCTGTCGTGGACGGATCATTTCCTGGTCAAGGCTGAACTAAGAGCCACAGTCTGCCCCGTTGGGGGTGGAGGACCCATTAGAATGGTCCGTCCTCGAAGGTTAATGGAATCAACTGGATTCCAGAAAGCCTTAGAGGGTTCCTTGGTTGGTAATGCTGGTGATTCTGTCGAAGCTTTGGTTAATACCTGGAATACCAATCTTGCCAAGGTCTTCAACACAATTGCTCCCGAGCATCCTTTCCAACCCACTCCTAATCACAAATCATGGTACACTGAAGATCTGAGGAAAATGAAGCGGGTTGGACAACGACTAGAGTGCGACTGGCGTGACACTCGACTCTTATCTGACAGAACTCGTCATAGGAAATTTCTTTGTTCCTATAGAGAGGCAATACAGGAAGTGCAGAGATCTTTCTCCTCTGCACGTATCACGTCTGCGGAGTCCCATCCAATAGAGCTTTCTAGGGTGGTAAGGGAACTGACACAGGTTCCTGTGCAGAACCCTTTATTTAACCCAACAACAGCCTGCTGTGATGTTTTTAACAACTACTTTGCAGATAAAATCTCTCAGATAAGAGCCGACCTGGATGCCAGGATTGCAGCAGAATCAACTGATGAGGTGTCCAGTAAACCCGTTATTGAGGTTAAACTGGATTGGTTTGAGTTAGTGAATACCGATGATGTGGACAAGATCCTTGGAAATGTGAAGAAGACGACATGTCCCCTGATCCCTGCCTATCCTGGCTGGCCGTCCGGGAGGTGATGCATTGATGGCATTTCTTAGAGATGTCATCAATGCATCCCTTAGGGAAGGTTGTGTTCCAATTTGCTTAAAAGAGGTGGTTGTTAGACCGCTCCTGAAAAAACCTTCCCTGGACCCCCTGGATATGAAGAACTACAGGCCTGTAACCCATCTGCCATTTTTGAGCAAGGTGATGGAGAGGGCTGTCGCCCTTCAACTCCAAGTCATCTTGGAGGAAACCGATTATCTAGACCCATTTCAGACCGGCTTCAGGACAGGATATGGGGTGGAGACTGCCATGGTTGCTCTGACTGACAATCTTCGTCTAGGCATTGACAGAGAAAGCATGACCCGGTTGGTGCTTCTAGATCTCTCAGTGGCCTTCGACACAATAGATCATGACATCCTCTTGGAATGCCTGGGAGAGTTAGGAATCGGTGGCACTGCACTCCAGTGGTTCCGGTCCTTCCTCCCAGGTAGATGCTCAGGGTGATGCTCAGGGACAGTTGCTCCTCAAAAATGGAGCTTAAATGTGGCGTCCCTCAAGGTGCCATACTGTCCCCGATGCTATTCAACATTTATATGAAGCCGCTGGGGGAAATCATTCACAGACATGGGGCAGGGTGTTATCAGTACGCTGATGACACCCAAATATATTTCTCCATGTCCCGATCAGCAGCTATGACAACAATGGCACTTATCCCCTCAGTCAGTGTCTTGAAGCGGTAATGGGCTGGATGAGGAAAAACAAACTGAAGCTGAATCCAGACAAAACGGAGGTACTTACAGTAGGGGTCCCCAAACCAGGTATAGGGCTGCAACCTCCAGTCCTAGATGGGGTCATGCTCTCCACAAAGGACTGTGTTCACAGTCTGGGGGTGCTCCTAAATCCGTCGCTTCACATGACGAACCAAGTGAATGCGACGATCAGGAGCGCCTGTTATCAGCGCCGGCTGATATGCCAGCTGCGCCCTAAAGGACCTAGAAACTGTTGTACATTCACTGGTAACTTCATGACTTGATTTCTGTAATGCGCTCTACATGGAGCTACCCTTGTGCCTAGTCCGGAAACTTCAACTAGTGCAAAATATGGCAGCCAGGCTGGTCACCGGAAAAACTAGGAGCAACTGAATAACACCCGTCCTAAAATCTCTTCACCGGCTGCCTATTAGTTTCCAGGCACAGTACAAGGTGTTGGTTATAACCTTTAAAGCCCTACATGGCTTGAGTCCAACCTATTTGAGGGATCGCCTGCTCCCATATAATCTGCCCCGTGCACTCAGGTCATCTGAGAGGAATCTATTGCAGCCTTTAAAAAGCAGACTAACTGCTACCTCCCAGAGGGCCTTCTATGCAATTGCTCCCAAACTATGGAACGGCCTGCCGGACGAGATCCGTCAAATTGCCAGCTTAGATAGCTTTAAAAAAGCAGTCATGATGAATCTCTTCCAGCAGGCCTTTCCTGAATCCTGTTTTAAGGGGGGGGGGGGATTTGTGAATGTGGATATTTTAATATGTTGTGAGCCACTTTGATTGTCTTGTCACAGAAAAGCGGGATAAAAAAAAGGTTTATTTATTTTATTATTTTTTTATTTAAGCATATTAAAGTGTTCAACAGTTTCAGCCTCTCTGAAGCTGACATTCCAAAGGAAAAGTTTCAATACTCAAAATATATTGGACAATAAATTACTTTTGAGCACATCTGAGTTTTTCCTTTGCCTTCCTGTCTGTGCTGACATTTCTTTGCTAGTACAGTTTTTTTTTTTTTTAAGGATAGCAGTATTTTACCTGTTATCAGTTTCTTTTGATTCAGAAGTGTTTTCAGCACAGGTCAAAGAAAGACACAGACAGAACCTCACATATAAAACCAGCAAAATCAGGCCATAGTCAAGAAGCTTTTGTAACCATAACAGCAATTTACAGGCACCTAGCACCTTTCATCTTAAGATCTCAAAGTACATTGTAAAGGCAAGCCTACTGAGACAGGTGACTCATAATCCGATTAAATAGAAACCCACCAGGACACTGGCGGGGAAGCTAGAGGGAAATATAAGAGAGGGACAAGCATGGAGGATTATGCCAGAGGACATGCACCTCTTGAAACAGTATAAAGGCACTGGACAACCTTTCTCCTTCTCACAGTTTGAATACTATAGAGAAAATCATATCATTGGGTTTGCACCAGCAGTGCTCATGGACAGTGAGACTACAATCTTTTTCTTCTTGTAAAAGATCTGAAAAAGTTTCCCCTTGTTTTCCTTGGAGGTTCTTTCCATGGCTGCCAGTAGCTCTGGGAAAAGAGAAATTGGAGGCCTCTAATGTTGTACTGTCTTTAGCTAGTTCCCTCCAGTGCCTGCAGTCGCAAGCAGATCAGTAGCATGGCCCCTGCAGGAACCTGAGACAGCACAAACAGCAGCACTAGGTTTCCTCCATCCTTCAAATGTTAATAGTCTCCTGACAAGGATCTCAAAAGGATGAAAAGAAAAGAGGCATCTGATAGAAGGCAGAGGTGAAGAAAGAATGAGTTGTCCTACCCCCCCCCTCTTTTTGGGGAGGACAAAGTTACAATGCAAGATCATCTAAGTCCTTTGCCTCATAGTGGACTTTTTGTTAAAAATTAAGGTGAAGGTTAAAATGTAAATTGAAGGGAAGAAATCTACCATTGGATCAGCCATATTATCAGCAAGCAGCTGTGGTGTGGGAGGCAAAAATCCCTGATAACATTTTAGTGAATGGCAATACATCACAGCTTTGTTAGCCCCTTTTTGGATTACAAAAAGAGTAGCTTCTCCAAATACTGTATGAAGATACAACTATGAAAAGGAGTGCATAAGGTAATTCATACTGAAAGTCAACCTGAATTATGCTCACATAGCAAAATACATACTCTAATGCTGTTACCAAATCGGTTGCTTCACAGCACAGAAATAGAGGACTTTCATAATGTTTATGTTCATTGCTGGTCTCTGAGTGCCAGAAGTGAGGAGAGAGAGAAACATCCCTCCCTTCCCCCAAAGTACCAGTGGTGCTAACAGTACATAATGTGATGGTATGGAAGAAAAAGATATGTAAGAAGAAAGGCCTGTCAAATGGATAGGAAAGAGAGGGAAGAAACCTAGAGGTGTACATGTAGGTTGAGGCAGGCATCAGACCTCAACATACTGCCACTGATACTACCTGGAATGTGATAATATCCAAACGGGGCTTAGTTTGGAATAAACCATGTTATTTCCTAAATTGGGGGGGGGGGGGGGAGAACAGCTCATGAGGGTAGGAAGTAAACTTGTTTCCAAATCTGAATGAAAGAATTTTCCTGTGCTTTCAAAGAGAGGCTACAATACAAAGACTACAGTAAGATATTTGGCATATGATAACATCTGGGTTGTCATTTCTCTCTCTAAGCCTGATCTATCTCATAAGACTGTTGTGAAGACAAATGGGTGGGGGAGCCATGCACACCACCTGGAGCTCACTGGGAGAAAGGCACAATAGGAGATAAACAAACAAATAGGTGAATAAACAGACAGATGGGTGGGAAAGCATTGAGACACTACTAGTTCCTGTTTTTGTAGTACAGTTCCTAGAATCCCACTTGTGGCATTTAAGCATCTATCAGTCCAAGTATCCCTTCATGGCTAGACATAAACGTGGATTGCTGTTCAAAATGCAAAACCATATTGGCCCCCTCCCTTTGGAGCTAATACTTCTATGACCCACGATGCAACTACACAGGGGCATGTCAGGGAGAACTGGAGGAGAACATGCACATCTGCCCTACCAGAATTGTACCCTACCTGGTACAATCTAACCACTGCAGACAAATCTATTCCTAGTATTCAATTTTCTACTGCCAGGGTCAAGTGAGGCTGAGTATGGAAATATAATTGTTAAAAGGACCTATTTTAGTTGTGCTAAATTCAACAGAAGGTTTGTGAGGCATGTGCCTATGTTTTTGTACTGAGTGCCAATCTTCAGAGTCCATGCACCCCACAGCTTCCACTGAAAGTGATGGGAGTTTTAGGTAATTGGCACTTCTGAATATTCCAGGCCATGCTGGGTTAGCTATTCTTCTAAGCAATGTTGTATTTCATAAGGGTTCTCATCCCAGGGAAGAAAGGGTATGATTGCCATGGAAACAGATTTTTTGGAGGAGGGGGAATATGCCTTTTCCCCCCTTCTGTTCCTTCTAGGGTCGGCAGCCTGTGCTGCATCATACATCGAAGTTACAAGGGTCTAATGCTACACAATTTGCAACCCTGTTAGTGTGCTATATCAGCAAAAGCACATAGGCAGTGGCAGGCAGGAAAAAAAGCAATGTGGGGACAGAGGTTGTGAAGGAGGAAAGACACTTGAGAAACAGGCAACTCAGAACTGGAAGATTTTTAAAGCGTTCCTTGCCAAGTAGGACCTCTAGCACAGTGCACCAAAGGTTTCCAGCTTAGCATCCCATTAGTGATGTATGCAAGTGTAAGTCATTTTTTGGTTCTTATGGGCACCAGAATTATCTACCTGGGCAATAACCAAGATCTTCCCCAAACCAATATTTTCCTTGTTGCAACCCCCTGCTCAACATGCCCCTTACTTGCTGGTGGGGAGTGTGGAGTGGAGGAAGCACAAAAGCATCCAACTATGCTCCAATAGCTTGATGTACACCAGTGGTGTCATCTTCAGGGACCTCTATTTTGAAGGGGGGGCTGGGTATCTCCAGGAGGCAAAAGATGTGATGATAGGAGAGATGAGATACTATATATTTCTGCCCATCACAACTTAATGAAATGTCTCTCTGATCCAGGATCTTGGTCAATGTTTAATGCCTATACAGTGCGCCCAAGCTGTACCAACAGAGTTGCAATGGTGTGCATGCCCATGGCACACACGCCACCCCACATGTCATGCACGAGCCCCATTATTTTCAATGGGGCTCAAACATACACGTTATTTGTCTTACACAGAGGAGTCCAGAATGGCAAGGGCGCACTGTATTTTAACAATTACATTTATTTGTCCTGTGTTTAATGTTAAATGGCATGTTACATTTTAATTATTGCTTAGCTCATGGCAATCCTTTTGTTTCCCCAAGGAAAGCAGGAATGCAGCTTTTCATGAGGTCAGCTAGATGTCAAGGGACTGGCAACCAAGCCTCATCCAAAATGGCAGAGACAGCTGGGTAGATTTAGTCCAATAAAAAGAAGACTGAGGGGAAATTTGATAGCCATCTTAAAATATCTAAAGTGCTGTCACGTGATAAACAGAATGAGATTTTTCCCCCTTGTCTCCAGAAAACAGGACCAAAACCAATGGATCCAAATGCAAAGAAAGGAGCTTCTGACTAAGCATTAGGAAAAACTTCCTGATGGTAACAGTTGTTTACAGTGGGATAAACTATTTCTGAAGGTGGTGAAGATTTTCCAAAACTGCTATAAATTGTAAGGTACATATTTATTTCAGTTCCAGATTCCTCAGTTTAAAAGTTGATATATGACTGGCATGTTTTTAAACAACCTACTACCCTCCATTCATTAATTCCTCCATTCATGAACCCAAACTGGGGCGATTGGGGGGGCGGGTTTCACCTACAGAAACTAGCGAGTAAATTGTCAAGAGATGATCTCCTGTGCCATTTCTGCCTCCACTGCTGTAGTGCCCACAACCATTTCCATCTGCCAAAGTGTCACTACTTCTACAATTGGCAGCTGAAAAAATTGGTCCATCTAAAGTAGATTAGGAAACAAAAGAACTGAAAAACATCTGTGAAGCCGAAAGCATTCATGACTGGCATCCATAGTTTTTTGTGGGTTTTTCGGGCTACGTGGCCATGTTCTAGAAGAATTTCTTCCTGACATTTCGCCAGCATCTGTGGCCGGCATCTTCAGAGAATGCTTGCCTGGAAAAAGTTGGGTATATATATACTGTGTGAGCCTGGGAATGCAAGAGTGATTTGCATGTGTATTGTTCTGTGCTGATGGCAGGCCTCAGGCTTGGAGGCTAATGCAAAAGAGGATTAGTGTTGGCTAATTGGTGATCATTATCTGCTGGGAAAGCCCCTGACTCTGAGTGGTTTCCCATTTGCATTTGCTGAGTCCTCATTTTGCTATTCTTCAGGACTAGTAGCCAATTTTTTTTCACTTTAAGGGTTTCTTCTTTCAGGTTGAAATTATCCAGATGTTTGTGAATTTCAGTGGCTTCCCACTACCATGTCAGGACGCAAAGGGAAACCACTCAGGGTCAGGGGCTTTCCCAGCAGATAGTGATCACCAATTAGCAGACACGAATCCTCTTTTGCATTAGCCTCCCAGCCTGAGGCCTGCCATCAGCACAGAACAATACACATGGAAATCACTCCTGCATTCCCAGGTTCACACAGTATATGTGTGTGTGTATACACACACACACACACACACACACACACACACACACAACTTTTTTCAGGCAAGCATTCTCTGAAGATGCCAGCCACAGATGCTGGCAAAACATCAGGAAGAAACTCTTCTAGAACATGGCCACATAGCCCGAAAAACCCACAAAAAACTATGAAAAACATCTGCTTGCAAATAACAAAGAGTGAAACCAATGTTTCAAGATACATACTAGAATCTGACCAGGGTATGTGTGTGTGTGTGTGTGTGTGTGTGTGTGTGTGTGTATATATATAGTCTGACACATTTCAGCATACAGTATTCTAAACTCTTCTTTCTGGGTCTGGAAAAAAACATGGAGTCAGTTGGGTTCAGAAGCGTTTACCTTGTGTTTCCAGATTTTCACACAGTTCTGATTTGGCCTCTCCATTGGGTCGGAAGCTTCCTTTCTGAGTGAATTTGTTGGACATTGTGGCTGCTGTCACAACTGCCTTGAGGCTGCGCTTTCGTTTGGGCACATTCTGCTCTGGGTGGAAGAGGATGATGTAGACCTTGGGCATGTAGAGCATACCCAAAGAGACAGAGGCGCTTAGGCTCACCGAGATAGTCAATGTTGTGGTCTGAATATACATCTGAAAGACACAAGGAACCAGAATCCATTTGGAAACCTGATACGTTAAAGCATAAAAACTGCTTACATATTTCTTTCTTCTCCCCAGAACTGGAATTATTGCCTTGAGCAAAATGAGGACAGAAAATAACATGGAACTATTACTCTGAGTGGAAGAATGATTAGTTTGTCTATTAACACTAAAAAATATGTCTCCCACAGATGGATACCATGATATGAACCTCAACTGATTGCTCTATTCACCTAAATAAGCAAAAACAAACTAATAAGCATCTCATTATAGTCTTGTAGGTTCAGTTACACCCTTGGGCACTGTACTGAGAGCCTTGATTTTATTATAATATTTTAGGATTGTTTTAAAATGGTTACTATGTCATACTGTTGTTAGCTGCTTTGAGTTCTCTGGAGGAAAAATAAGATACAGATAATTTCAGTAAATACATAAGTAGATATTGACTAAATAAATTCCTATCACCCTTGCCAATTTAAATATGAAGACCATTTGCAAGTCACCAGACAGACTTTGGATTCTCCAACTGTGCAGCATTATAATTTTTTTAAATACATTCAATTCTCCATTGGTAAAATTAAGCACTACATATTGGATTAATAATTAAATAATTAAATATTAAATATTTTAAATTGATTAATTAATGCATTAGATTAAATAGAAGGTTGCAATCTTAAGTGCATCTTGGCTGTATTGTATCTTTGCTTACCCCCTCCTACTCAGATATCTCAGCAAAAACAACTATCACATGCATTTCTGTATATTGTCTCCTCATCTCTTTTTCTTGACTCTTTTATTGGTTCTATGTACTATCGGCCAACAAGAGGGTGAGATACATTATGATCTCGCTGATATGAACAGGCAACATACACATATGTGGAAAGCCCTTCTCACTCCTTATACCTTTCCTTTGGATTCCCCATATTGTCTTTTATTGGTTCTGTGTACTGTCGGCAAACAAGGAGGTGAGATACATTATGACCACACTGATATGAACAGGCAACATACACATAAGTGGAAAGTCCTTCTCACTCCTTATATCTTTCCTTTGGATGCCCCATATTGCCCTTCCTCTCTCTATGCAGAAGTGCTTTCTGCATTCAACAGGTAATTCTCATTCACCAGCTTGCCTCCTGAGCCGTTGTAATGTTAGTCACATATTACACACCGACGTAGCCTTTCTGCAGTCAAAACTAATTTCACGCTCACTGTCCAGGACTAACGGTGACAGATGTTTTGCAAAATGAAAGCCCATTAATCTGACTGTAGAATAATCCATTTTTCTATGGAAAGGACCTGGCAGGCATCTAAGAAATGGGGGATGTGTAAATCAGATAGTGCCAGGAAAGGAAACTCTTCATTTTGTCCAATCACAGAGAGGTGGCAGGGCTGGGTGATCCTTTGACACCCCAAATGACAAGTCAGCCTTTTTATTCAGTCCTAGATATTTTTACCCTCTCTTCCCCTTTAATCATTAGCTTAATCAAACATTAACATTCAATGAGCAGTGACACACACAGTTCTACATCTTATTTCATATTATTTGCCTTTACTAACATTCTAGATCCAGCCTATATTTTGCAAAGAAGGGCATAGGGATGGAACTTAAAGGATCATAGATATTCCTATTTCCCATCTTTTACCCCTAAGTAAATTAGCCCTGGCTATGGGGAAAAGAAGAAGACCACACTTCAGAAGGATGGATTAAATCAATAAAGCCTCACAACCCTTAATTTGCAAACCTGAGCAGGGCTAGTCTAGACCTAAGTGTGCTATGCCCATTTTGCACGTTCATGACAGTTAATTGCCTTCACTTTCATGTACAAATTCACATCTATTCGCTCTCCCTCCACCAAAAATGAGCAGCCATCCAAATGCATGTGAAGCAACACATGCGATAAAGTGCATTTCTAAGAATTCTGGTAAAAATCATGAAGCCTTTTTTTTCTTTACAAAGTTTAAGGAGTTTGTTTGTGTCTGTGTGCAAAAAGCCCAAACTCAGGTGAATCGCATGTGGCTGGATCTCATTCTACTAAACTTGAATGAGGAGTATTTTAAACATTCAGACTAGCACTTTGTCATCAACATAAGTTGAAGTCAATTTGATTGAAAATAACAACGGAAATTAGCAGCACTTTGCAGAAACACCATCTGCCCTCTTATTTTGGAGTTGTAGTCATCAACCACTACTAAGACAGAGAGACTGTTCCAGGTAAAATAAAAGAAGGTGGGTAAAAAGAAGGGGCTAAGTAGATTTGTGAGCTATAACGTATTACAAATGTACATTTTCTGTTTCATTTCCTTGGCTTGATCCTGTAAGATTATTTCTCAGTTCCATTCCAGGAAGTGTAAACATTTTTAAAGGTTTGTTTCATATTCTTGGTTTGATGCTATAAGGCTACTTCTCAGTTCCATTCCAGGAAGTGTAAACATTTTAAAAATAGGAAAAAGATTACACTTTGGTAGATTCAAGATCCATTCTGAAAATGACAACAGACCTCCTTTACCCATTTTCATCATGGGCACTTCTTAAAACTGAAACAAGAAAGTGCCAGACAGCTTTGTAAGGCATATTTGAATTTACAACTGTGTGGGTTTATGCAAAGATAGCTTTATAAACTGAGATTTCATTAAACAAGCCAACACGTGACTTGTTCTGTCCTTGCTACAATTATAGGGGTAACTTATCATGACAGATTATGCAAATGTCCATTTGCCCTCATCTTAATTTATCATACCTAGCATTACCCTTACTAGCATCATACTGCATAAAAAGAAGAAAGGAAGCGGGGGGGGGGGGGGATGTGACATCACCTTTAAGACTAACTGGGGCGTGTTACAGCCAAACCGCGTGTTTCCCAGGCACAGCAACAAAGAAGCGCCAAAATGGCACTTCTTCCTGCGCCCCGGAAGAGGCGCCGCAAAGGTGTGAGGCGCGCACTCGCGGTGCCACTTCTGGTGCGCGACGTCCAGATGCTGCACGTCTGTGACATCAAAATGGCGGTGCCCATCTGTATGCGGCGTCGCCATTTTGACATAGTCGTTACGAGTGAGGGGCAAGGCATGTCAGGAAGTGCCGCCCCTCGCGCGTAACGACAGCGCCCCATAGGGCCTGTCCAGAAGGCACCTGGGTCTTCTTTTTGCATGAGCTTTTGTGGATATAAATCCACTTTTTTGGATGCAGTATAGAATGAGAATATGTCCTCAGGTATAAAGTATTTTTACACACTTGTGGGAGCGGGATGGAATGTAATAGGATCCAGAAAGATACAAATCATGACCCTTCCCCTAAATTTCCAAAGGCCTACATAATGTGATACAGGTCTTTCAGATCTTTACTGTGGTCATTTAGTGCTGATGTGTGGAAGCAATAAAAGTGCTTACCAAATGTCAGATTCCCAGGGTTCAGCAAAGTTTGGTCCTTCAGAACTTGTAAGACTCCAAATCCCAAGAGTTGACTATGCTGGTCAGAGTTTATGGGGATTACAGTCCAGCAGTTTAAGGGCCACATATTCCTAACCAACAGACTAACTTCAAGAAACACCTTCTCCAACCTGGGCTCCTCTAGATGTTTTTGACTCTAACTTCCATCAGAACCATCCTATGTAACTAATAGTTAGGAATGCTGGTAGTGTAAGTCTAAAACATCAGGAGACAATCAAATTAAGGAAGATTGTTCTAGAGAATTATTTCCTGCTACTGATTAGGACAATAACCTGTGGTCCATGGGCACAAGGAATGGGCTTCAGGGAATCCATGAATTGTCGCAATTTCTTTATCTTTGATTTCCTTCCTGCTACTTTGGATTGCTACCTGTGTTGGTAGAAAGGTCGGATATAAATTCATTTAAAAATGAAATAAATTGGAAGATGAAAAAGCAATTGCTTTTATCAGATTCCAAAAGAGGTCAGTGACCAGCCCCACAAAAGTTAAGAAACACTTCCTTAGGTGTGGGCTTTTTATATTTAAACCTAAATATAAACTATTTATTAATGCGTATTTAACTTTTAAAAACTCATAAAGGTAGCAATCCAGAGATCCAGAGGTATTTTTAATAGGCAGCTATAGTAGATGGACCATTAAATGTTGCTGAGAACCAGTTTCTATGTATACCAGATAAGAGTTAAACATTTCCCAACCCATCCTTATAGAATCATAGAATCGGAGAGTTGGAAGAGACCACAAGGGCCATCCAGTCCAACCCCCTGCCATGCAGGAACTGTCAATCAAAGCATACCCGACAGATGGCGATCCAGCCTCTGTTTAAAGAGTTCCAAGGAGGGAGATTCCATCACTCTCTGAGGGAGTTTGTTCCACTGTCGAACAGCCCTCATTGTCAGGAAGTTCCTCCTAATGTCAAGGTAGAATCTCTTTTCCTGTAGCTTGCATCCATTGTTCCGGGTCCTAGTCTCTGGAGCAGCAGAAAACAAGCTTGATCCCTCCTCAATATGACATCCCTTCAAATATTTAAACAGGGCTATCATATCTCCTCTTAACTTTCTCTTCACCAGGCTATACATCCCCAGCTCCCTAAGTTGTTCCTAAAAGGGCATGGTTTCCAGACCCTTGACCATTTTAGTCGTCCTCCTTTGGCCACGTTCCAGTTTCTCAACATCTTGTTTGAACTGTGGTACCCAGAACTGGACACAAAATTCCAGGTGGGGCCTGACCAAAGCAGAATACAGTGGCACTATTACTTCTCTTGTTCTAGACACTATACTGTTATTTATGCAGCCTAAAATTGCATTGGCTTTTTTAGCTGCCACATTACACTGTTGACTCATGTTCAACTTGTGGTCTATTTGGACTCCTAGATCCCTCTCACATGTAGTCTCGTTCAGCCATGTGTCCCTCATCCTATATCTGTGCATTTCATTTTTCCGCCCTAAGTGCAGTACCTTACATTTCTCCGTGTTGAATTTCATTTTGTTAGCTTTGGCCCAGCTTCCTAGTCTATTCAGGTCATTTTGAATTTTGATCCTGTCCTCTAGGGTATCATCTACTCCTCCTAATTTGGTGTCATCTGCAAATGTAATAAGTATACCCCCAATTCTGTCATCCAAGTCATTGATAAAGATGTTGAATAGCACTGGGCCCAGGACAGAACCCTGTGGAACCCCACTAGTCACTTCTCTCCAGGATGAAAAGGAGCCATTGTTGAGCACCCTTTGGGTTTGGCCGGTGAACCAGTTACAAATCCATGTAGCAGTTACCTTGTCTAGCCCACATTTTACAAGCTTGTTTGCAAGAATGTCATGACAAACCTTGTCAAAGGCCTTACTGAAATTAAGATATACTATATCCACGGCATACCTATCATCTAACAAGCTGGTAATTTTATCAGAAAAAGAGATTAGATTTGTCTGGTATGACTTCTTTCTCTGTTGACTTTTTGTGATTATGGCCTTGCTTTCTAGATGTTCACAGACTCTCTGTTTAAAGATCTGCTCTAGAATCTTTCCTGGTATTAATGTCAGACTAACTGGACGATAATTGTTGGGATCCTATTTATTCCCTTTTTGAAGATGGGGACAACGTTTGCTCTCCTCCAGTCTGCTGGGACTTCTCCTGTTCTCCAGGAGTTCTCAAAGATTATTACCAATAGCTCTGATATTACATTTGCCAGTTCTTTTAATACTCTCTTTTCTGAATGTGCAGTCATCTGTTCTAGAAAGGCATGATCCAGTTCCTCCATCTGACTTGGAAGTCTGAAGTAGACTCCCACCATAACATCCTTGTTGTTTCCCTCCCCTTTAATTTTTATCCAGACGCTCTCCACTTGGCTTCCAGTATTGATGTCCTGGATCTTTTCACTGGTGTAAATATCTCATCCCACCAGGTGTCAGTGATACCTATTATATCATATTTGCTTTGTTGTACTAGGAGTTCAACTTCATCTTGCTTATTTCCCATGCTCTGTGCATTGGTGTAGAGACATCAAAGAACATGTGTCCCCTTTACTTGCTGCCTGTGCAAGTTTTTTTGCCCCCCACTGTTGGGTACTTGTACTATTTACCTTGTTCCCTCTATGACAGTTTAGCTATTTTGTCCAGCCCTTTTGCCTTCCAGAATACTGTCTCCATCCCCCACATAACTCAATTTAAAGCCCTCCTGATCAAAATCTTGAGACTGTTGTCAAAAACGTTTCTGCCAACTGGTGTGAGATGCAACCTGTCGCTTGCCAGTAGTCCCCCCTCATAGAACCGAAGCCCATGATCAAAGAATCCAAATCGTTCTTGACGGCACCATCTGCGGAGCCAGTTGCTTTCATCTGCTATTTTCCTCTCCCTTCCTGGACCATGCCATTCGACTGGCAGAAGTGACGAGATGACAACTTGTGCATCCATTTCTTTCAGCTTCCTACCTGAGCCTCGTAATCCCTTATGATGTCTTGCAGTATCATTGGTTCCAGCATGGACCAAAAGGAATGGGTATTGGTCAGTAGGCTTGACCAGTCTTGTCAGCCTCTCTGTCACATCATGGATCTTTGCCCCAGGGAGACAACACACATCCTGAAACATCTTGTCAGGCCTACAAATCACTGCTTCTGTACCTCTCAGCAAGGAGTCTCCCACTATGACTACATGCCTGCTCCAAGGCTTAGCAGCAACTGTTCCCTTTGGTGGAACTCTCAGGCTCCCCTGCTCTCTCCCTGAAATCTGTCCATGTTACTCTTCCTTGTTTTCCTTATCTTTTCAGGAGACACACTTTGATAACCTTTTCAGACTCCTTGCTAGAGTCTTCATGAACTGTTATTAGGAGGTATGAGCAAATGTGACATTCAGTGTGTATCACTTTTACTGTATCTTGCCAGTCTGCTGCTAGTGCTGAAGTGTAAGCAGACAACAAAGTATAAAGATTCACGGAAGTCACAAAACATAAGACAAGCATGGTGGTGTGTGTGTGTACAAAGTAGGAACTATATCTTACACCAGATGATTAAATATTAGGGCTTGGAAAAGTTATTTTTTTGGATTAGAAACCCTTGAATCCCCCAACCAGAATGAATAACAGCAGGCACTGTTGCTGATATTAGCAAATATGCACTGTACAAATGCTAATGTTGTTACTGATAGCATCACACAATCAGTGTGACTGCATGGTAGAGCATATAATCACATTAAAACATTTTCTGTGAAATGGTCCTTTGCATTTAGCAGTCCAGATTACATGGAGCGCTTCATTTTTCTCATGTTGACTTAAGTATATTTGGGCACTCTCAAAAACAGTGGGGTTCTAGGATAGAAGACAGACTTTGAAATTATAAAACCAGAATCCTAGGGAGAGTCTCCTAAAACAGAAGGCTATCAATTTGAATCACATGCCTTGTGTACTTTTACTTATTACTTTTGCTTTTACTTATGTTCATTTATTACCTTTTATCACAATAAAAAACAGAGAGGATTTCAGTTAGTACAGCTTCTCCCCCCATTCTCTGTGACAAGTGATGATGTCACTGGCTCACATATCCAGACCTGACAATAGGAATCTCAGGATCTTGTAAAGACTATCTCAAATATCAGGAAAGCACAGTGAACCCTCCAGGCAATTTTTAAACAGTTCTTTGTCTTTTCCAGCAATGCTCCACAGGCCTTTCCTTCTTCCTCCCCATTCCATTCACTGGGTTGGTCTTCCACTGACAGCAAACACAAAGAGAAAAGAGAGGACAACTACTCTGCTCTCCCTTACCTGACTGTCCTGCTGCACATTCAATTAGTGGCCCCTGCATGTAATCTCTGTGGGAGATTTGTGTGTGTGTGTGCTGCCATTGCTGTTGTGTGCCTTCAAGTCATTTCCAACTTATGGCGACCCTAAGGTGACTCTATCATGGGATTTTCTTGTCAAAAGCTTTTCAATCTCATAGCCCTTGGGAAGAAAAAAATAGTTCTCCCTGGCACAACTGAATACTGTATGATGGTACACCAGGTGTGAGAGGGATAGCATGCAGTGGGTAGCTTCCATGTCAATGAGGTGTAGAATCCACTCCAGGACTTAACTGTGCAAGATGCTACACATGTTATATTAGGGTTCAACACCTTGGACAGCTGTGTTAAAATTCAAACAACAAGGTGGAGTAGATTCTCTGTCCCACAAACATTGGAACCACTAATCACCATCAGAAGAGAGAGGGATTTCCTTTCCTTTCTTCTCCTTGTATGCTACAGCTTGCTGCTATTGACACACCATTATCAAGCCAAGTCAATAGGTAGGGTTGCTCTCTGTCTGTCTGTCTGTCTGTGCTTTGGTTTCTCTCTCTCTCTCTCTCTCTCCTTCATACACACACACCCACCTACCCACACACACACACAGACACACACCAATGATGCAAATATGTGGCCAGACTGAGCCTTTCATCTTCTCCTAGTTCAGAATATGTATTCACACATACTGTATATCTATATTTCAGTGGATTAGATTAATTCTTTCTGCCCAACCACCTCCCCTACAAAATACATAGAGTGCTTCACAAAGCTGATAAGGGCCATACAGAGAATGGCTAGGCTGTGCATTCTCCATCACTGGTTTGACAGTTGCTATCTGAGTAATGGGGTGTCTGACTTCTGATAAGGGAGCCTGCATTTTCAAAAGTTCCTTCTTTTGTTTTCATGTTGGCAATCCACAGAGCTGTCCGTGGCTTTGTCTTCAGGATAAAGCTAGAAACTATAACAGATATCTTCTACCAGAATGACTACATACTGGAATGTCTCTATTTGATAGTGTCATTGGTTCAGCAGATTTGTCAGAGGTGAAAAATGCTGGTGACAGTGACAGTTTTTGGCTTCTTATGTCCATGGGATGGTGAACCTGTTCAGGATTTTAGAGTTGAGCCTAGTGGAGGGACATGGATCAACACAGTGTATTCGGCAGTTCAGATTAGCACCCAGAGCAGAGTCATCTCCCCACTGAAATGGAAACCACCAGTCACCACTGACTGATTAGCCTTGGGAAAGTCATCTACTTAGGTTTCTTATCATTCTGCAAAATGCCCTGACAGACACAGATGAGTCCCAACAAACCTCTTCATGCCAGACAATCTACCTCACCTCCATTATCTCATCCTCTTCACTAAAGGGGGACGACAAATTGCTAATTGCATTGCTTAGAAAAGGAGATTCATATTAAGATGACTGCAGCATTATCTCCCCCTGCCAGGCACCAATCAGACTGTCAGTGACAATGAATCCATCAGGAAGGTTGAGAACAGTTGCAGACATTGCTGGAAAGGGTTGGACAGCTTTGCCATCAGCTCTGCACTGGGGAAAATTGAAATATTCTTCTTGTGAACTTTAGCCAGTATAGTAAACCAAAGGGGCAAAGTCCCAAATGGCTAATTTATAACAACTGAAGACTTTAACATACCACTTTCCTTTGACACACTTTTATACTAAAAGCCTGCCTAGAAAATCAAGGCCTCCCTTCAGCCACCATCTTGAGGGGGGGAGAGAGGCAGGCTAGATCCACCAGGCCTGCCTGGAAGAAGACAAGCCCTTCCTTCAGCCACCATCTTGAGGGAGAGAGAGAGGCAGACTAGCTCCACCAGGGCTAGCCTGAAGAAGAAGAGCCCTCCCTCCAGTCCATCTGCCTTGGTCCAGGCCTCAGAGGGATAGAAGAATGCTGGACCTGATCCCCTCCCCCCCTCACCATTCTCTTCTCCTTTTGTGTCGTGTCTTTTAGATTGTAAGCCTGAGGACAGGGAACCATCTATTATCCCCTCTGTTGTAAGCCGCCTGAATTCCCAATGATTGGGCGGCATATAAATAACA
>NC_056525.1:65518477-65594447 GCF_019175285.1 Sceloporus undulatus | reverse complement strand
CCTATTATTATTATTATTATTATTATTATTATTATTATTATTATTATTATTATTATTATTATGTTTGTTGTTGTGTGCCTTCAAGTCATTTTTCACTTATGCTGACCCTAAGGCAAACCTATCATAGAGTTTTCTTTACTTTCCAATACATTATTAATCCTGACTCAGTTGCAGTGGATCCAAAATCTTTCCCCCACAACCAGAATCTTGTTCTTTCCTTCAATTAGTATGAGGAAATTATATTCCCTCCCTACTTCTTTGGAAGCATGTGGAACAGATGCAAAATAGGAACAACATGTTGGGTAATATGGCATTCCAAGATTGAATCCCTTTCTCCAGTCACATGGGACAGAAACTCTGGATCTGTTTGGTTGGGGATATAATATGCGCCTTCCTTTGTAACAAATGGCTTGGCTGTCTTACTTGAGCCATCTGGAGCTGTTTTCTCTCCAGACAATCTTCAGCAATGCACCTGCTTATCATGTGGAGTTACAAATACACTGCATTATGCTGAGTTAAATATCATCCTCTTTTAAGTTTGTATCTGCATGAACCAGATTGTCTCCATTACCAGGTTGCCATAATAGTTTGCTGACATTCTGAGAGACTAATAAATCATTCCAGATGCACCTTCTTCTGCTAGGACAAACTTAAATGTGACTTGCTTTACTTTCTGCAATATCTTGGGAATGAGATATTATTTTGGGGAAATGCTCAACATTAGGTTGTCTTTGCTTAGGTGATTCACATTTAAGAGTCTTAAATAGAAAAGCCACCCCACTTCCTAAGGCCTTTAGTTCTAGTTTCTCTCATTATTCTATACCCTTCAGCTAGTTCTCATGCACATTTCCCTGCAAGCATCCTGCCAAAACTACCTTCAGTCTGGCATTAGTGAAAGCTATGCTGCTTGTGACCGTTCTACAAGGCTGAACAAAAGGTAGTTTGGGATCTACTAGTAGAACAGGGATCTTCAACATACATTTGTTTAGGTACTCAAGTTCCTACTAACTTATCATTTTGCCTCTGTTTCTGGTTGATGACCCTCAGCATCCTAGTGTAAAATAAGCTAGATATTGCTAGCCAAGGCGCTTTACAGACCGCCCAAAAAGGGCGGTCTGCCGGTGCCTCCGTTTCCGCCATTGGGAAGCCTCAGCCTCCAGACAGCTTCCTGGCGGCCGAAAAAGAAGCCCCAAAAGGGGCTTCTTTTTGCACCACGGAAATAACGGCACAAGGCGCCAATGGCGCACTTGCGACATCATTTCCATGGTGCAACATGCGGACGCTAAGCGTCCGCTACGTCAAAATGGCGGCACCCATGTAGAATGGGTGCCACCATTTTGTACGTGCTTGGCGCATACTAGGCTTAGGAGTGTCCAGAAAGGGGTGCCCTAGTACGTGCCGAGAATGTACTTTCTGTCCATGCGGAACGGGGCCAAGATTCTCCACATCTCCACCATCATTGCCACATTGCAGAGAAAAACATGGACTTATAATTGCTGCTTTCTGTGGCCTGTTTCCAAGGAAATAACAAATCCCCCTCCTATGTTATCTGGAACATATATTAAGTGCAAAGCATTTTGCTTTTTAAAAATTTGCTTTGTTTCAGTGCTACTTTATGTCCAATGTGTATGTTAAACTGTAATCTCAGGCTCTTAATTAAACAAAAATCTATATGCACTGATCTCAGGGGGTCTAGGCTTATCTCACCTTGTCTTAATGCCTTTGCTTTTTTTTATTTCTTTTCTTTGGTGAAACTGCTTAGGAGTATCCCCTCTTATGGAAGTTCTGGCCAGATTGGTAACTTTTTATTTGGATGCTGGAGTTATCAATTGGCAATTTAGTTTGATTTTAAAGCTGATTTGCCACTCACTGAAATGAAGACCTGATTCCAATTGCAAGTGCCAACTAAGCAGATCAAAGTCATGCATGGGGCATATGAAGTACAACCAGTCTGTGCTGATAGTGCCATGCCTCCTCCCAGCACAGCAACCAAGCTGTGTAAGGGACTCTCTTGCCATCCCTTTGCAGTTAGTTACAAAGACAGAGAGAAGAATTGCATTATTATCATTCCTCTGCAGGACTGCCAACAACTATTTCCCTTGCCATCTTTCTATGACTTTAAAAAGTGTGTGACAGGTCAACATTCAGTAAGTTAAACTTTTTCCTGGTTTGCAGATAGCATAATAGCAGCTAAATGATACAAGCTTAGGCATCTTGCTAGAGTGGAGGAAAGCAGATTTGAAACAAAAGGTATTGTCTCATGTAGAAAAGTACTTCTCATTCTAACCAACCTTGCAGGATTGTTATGATAAGAAGGTAAGAATTATAATATAATGGGTCCTTGATAACCACTGGAGTTTGGTTCCAGGACCCCTCTGTGGTTATTAAAATCCATGGATGATCAGGTCCCATTAAACACAATGACATAGTAAAATGGAGTCCCTTATATAAAATGGTCAAATAAAGGTTTCCTTTTTGGATTTTATATATTTTTGAAATATATAGCTGAATTTGTTGAATCCGTGAATAAAGAATCTGTGGATATGGAGGGCTGACTGTATCCCTTTAATGCTAAAATCAGGCAAGTTGAATAAGCAATATCAATATTCTGCCTTTATGTACCTGATTCCATCAGAGATGCTGATGTGCTTGTAACTAGCTATTGTGTTACATTTGTGATAATGGGAAGGTGCAGAGCGGCATGAAGAATGCAGCATTCAAATAGAGACATGCAAAGCATAATAATGGACTCAAGGCATAATAATTGAAATCATGGTTGGTGGGAAATGTGCTGATGAATCATTTCTCATGCGTCTGAAAACACTATTTAAAAAGTACTCCAGTTTCCCTGCAGGAAAGTTGTATCTTTGGTACATCTCTGACCCACTTCAGTGCATACCTCAAACTGGAAACAGGAGGCAAACCTTCAGCTTCAGTCTGTCTACAGTTTGTTGACTAGGGAAGGGGACGATATCCTCCCTAATCCAGACAGTTACAATGTGCCAGTGCCTCAAGGGAACCAAGTCAAGACAAAGGTGATGAAATCTGCCACATGCTAAGGCTCATCAAAGACTAAAGAAAACTTAAAAACTTTTTCACTGCAACTGCTATTCTGTTCTAGAATTTTTCAAAAAATGTTCTGTAGTCTTTGTAGTCAATGGCAGTATGTTTGCACCAGAATCCATTTTCCCTGACTTTTTTTAAAAAAAAGTATTGCTAGTCCTGCTTTAATTTTACACAAAGGGGTTTCTAACACAGGGGCATCATAATAGGAACATAAAGAATAGTGGAAAACCTCAGCCTTGTAAAGAAAGGATGTTTGAACACAACTGAGATACTCCCTTGAAAAAACTTATGAACCTCCTCAAGATTTTTCACCCTTGTGCAAAGTTTAAAATATTAGCATATTTTTTGCATCATCATCAGTAACAGCAATATAAAAATGTTGGCTGGCATTCTGTACTGCAGTTATAGATACAGAACCTAGGGTTATGGATATGTAACTGCTATATATTCAGTAACACTGTTTAGTCACAACTGTGGTACTATTGACACAATTGTAAATACCAACCCCAGCCCATCTTAAAAGCCAGCAGATATAGGCTGAAAACCTGCATCATCATTGTAACAATAATGAGAGAATGCCTTCATCATAGCTACAACTGAAGATACTCGCAAGCAAACCTATATGCATAGCCTGACACTTATTGAAGTATTATTAGGCATTACAGATTAAGGTATTGGGAAACATCCACAGTACTCTCTTGGTCAGGAGGTGCCTTAAAAACAGGTAACTAGAAAGACCTGATGGGGTCCTCTCCCAACTGTGCTGCTTTGCCAGATTGCACACTCCTTCACATCTATAATATGCACACCTATCTCAAGACAAAATTGCTCTCAAGCTGGTTCATAACACTAATTACTCACTGCCTTGAAAAGACCAAGCAATAACTTCCTCCAACTCCATGCACATAATTGCACTTGGAAGGGCTGTGTAGTTAATATAGCCAACATGTGACCTCACACTTATAGTTGGGGCTTTATGATCATGTGTTTGAGTGTTGAGAGTCTCAAGCTTGAACGTTCATTATAAATCACAGTTCAGCCATGATCTGACTTTATGGTTTATAAGATGCCACAGTTAGTCAGGCTCAATTCCCCATCTTTAGAAAAGAAGTAAAAAACTTTAATGGAGAGCTCTGTGGTCTAATTAATTGTGGTTTCTTAAAAGTATTTGACATGGTAAATATACATTCTCTATTTAAACTAGACAAAATGTGAGTGGCTGTGATAGATCATACCAACATAAAGTGTCTAGCTATCTGAATCCATTTGAAATTGAACAATGTATACCTTATGATCCATTGGTTGGAAAGATGTAACATGTACAAATATCTTTGTTCAATATGCAGAGTGTGCCAAAAATGATGTCCCATAGGCAACAATGATCTAAAGGAGTCTATTACATTAGAATTTGCAAACATCAGATAATTTTTTTTATTTTACTTAGGAATGTTCAAAGGTCATCCAGTTAAGAAATTCTTTAGAAGAAAATCGCAGCCAATTCAAACATTTAATTTCATTTATATAATAATCTGTGTATGGGAAATGATGTTTGGCATACCCCATACTTATGTTTCAAGACTTCTCTGTAGCACAGTAAAGTTGTGGGGAACTGGTATGTAGATTCATATCTGGCAACCATACAGTACATATAAATCAAGAGGATGTTATAAAGGTATCCAATCAGTTACTGACCCTTTTTATCTTTCTCAGCTTGTGTCTGAATGGAGAAAAGAGAAGAGAGAGAAAAAGTTCTATGTCCGATTCATAAGAAATTGATTATGCAGATGCTATATGGAGAAAGCACCAACAGCTCCTACAGTGAAATGACTTTTAAAACTTTGGGATTCTGTCATTGTCCATAAACCTAGTGAGCAATTAAAACTCATGAGAGGATATCATAAAGGAAACTAGTTTATTAATATTTGAGCATCATTCTTTCATATGCAGGTAACTAGGATATATCAATTACTCCAAGCCAGAAATATGTAGCAACTGTCACATTGTTTTATGTGAAATAGTGAGGTACACTGTTTCCTCCAGATATTGTTGGACTTCTGCTCCAGTTAGTCCCAGCCAGCAGGATAAAGGATCAGGGATGATAGAAACTGTAGTTGAACAGCATCCAGAGAGTCATAGGTTCCACAGGCCTGGTTTAGGAACTATGCAATATATATCATTAACAGTATCAATATAATGGGGCTTTAACAACAGGCATCCATCGGGGGTTTTTGTTTGTATGTTTTTTTTTGGGGGGGTTTTTTTTGGGGGGGGTGGGCTTTTTGGTTTATGTGGCCATGTTCAGAAAGAGTTTATTCCCTTCTCATTCTGTTCATTCTATGCCTTACTGTTCCATGATTTAGATTTGCCCAGTGCCCTTCACACCCAAGAATGTTTAAAAGATCATTTCTACAACTTATTTTTTGAATGGGAAGATACAAAGTTTGGTGCAGCTTTCTGTCCTTCCAGCTCATCTCCTCAAAATTCTTGGAGGATGATCCAAGGGGGCATAAATGATTACTAATCAAGATCCTTATATACTAGCCTTATAGGAGAGCCAATGTGCCTTTTGGGAACACAAATAGGAATGAGCACTAAAAAAGATAGGCATTTGAATGGAGCTAGCATGTCTCTCTTTATGTTCTTATCTGCAGATTTTCTGCTCTTTGCGTTAGTGATCCATATATAAAAACAATGTAAAAACAAGAGCGTATGCCATCACACTACTGATTACAAGATTATTTTGTGTACTGCTTTACAATGTGCATATGTGCAGACAGTTAAAACAGCACACATTATGCAAACTAGTAAAACATCAAATGCAAAAGAACCTTGATGCAACCACATGTACAACCCCATAAACATTGGGTTTTTTTCTTATTTGTTTATACTATTTAATCAATATGCATGCGTGCATGCATCTGTAATGGGGACAGGAGATAAAGAAGATACACACAAACAAAGAAACTGAAAACTGCAACAAATTCTAAATGCACAACATCGGAACATTTAAAAATGGTGCAATGGAGGATCCTCTCCTTCTTCAGAACAGAGTATTAGCAGAACCAGAGTTCACAGAGCTGAAATGCCTGGACTTTTCAAATAGCAGAGATGATGATGTTGTTGTTGATGATGATGATGTCATCTGCCATGCCCCTTTATGTTCCCTGTGCCCTCTGACCTTCACTACAAGCCCCACATTATGGAGGAGGTGAACAACATTCTGAACAACAATATATTGTTGCGGGTTGTCCTTACTGGAATACAATCCATTTGGGAGTGCTTGTTTTGACTGGAAAATTAAAACTAATTAGCTTTACAAAAGACCTGCACCATGTAGAGATTAAAACTGGTGAAACTAGTTTGTTGATATGAATTAACACAGCTGTCTCAATTTTTCACTTTTTCCTAGGGGTAGGGCCTTGAAGATGGCCTAGATGAGGACCAGTCATTCAAAGTTTATTATTATTTTAGGAATGGGAAAAATATTCAAAAATATTTGGAAGATGGTTGAAAAACATATTTCTCAAGTGTTGGGAAATGCTGATGAGGAGAGGCCTGGATTGATGAGAAGCTTCATACTTGGAGCTTTTTAAACACAATTTTCACATACTAATTTTCACATACCTCCTAAAAAAAAGTAACAGCCAGCAGCCACACCAAGGTATAAAGGTCCGTTTTGCTGGTATTTGGGTCATACCAGATGCGCATTGCCTCATACTGTCAGACACTACTAGACAATCATGTCAAAGGGAAACCCTTACCTTTTTATATGACATTTCCAACCACCCCTGCCCCACTTCTGCCAATGATCTGTGGTATTGCAATTCCCTGTCACAGCTTCTTGTCCCACCACAGATTGCTGGCAGAAGTGGTCTGGATCCTGCTGCACTCAGTCCACCAAGAAAGCAGCTCTCTGTCATTTCGTGTAGTTATGAACTATTAAGGTAGGTTTGAGGGACTGGGTCAGAGATTATATGTAGTTATCTATGGGGCAGTACAGACCAGCACTTTGTGCCAGCCTGACCACGGACTAGGGTTGCGTAAGGACTGAGTGTTTAGATGCTCAGCAACCCTACCATGTGCCCCAGGTGCCATCTTGGCATGAACTTGTACAGACAGTGTGCACCATGATGACATCACTTGTGTGCAGAACTTACACAGTGCTGCACACAAAGGGTGTCATAAAGCCACGCTGCAGCCCTTATGGTGCCCCTGTAGTGCTGGGAATAGGAGCCACATTTTGAGGCTCCTGTTTTGAGTAGGTTGGGGGCATGGCATCTGGTTGCCGCATCCCCAACTCCATACTTCCAAGGGTGGCACAAAGCCGCCCTTGTCATGCCATCTGTCAAGTCCCTGAGTCTATGATATAAAATATCAGCTAACATTCCTTTCTGAGGACTGAAGGACTGTTTTTTGTGCAAAACAAACATGTTAATTTTGCAAAGAATAAAATCTTGAGTCATGAATAGTCTTCAAAAACTGCACTATATTTGAAGAATTTCTTGCAATGAGAAGAATTTCTTGCAGTGAGAAGAAAACTGCTAGAATTATTTGGTGCTTTCTTCAAGAATTAATTCAATGAAGAATAAGATCTCTATTCCCCATTGGTTCAGAAATACAGCCAGGTAATGAGCAACTCCACAATCTAGGTAGAAGAGCATATGAAAGGAATTTTGAATGCATTCCTGGTATATGCACACACGCACACACACACACACAATGGGATGGGGGAAATCAATTGTCCTTGGCTTTTTGTGTTTTTCTTGTCATTCAAATATTTTAAATTGATAATTTCCTGCTGGCTCAAGTGTAATGGCACCCGTTAATACCATACTGTATTGCCACTTTCATGTGCCTGTTTCCGTAAAACAAATCTAATCCATGCTGGGTGGGAGGTCACTTTCTGAATTTGCCTAACCAAATTATATTTATTTTATTTTATTTTAAATGGGAAAATATTACTATGAATGTGTTACTGAAATGGCTGCATTCTGTCACACAGGCTGCAGAATGTCGATAAAAGATGCGAGGCAAGAAGCTCCTCTTGGAGAGAGCTGGAGGAGGAAAAAAAGGAGAAAAGGAGGGACAGAGTGGAAGCTAATGGGTTTGTGTGTGGGAAGCAGCCACTGTCATGACGTTCCCACTGGAGCGCTTACCAATGCCTTCTATTTTAAACAATACACTCGCTTTCATTGAATAGTCAAGCATGGGTTAGAAATCAACAATGTTTCAAGGACAGGAACTGTTTTCTCTAGAAGCAGGTCTCTATGTGAGGCTTGCATAGATACTGATGTCCTCATTGTGGTCACTCAAGCTAAATGATGCTCCCTTCCAATTGTTGCTGAATCACAGGAAAGGGCATGCTGGCCCTTTGTTCTATCTCCAAGTTTCAGTTCTGAGAGACACTTCAGGGCTCTTCAAAACAAGCCCACTTGACAGGGTTCCTGGGGTCTCTTGTTTCTTTACTAGAGCTAACATCTTCTGTTCACTGAGGGGAACAGGAAATGCTCTGAGAGGATAGTATTAGTCTATTTTGGAACAGTAACTTCCAGAATCCTCCAGACAGCATGGCCAGTGATTGGTTCCCAGTGAAGTGCACAATGCTCCCTTCTTCTGTTTGCAAATTCCAGACTGACTGGTATATGCTGGGTTTTGTAATCCTAAAACGTAACTGTTTAAATCTGGCTTTATGCTACTATACTCCTTCCCTGCCTCTCTCAAAGTATCATTCTTCTCTTTTGTTCTACAGAACAGAACAAATAAGTCTTTATTATCTTGAACTTCTCAGGGTTATATTATCATCTCTGGAACTGGAATTAGAAAGTAAGTTTCTTCCCTCCATGCCTCCATCACTCCCTGTCATATTTCTTTCTGTTTTACTGGAACAGAGGATGCTCCTCTGTTCCAAATCAGCCCCACTGGTCCAGCTGAGCACTGCCAACAGTGGCTGGCAGCAGTTCACCATCATTTTTGGACATGAACCTTTTCCAGCTCTACCAAGAAATAAAATTGGGATAATTTACAGGCAAAATTAGTTCTTCTTACTGTGTTCTTCTCCTTTACTATTTGATTTCTGTTGTTTATAATGATTCCTGTTGTTTATAATAACTAAAACATTTCTGTCTTTGAGGCTAGTATTCCACTGCATTTGATTGTCTTGATGAGAAATAAGTACTTAGGGCAAGAGGCTACCATTAGAACAGAATATGGAGAAACAGAATGGTTCCCAATTGGCAAAGGGGGTCAGGCAAAGGTGCATTCTATCTCTTCAACTTGTATGCAGAAAATATCATACAAAGAGCATGTTTAGACATGGAAGAAGAAAAAAGAAAGATAGGAGGAAGAGAGATCAACAATCTAAGATATGCAGATGACACCATACTACAGTCAGCCCTGCATATCCATGGATTTTTACCCACAGATTCAAGCATCCATGGTTTGAAAATATTTCAAAAATATATAAATTACAAAAACCAAACTTTGATCTCACCATTTTATATAAGGGACACCATTCTAGTATGCCATTGTATTTAATGGGACGAGCATCCACGGATTTTGTCATCCACGGGGGATCCTGTAACCAAACCTCAGCAGATAACAAGAGTCCACTGTACTAGCAGAAAAACTTCAGAGATTTTGAACAATTACTAAGGAAAGTTAAAGAAGAAAGTGTGAAAGCAGACTTACTGCTGAAAAGAAAAATAATGACCATGGAGGACTTAAAGAAATTCATACTAGATAATGAGGAAATTGAAATAGTCAAAGTTTCCCACACCTTGGATCAAACATTGATCAGAATGAAGTACCTGCAATTAAGAAATCACAAGACTGTGAATGGGAAGGGCTGACATGAAAGAACTAGACAATATCCTAAAATGTAGAGATCAGGACCTCAGATCAGGACCAAAGATAAATACCTCAGTCAGGAGGCCACAGGCCTGAACCTGCAGGATCTGAGCAGAGAGGGTGAGAATAGGGGGGCCTGGAGATGTCTTATTCATAGGAGTGTCATGATTCAAGGTCAACTCAAAAGCAATCAACAATAACAACAAAAACCATTCTTCACACAACTGCTTATTGTATATATATTTTCTTGTTTATGCAGATGTGATGGACAAAACTGTGTGTGCATGTTGGTGAAGGGACAGGGTAGGGTGAGGATATCCTAATGCATGGAGTCTTATCAGGCTCCCCACAACCTCACATCATCTATATGTCTTGCACAACAACTCCCATTATCCCCAAACAGCATGTCAGCTGCCTGTCTATCTGGACATAATGGGAACTCCAGTCCAATCTGGAGAGCATAAATCTCTTATGTTTTTCCTGATTAAAACTGATCATTCAAATTGAGTTCCAGCTGTTCCCCTGTGGATGCTTTTCATTTATATCAACCTCTCCATGGAATAAAAAGCCTGTATTGCAACTAGTGTACTCTCTCTCTCTCTCTCTCTCTCTCTCTCTCTCTCTCCATTAGAACATCAGAAGGTCCTGTTCACCTGAGTAAAGTGCCTAATTATCCTTTTTATTATTTATCATTACCAAGTGTTTTTGCAGAAGAAACAAACAAGGCAAGAGGAAGCACCAGGATATTTCCCTCCTTCTTGTCATATCTCTGAAAACCCAGGCGATAAACAGTGGAACAGACAATGATGCTGCTGTTTGGCTTCTGTCTTATCAGCATAGGAAACTGTCTCTTTCTTTAAAGCCTCTGTTATTGCTATTTCTGTAATCCACTGGGATCTGTTAGGATAAGAGGTTCCTTTGAGAAAGGGCTTGGGGGACTTGTTAGAATAATCTGCTTCCTCCTTGTAAAGCCATAGACAGAGGGTGGGGAAAAATTAATAAAATAACACTGAGATTTCATCAGCTGCTCCCTCAGGAGTAAACAATATGGCAGTTTCACACAGGCACACAGATCAAACCACTCTTATACACAAATACAGTGAGGAAATTGGGGGGAAATTTTGCCTTTTAGCAACACAACATAGCACCACTTATAAAAGGGTGTGTGCAGGAGCACACAACCTGAGGGTATCTCAGAACAGAACACTATCAGGCCATGGGACACAATAACCAGTGTACTTTGGATATACACCTGGAGGCCCCAGATAAGTTCTGAGGCCCCATTTACACCCTATGAATATAATCATAACAATAGATGTGGCAGATGCCTTGAATATTTCACATTCCCTTTCAGGAGAAAACACAAAAGAAAAACTGTCTTTCTCAATCCTGAGGGGTGGGGGGAAGCATTATGCAACATTTTGGTGAAAGTGAGCATCCAGAAAAGAAATTGGAACCCAAGAGGTTTCTATTCATCTCAGTCATATTTCTCAAATGAAAAAACCGGCTGAGATAATCCTAATTTGATCTGAGTCCATAAGAAACTGTTAAGCATTGCTCTTCCATGTTCCAAATTTGTTACATACATTTCAGAGATTTGCCTGCAGTCCACTTTGTCCAGCCAATTCAAACTCCAGTTTGGATCCTACTACAGTTAATGCTCTGCTGAATTCCCTTCTCCCACTTTTATGAAATTCTCAATTTGGAAAAAATACTGTCTTGAATAACATAGCTACTGCTGACTGGAGATTTTAGGACTATCATCCAAAATAATAATAATAATAATAATAATAATAATTATTATTATTATTATTATTATTATTTCCCCAGGTTCTGAAAAACCCTTCACTTCTTGAAAATGATGCCTTGTTTTGGCTTCCTTTTTCAAACCTTGGTAACATTTCATACTGGGGTGCAGTAAAGGGCAGAGTTGTGTGCTTACCATATTTAGTATTACAAGGTGAGCAAGTGGCCTTTTATCTACTGCTCTTCTTGCTTTCTTTTGAAATGCTCTTCCCTTACATGGCATTGTCACATGGCAATTCCAATAATGTTACCTGGAATGCAAGATTATATGAAAAGAGATATACACTACTGTGGCTCTGGTCCTATATTTTCCAACATAGTATAAGACTTCTGCTTGCAGAATTCTACTATAACTCCCTACTCACCATCCCTTTACACAATATCATGTTACAGTTATATCACTATTATTCAACTTTTACTTCTATGGCTACTCCCTTTGGAATCCTGGGATCTGCAGTTCAGAGAGGGGCATTTAGAATTCTCATCCAGAAAAGTGGAATAAGTGCTATACCAGTGCAGTGTGTTTTGCAGTTTTCCTGTGATCACTCCCTGAACAGCCATTCCATGAGTGATGGAGAAGCATCTGGTGATGCCCCACAGCCAGATGCAGGCCAATGACATCTTCTATCAATATCCACTCAAGATCTCGGTGGATGATATAATAATTCTGCATTTGGCTATAGGCGCACAGCCAGACACTTCTCTGATCCTCCCTCACTCTCCACCAGTCACAGAATGCCTATTCAGGGATTGGATGGCGTATTGCAACAAAACTACAAATTGGGGTATGGATTTTGGTTGTTGAGCAGGATAGAAGAGAACCTCCACAGTAAGCAAAAAAGACATACACAGGCATATGGTGGAGTTATGATTTTGTTTGTTACCATCAGAATGCTGACCTGTGGATACAAACTGGTCATTTTCAATGTTTATTTTTAAAAAGATAAAAGACCACTTGACTGTATCTCACTTTTGATAAAGTAAGTATTCTGCCTCACCCTAAACTGCTCTCCTCAAAGAAATGTTATTGAGATTTTACCCAACTTTCTCACACCACACCAAATATTACTTCAAAAGCTAAGAAATAGTTGAAACAGCTTTAATTAAATTTCCCCCATTTGAAACACCTTCAGATACACCCATAGCAGGTGGTACAAAATGCTGGGCATAGCAATTCAACAACATCTGGAGGTCCAACCCATTCCCCACCCTTCATTACACAAACTTTTTGCAAGCTCTTCCCAGTCTCTGGAAACAAAAGTCAACAGTTCATACACTGGGAATTGACAAATCTGGGTTTCTATCAGTTTTGCTTTCTTCTTGTTTTAAGAGTATTCTGCCCAATGTTATATTACTGTGTGATATTTTTAAGTCCATATTTTGCTTGTATTTTTGTATGTACTTCTGGTCTTTGACATACTTGTTAGATGTATATTTCCCCTTAATAAAATGCATTTTTGTATTTTGTTTTCACTAGCATACACATTGTGCACACTCTTCTAGTATATGTATTGGGTGTGCATTTTTAGGCGGGTTACAGACCGCCAAAAATACGTATAGAATACGTATTAGGGTTAGGAAGAGGCAGTGCTTCCGCACCCCCCTAACCCTAGTACGTATTCCATACGTACAACATGGCGGCGCCCCTTCCACATGACGTCGCGAGGCGCCAGCAGCGCCTCGCGACGTCATAGAGGTGCCGCAAGAAGGAGCTCCATTTTGGAGCTCCTTTTTTGCTCCGCGTGGGAGCCGCGTGGTGTGGCTGCTACAGCTCCCTCGCGGAGCAAGCGGCGGCGGCAGTCTGTAACCCGCCTTAGAATGGGGAAACTGCAGTGCAAAATTTGAACTGTCAGTATTTCGGGATTCTTTTCTGTTCTTGAACTGGTTCAATCAGGTTCTCATTAAAAGGCTGTTTTGCTTTTAAGCATCTAACAAATGAACTTCTCTACCACTATCTTGCACTTCTATAAACTTCTATTTCCCATCTTCGTCATTCAAACAACTACAGATATCTCCAAAGAAGCAATTTATTTTATGCTCCCCATTATGTCCTTCAGTTCAAGGTGTTTCTCCCTTTTCTTTTGCTTAGAGAACAGCTGTCCCTCAGCTGGTAATTAAATGCTTTTGATTTGTAACCTGTTCCTGCTGCTATATTCCCTCAATGCCATTGCTTAGGTTGCCACCTGGCCTTCTTAAGAGCCGTCTGAATTTTCTTTCTCAGTCTTAAGTCTTAATAATAAGGCATTTTCAGTTGGCAAAATCAACTGATCAAAGTCTACCATCACCACCATAGAGTGTTTGGTATACAGTACATCCTGTGGAAGATGTGATAGTGAACTGGTATGAAACCACCTGAGACATGGAAAATGTCTCTCTCCTGTACAGTTGTAGAGCTTTATTGTATGAGGCTTTAAAACCACAATTAGAGCCAGGAAAAAAATGGCTTTGGCAATACTTATCACACACTGCCACCTCTGAGACATATCTCCTGTGTCCCTAAAGTGCATTAGGATATCCCTTTTCAATGATGGGTGAAACCTGTCAATGAGCTCACAATTGTGTTAGTCTTTAGGTATGAAACGTCCCCGCTGGGACACTTGCAATATTGGCAGTCACACAGTGTTAGTGTTTCTCATCCCTTCGCCCCTTGCTATTCCCAAGCAGGCTAATTGCCTTTATCTATTTATTTTCTACTTCTTATTTTTTTAAAAGCTTAAATTGGAGTAGCAGAGCTCCAGAACTGCATGAAAAACTGAAAATAAAAATAAATTAAATGTAAATTAAAAAACTAAAAAGCCTGCTGGGTAGAGCAGGAAGGCAGGGATAAGGAGGAGTCAGGAAGAGAGTGTGAAGGCACAAGTAGCCCCAGCTGTGCAGTTATGAAGACATGAGGTAATGGTTGTTTCACCAACAGGTACAATTCCATTTTCATTGACAAGCACAACTACAGCAAGGACAAGGCTTGTGTCGTAATGTCTGTAGTTATCATTACATCTGTCCATTAGCATTCTGTAAGTACAGCCCTGAATTTTCAAACCCTGAGCACAGCTGTTGATAATAGGGTGACTTATGGATCTCTCATTCATAGGGTTGCCATAAGCTGAAGTTGACCTAACGCCAATTAACAACAACTGTAATATTTCTCATAGAATTTGGCCACTTAAGGGAGAAAGCATTTCTGTTTTAACTTCTTCTGAACACAGCTATGAGGGCTGAATATTCAATTTGGATGAGGTCTGAGTCTAAAGCAATGATCCCCACCTTAGAGATACAGTACTGCATCAGAATCAAGGTACCCCACAAGTGAAACTTCCAAAGAGCAATAAGCTCTTTGTGATCCAAAGTGCTTCTGACCCTCAGCTGAGCTCCCAAGGTGTTTGGTTTTTGAACTGCTGTTTTGTTTTGTTTTGTTCTACTTGATTGATACATGTTTGTTGCCATCTCAAAACAATAGGGAAGGGCATTCCTTTTTTTTTTTTAAACAAAAAACTCAAAAAATGTAAGAATACCCAGTGCAATCCTATACTTGTTTTTCAGAAGGTGTTCTGATCCTGTTTATTGGCGTTATGCAGAAGGTAGATCTACAGTACACTTACAACATACCCCCCCCCCCCATCTGTCCCAGTTTGGCCGAGGTGGTTATAATTAATCCTCTGTTCCACTTTTCAGCTGCTTTTAAAATTTTCTGCTTTTGTCCTCCACTTATTTCAATTGATGCAAATGGAGTTCAAAGGGCAAACATAGGCCTGTTACAGACAGGCCAAAATAAAGCTGCTTCGAGTCACTTTGGAGGTATGGTATTTCAATGATGCATGCGTCTTAAGAGGTCAAAAGCCGCACCAAAGCCACGCGCCAGTTCTAAGGACTGGAGTGCAGCTTTGGTGAGGCTTTTGGACTCTTAGGACGCATGCATCATTGAAATACCATATCTCCAAAGTGACTCGAAGCAGCTTTATTTTGGTCTGTCTGTAACAGGCCATAGTTTGCGCTCGTTTCACTCACCAAGGAGAATAGGAGGGGTAGAGTCTTGCCCTTTCCAGTAGGCTCAAGCAAGAGCAAGCTGCTGTAGCCTCACCTAACTTGTGTGTTCTTCCTCATGAATAACTTTTACAGTCTTGATCACACTGTGATGTTGCTTGGCCACACATGTCCTGGTTTTTAGCTGTAAAATTATGGAGGTTATATTATAATGGCCTTGTATTTCTTTAACTGTCATATTTTTATCCAGTGAAAATCCTGGGACTTGTAGTGTTGTGATCTTAAGATTTTCTGCTAGAGAGCTCCTGTGTGTGTCTACAGAGAATTTTAACTACTTCATCAGACTACGGATCCTGAGGATTACATGTGATGAAGCCATGGCAGTTAATGTTGAACCACACTGCTATATCAGTGTATTGCAGATACATTCAAAGATGAGATACTCTCAGGGAGTTAGGGTGCAGTGTTGGCTCCTGGGGGTGCTGAGAACATTGCTATGATGGCCTCTAATCAGCTTGTTAGCAGCCTAATAGAGGAGGAACACTGCATATTACAAGCCCCCAAAGTGAGGCAAAGCTTCTTGTCGAATTGAAACTTGACAGCTAGCTTTCGGCAGCCCTAAATTATCCCATGACAAGCTGCAGTGAGGAGGTGAGCAACCTTCCGCATAATCTACAGTCATTATCATTTCCATCTTTATTACCCACAGTATACTGAGCACATTAAACTAGCTTTAAGGGAGCCTTTGTTTTGGAAAATTATTTCTGAGGGAACCTGCTTTCTTGTTAGCATCTCCTCTGCCATTCTATCAAGATGGATACCCTGCTTCATTTCTTCTCTTTTAATTTCCTTCCCTGTTTCAAGCAGGCACACTTCTCTTGGCATCAGCATTGCTCCTGGGCCCTGGCTCAGCAGCTGAAATCACAAACCTGGATTGGAGTTAATATTCAAATCCAACAATGAACTACCTTGGCCTCCACAGTTTGATTCACACACATGGTCAGTGCTCCTGAGGCTTAGCCTGGGGTAGGACTCAAATCCAACACCATTCCACAAAGCCAGGAGCATTACATAGAAGACACAAACAATCATAATTTGAAAAGTACACTCCTGAAATGAGTAGGTACCCCTGTTGCTGGAGGCTCCTTTTTTCATTTTATTTTTTTAGGCGCACACACAGAAATGGTATCCCATTAAGGACATATGCAAGTATGGGTTTGCCCTGCATATGCATATGTCCTTTTTTGGATGCTGCAGGAGTTGGTATTCTCTTTTTCACTTTGAGGTGTGCAAAGTCCTCCTGACTTAGGTCCAAAATACACTGCAGAAATAATCCAGGTCAAGACCACTTTAACTGCCCTGGCTCAATGGTAGGAAATTCTGGGAACTGTCATTTTGTGAGACATTTAGCCAGAAAACTCTGGTGCCACAATAAGCTACAACTCCCAGGATTCCCTAGCACTGAGCCAAGACATTTAAAACAGTCTCAAAGTGGATTACAGTTGGCCCTTCTTATACACGGATTTTTTATACATGGATTCAAGCATCCATGATTTGAAAATGTTCAAAAAAAGTATAAATTTCAAATACCAAACCTTGATTTTCCTTTTTTATAAGGGACACCATTTTGATATGTCATTATATTTAATGGGACTTGAGCATCCACTGATTTTGTTATCCATGGGGATCTTGGAACCAAACCCCAGAGTATAACAAGTGTCCACTGTATTCCTGCAGTGTGTTTGGAACCTTACTTAACAGTTTCTAAAGCCCCACACATGGCCATTCCATGCTTTATGGGGAGCAGGCAGGTGCCTCATAACCAGATACAGTACTATATAATGACATCAGTACTGAGCTCTGCCAGAGTCCTTTGGAGGTCTCAGCAATGCCATACTGTAGGAGAGCTTCAGAGGTTGTTCAATATATTGGAGTGGTATATAGCTCAGCCTAGCATAGGATGAACCAAACAGGATTGGGGTTTATGTGTGCACCTAAAAAAAGTCAGGTATTCACTGGGTATATGCTCAGTAATGGGTGGTGGTTTCCATGACAGTGGTGGTTATATTCTGCTCTGGTTTTTAGTCTGGAATTTAAATAAGGGCCAGTACAGACAGGCTAAAATAAAACTGCTTCAGGTCACTTTGGCGGTATGCTGTTTAAATGACACATCCATCTTAAGAGGCCAGAAGCTGCGCCAAAGCTGTGCTCCAGTCCTTAGGATTGGAGCATGGCTTTGGCGCAGCTTCTGGCCTCTTGGGACGCATGCAGCATTTAAACAGCATACCTCCAAAGTGACCCAAAGCAGCTTTATTTTGGCCTGTCTGTAAGGGCACTTAGTTATCCAGGTTGCCAAATATGATCCTTAAAACAAGCTCAGCACTTTGGACAGCAATTTTAATGTTTAAACTAAAGCCCAGAACAGATTCATCCTGTGGGGATTTGGGATTTGCTTAAGGTTATATTTGCCAAGAATTCATCTAAATTTATAAACTTCTTCATATTCAAGTTGGAAAGAGATTGAGATTTAAAAAAGGTAGGAGAAACTAAAATGGACAAATATGCCTGGTCAAACCCAGAACTTTAAGTATTTAAGTATTAAAAACAGATTTAAACCTCTGTATTTTCAACTATGAGCTCTTCCAGTGGGTCTAAAGAAGTAGTGAGTTTTCATTATATAGCTTCTTGGGTTTCGCAGGATTTTGCCAGATTTTATTGCTTCTGCTTTCACCCTTTCAGTTCTTTTGGAGAACTGTTTGCAGCAATTCCTTGAACAACAATAACAACAGGAGTGTGGTTTGCTAAGGTGCTCCTATGGGTTGAAAGACATTTTTTCCCTATTTTAAAAATTTTCTTGGACTTCCATTATTTATAGATGATTTACAGTGCAAAAGATGCACTGATGAACTGTAACTCTAAGACAGAGAGAAAGGAAAGATATATTTTTGTTACAATACAACTCAGAATTAAAAAGAAACACAAGTATATGAATAAATTATAGCTGGTGCTGGGAATGGCAGGAAAATAGCTTGAGACAATAGAGACATTGTTTGGATACTTTTAAAAAATATCAAAAATTACAGCACCATATCGTATATACTTTATTATAAATCGACCTGATGTATAAGTCGAGGGCAGGTTTGGGGGGAAAAATTATGGATTTTGTTATGACCCTTGGATAAATCGAGGATAAAACTAAGGGCATGCAACAAAGTATCTAAATGATGAAGTAAAGGAAAACAATGCCAAAGAACCATGATAGCAGGCATAACTGTTTTGGCTCCCACTAAAGGCTTGATGGAAGAGAGAGTAGAGGGAGGTCAGTGCTTCTAGGACAGATTTCACTCTTGCCTTTCAGCTGTGGATGGTTCTTTTTTAAAATAAGAGTTACAGTACTTACAGTGACCCATGGATAAGTCAACCTAGGTTTTGGGGGTCAATTTTTTGACTAAAATTTCTAGACTTATACATGAGTATATATAGTACTGTATATCAAAATTTCCTGACATATTTGCCCCATGTAGAGAGTCTCCATATTAATCCTGATTTAGGGTTGTTAATACTGTCTCTTTTTTTGATGGGTAGGGAGCCTCCTCATCTTTAATATGTAAATATCAGGCCATTATAATATGGTCCTGTGTGTGCTGGGATTATCTGTAGCCACTGAATTTGATCAGGGAAAATAAGGGAATGCCATCATTTATTTCATAATAATTTTAGACAGAAAGAATGTGGGATCTGAACTTTTTAAATGCACAAGAAAGTGCATTCAAGTGCAATTTCTGTGCAATTTCTGCTCAGTAGTCACACATCCAAAAGTGTTTTGGAAAATTATTCTGCACAGAAATATATATGGTTTTCTCATGTCAGGATTGTGAAGTTTTGCACAAAATTGTTGTGTGCATTCAAGTCATTTCTGACTTATGGCAACCCTAAGGGGTTTTCTTGGCAAGTTTCTTCAGAGGGGGGTTGTGATTGCCATCCTCTGCTTAAGGTCACCGAGTGGGTTTCTATGGCCAAGCCAGGATTCAAACCCTGATCTTCCAGAGTTCAATGTTCAAATCAATACACCACACTAGAAATACATTTGCAAAACAAAGTCATGTGACTATATTTTGGTGCAAGACTCCTGGATGTTTTGTGCAAGATGTTTTGTTGTACAGGATCTTTTATTGGTGGTGGCGGTGTGTGTGTAGAAAACAGCAATTTAGCATAAAAGTGGCTGTATGGAAACAGTGTTTTTTCCCCCCTGCAAAACACAATTATCATGCAAAAAAGCCATATGTATTTCTGTGCAGAGTAAATTCCAGAAACATATTAGGCTATGCAAATACTGAGCAAAAACAACACAAAATGTTCTTCCCTGTATTATTCTACCTGGCTGGTTTTTCCAAGTGTCAGGAAAGCCAATTTTTGGCCAGGAAATGAATAACAGTCAATATTCTTCCTGTTTCTATTTGACACATCTGTATTCACCACTGTATGATATGTGAAGCTCTAAGTAATGGGACATCTAGGATTAGGAATCCCAGGCCACAATTGCTTCCAGGGAGACCTGAATCCATCATACACACACCCTCTCCTTTTAATATCCATTGAAAACCTCCTTTCCTGAGTGACATGAATGATTCTTAATGACTGCGATTTCCTGAAAGCTGCAGTTGAATCTGTAAAAACCGAGTACATCAGGGGCATATTTAGCGTGCAGTTCTTTTGAAAACATCAGATTGCTGCATGTCACATAGACAATATAGAAAAGAAGCAGAGATACCATAGATACTACAGAGAAACAGATAATTACGATATCAGACTCTATTTTTTGGAGATCGTATCTCACCCACATTGTTCATAAAATGACACTCCTAAAGGATAACAGACACCCAGAAACACACACATACACTTACACACATAGCACCATTGAGAACATTTCATATCATTTTTGTACTCAGAATCCTACAAGCCATATATTTTGAAGTATACTGTGTAAAATCAGTTGTTTTCCATAAATATCTGCTAGCATTTGAGTTTTGCAGTGTCAGAGGCTGTCAATTGAATTCGTGCTGAACTGAACAGCAAAGGAAGATGATCAATGAGGGGAGATACACATCATGTATTAGCCCACTGCTCTGTCCTCGAGACAGACAGATGACAGACAGACAGACAGACAGACAGACATATTAAAATTCTGTTTTAATAGATATTTTAATTATAACATGTTTAATCCTGTTTTAAGGGGGGGAATTTGGGACACAATGTTGTGAATGTGGATTTTAATGTGTTGTGAGCCGCTTTGATTGTCTCATCACAGAAAAGCAGGATAAAAATAAAAGTTTTATTATTTTATTATTATTTATTTTAAATATATCCTAGGCTTTCCCCCCAAAAGAAACAAAACAAAAAGAAGAAGGCAACTAGGAAGAAAGAAGAGATGTGGATTTTGCCCTAATTCCTTTATAGCAGCTTCACCAGGGCTGACCTGAGGGCAGCAATCAACCCAAGTGCAGGTGTGGTAGCAGCAATCGTTTTAGGGGAACCAATGGAGAAATGATCAGCCAATAATTTCTTGCGATTGGGCTGTTTGAATAACACACTCCTTCTGTTGGACGGTTAAAAGTGACTGATCTAGCAGATGGAAAAGTTATCTGCTTTGATAAGGGAGAAATTGTGACTTTATTGTGATGTTTAATGTTTGTAATTTATATTGTTTTAGCTGATGTTTTAACTGTTTTATTGCATTATGTTTTTAGAATTTTTAATTGTGAGCTGCCTTGGGTCCCTTTGGGGAGAAAGGCGGGATAGAAATTTAAAAAATAAATTAATAAATAGTCAGATATTTAAAGAAATGAACTAAAAAAGGTAACTTTGGGGGCTATACAGATGGGCGACTAAAAGCCACCCTTGTATGCCCTGGATTGGTGCCCATGGCAGCTCTATGAAAAAGAGGCTTTCATGTGCCCCCATCGTCAACAAGCCTGCTCATGTCTTCCAAACTCAGCCTCTTTATTGAATCCACCCAGACTCCGCCCTCCGTAACTGCCATCCGCCGACCTGAGAGGGAGCTCACCAGGCAGGTCCAGCTCCATCAGGGCTAGCCTGGAAGAAGAGACTCTGCCCTCCATAACTGCCATCCGCTGACCTGAGAGGGAGTTCACCAGGCAGGTCCAGCTCCATCAGGGCTAGCCTGGAAGAAGGAAGAGCCCTCCCTCCAATCCATCTGCCTTGGTCCAGGTCTCAGAGGGACAGAAGAACCACTGGACCTCATCCCCTTTCCCTCCACCATTCCCTTCTCCTTTTGTTTCGTGTCTTTTAGATTGTAAGCCTGAGGGCGGGGAACTGTCTGATTAAAAATAACAATTGTAAGCCGTTCTAAGAGCCGTTAGGGCTGAAGGGCGGGGTATAAATACCTAAATAAATAAATAAATAAATAATGCATTCTTCCTGTTTTCCTATTGCCTTCCACTTTACCAAGCATTATTGCCTTTACCAATGAGTTATATCATGTTCAAAGTACAACAACCTCTATTTTGTTGGCTTCTAGTGAGGGTTCAGGCTGATCTGTTCCAGGATTCATTGAGTTGTCTTTTTAGTAGTCCATGATATCCATAGAAGTCTCCTCCAGCAGCACATTTCAAATAAGTCTTTCTCCTGTCAGCTTTTATAACTGTCCAGTTTTCACAGCCATCCATAGAAATAGGAAATACTCTGGCATGGACAAGTCTGACTTTGGCATTTAATAATATAAAGTGGCTTTCAAATAATTGCAGCTATAATGGTAACCATTTATTTTTTGAGGCCTTGGAACTATAACTAATTGCTTTTCAAAAGCAATTTCCCAGGTTCTGTGCATACTACAGTATGATCACAGCCACAGAGATACAAAGATGCTTCAGTAATAAATTCCACAAGACAGAGAATGACCCTTGAAGTATCACTTAGCAGAAGGGAAAGCTTTCATCTTATTTAGAACCTCTAGACTAATTTCCATGATATTGTGGGAAGCTGCAACTTGAGAAATAGAAATTCAGGTTTCTCTTCAGTTGGGAATGGAAAATGTGTAGTATAGCCCTTTGAATTCTGTCTGTTTCTTTTACACAAATATACAGGGAAGAAAATCCTCCCATTTTTCCTTGAAGTAGAGAGATTTGCCTAGTTCAAAATAACGTTGGAAAAGTCTTGACACCGTGGCAAGAAAATATACTTTCTACAGGTCCTCTGGATTTTTCTGACCTACAATTTCTCTCTGCTGTAGCCAGCATTGCCAATTGCTCAAGAATGATAATAATGACAGTCTAAAAATATCTGGAGAGCCACAGTTGTTCACTCCTCTCTAGAAGCAAGAAGTGACTCATAAATTATACACTTAATTCTGTAGGCCACCAGTAGTATAATCCAAAACACCAGCCTTTATCATACTGGCTAGAAAAGTAGAATTTTAACAGGATAAAAACATCTTTAGCTGGTACTTATCACATGACATGAATGCTGCCTTGCATTCCATTTGTTACTGTAGTGCACCTTTTCATTAATGGGCAAAACCCATCAATAGCCTCTTAACCTTTATACAATAGGTCCCTTCCACAGCAATTCCACTGCTTAGGTTGTCATGTGGTGGGAGTGGGTTTGATCTGGCTCCTCTATGCTTCCCCACCCCACCCTCTTTGCAGTGATTGTGGCATCCAACACCTTTCTGAATTCAGCTGCTGTGTGCACATTGACACAGCAATGTTGAGAGGCAGTCGATGGCCTAGATCATTTGTCCCCTTGCCTTCCTCCAGAGGTGCAGGGCTGCTGTGTGAATGTGCATACAGCAGCCCTATGCTTTGGGAGGCAAGTGGAGCAGTGACTGCTGCCAACATCTTCCCAAAGCTGTCTGCTGTATGCACAGCTTTGGGAGGCAGTTGCTAGCTGGGATAGGTGGCATTTGGCATTTGGCAGTGTGGCAAACAAATCACTCAACTATAGATCACCAAAGCACTATTGTGGGGAACTGTGTGATAAGAAATGATGTCGAACCATCATTCCATTATTTGTGATTGTGGTGTGACAGCAAACTGCTGTGATAAACTCTATCATAAGATACCAGAGCATATCAAACACTATAGCATCAGGGACTAGGGCTAGACAACAATCCTCCATTTGTATAGAGCTAGCATGGAAACTGCTTAAAAACCCATCAATACAAACTTGAAAAGTTACTTTTTGTATTACAATACCCAAAATCCCTTATCAAGGATGGCTACTGGCCATGCTGGCTGATGATTTTGGGAGGTGCAGAATCAATTGCTCTTATACATGCAGGCTGAACAGTATCAGTAACTAGTGGGCCACTTTGGTCCAAAACATACTGTAGAAATAATCCAATTTGAGACCATTTCAACTGTCCTGGCTCAGCGCTAGGGAATCCTGGGAATTGTGGTTTATTGTGGCAGTAGAGCTCTCTGATACAGAAGAGTAAATGTCTCACAAAACTACAATTCCCACCAACATTAAGCCAGGGCAGTTAAAGCAGTCTCAAACTGGACTATTTCTCCAGTGTATTTTGGACCTTTCACATCCTTCTCAATAAACTTGTATTTAAAATAGATTTATAAAGATGTCAAGAGACATTAGGTCAGGGATGGTTAGGGCCCAAAATAATGCTTTTCCTTTTGTTGCTAATAGATCATGAAGGGACAGGTTCTTACTAGGGCCAAAGTGGGCATCACAGGCTATGGTGCTAAACTGATCTATACCAGCTGTGTATCAAACTTAATCTGCTTCTTTTCCCTTCTGCCTGCCAAATTGTGTTTAACATTGGAATACCTAATACAGTTCCTTCAGGTCACATTCTAGCACAAGCTGATCTGCCACTAAAAACAACGCCCTGGAGAGCTTGTGCCCAGAATGATAGAATTATTTCATTTACCTGTCCTGCTACAAGATGTGCCACCTCTCCCTTTGCACTGGAATCTGTCACAGGAGCTCAGTGTTGCCAATACATCCAAGTGTTAATTGAAATCCCAGCAACAGAGTGCTCGAGTGAGGAAGTCCACAGTTCAACAAGGGAGTGGAAACTCTCCTCTCTCTTCTCAGCCAGATTTCTTGATTGACAACAAAGGGACGGCCAGAGTGTACAGCAGGAAACATTAGGACTGCATTAATGTAGTGCTGCTGAATAGTGCTGGATGGATCTGTAAACCTGCAACTAAGTATGTGTGTGTATAGAACAGGTGATGATGTTTTCCTAAAGAATTTAACATCCAACTAATCAGTACAAAAACACTGGCATAATGCAGAACAATAGAGGAGCTAAAAGCCAAAGGCACAGTAATAAATACTATTACAAGTAAATTTTTAGGTACAGGTCTTCATCAGGACAATTCTTATTGCAACATTCACAAGGAAAGTAAAAAATGCAGGCAGCTATGTCGACCTATACTAACAAAAAACAAGAACCAAGTTAGAGTTGTAGTCACGCGAACAAGCCTCCCCAAATTACTTCGAGTTAGAAAATAGATTTCTTCCTACTGTCCATTGTTGCAGGGAAAATCTACTTCCCCTCCAACTACTGTGGGGACTGTCACTAAATTCTTAGGGAACAGGTGAGCCCAATGGGTAGGGCATAGGACAGATTATGTCATAGTCCATGATCATTAAAAATTCTTAGAATCATAGAATCATAGAATAATAGAGTTGGAAGAGATCACAAGGGCCATCCAGTCCAACCCCCTTGCCATGCAGGAACTCTCAATCAAAGCATCCCCAACAGATGGCCATCCAGCCTCTGTTTAAAGACCTACAGGGAAGGAGTGTGTTCTACTGTCGAACAGCCCTGACTATCAGGAAGGCCCTCCTAATGTTGAGGTGAAATCTGTATTCCTGCAGTTTGCATCCATTGTTCTGGGTCCTAGTCTCTGGAGCAGCAAAAACAAGCTTGCTCCCTCTTCAATATGACATCCCTTCAAATATTTAAACAGGGCTATCATATCACCTCTTAACCTTCTCTTCCCCAGGCTAAACATCCCCAGCTCCCTAAGTCGTTCCTCATAGGGCATGGTTTCCAGACCCTTCACCATTTTAGTTGCCCTCCTTCAGGGACGTAGCCAAGGGGGGGAGGGTTCCTTGGGGTCCGGACCCCCCCTTCCATTAGAAAAATGAATGGTGTGCTGCTGCTGTGCCGCCATACCCAAGCCCCATTATAATGTCTGGACCCCCCCCCCCTTCCTAAAATCCTAGCTACGTCTCTGCCTCCTTTGGACACATTCCAGTTTCTCAACATCCTTTTGAAATTGTGGTGTCCAGAACTGGACACAATATTCCAGGTGGGGCCTGACCAGAGCAGAATAGAGTGGGACTATTACTTCCCTTGATCTAGACACTATACTTTTATTAATGCAGCCTAAAATTGCATTGGCCTTTTTAGCTACCACATCACACTGTTGACTCGTGTTCACCTTGTGGTCTACTTGGATTCCTAGATCCCTTTCACACGTAGTTTCATTCAGCCAGGTGTCGCCCATCCTATATCTGTACATTTCATTTTTCCACCCTAAGTACAGTACCTTACATTTCTCTGTGTTGAAATTCATTTTGTTACTTTGGCCCAGCTTTCTAATCTATTAAGGTCATTTTGAATTTTGATCCTGTCCTCTGGGGTATTAGCTATCTCCTAATTTGGTGTCATCTGCAAATTTGATAAGTTTACCCCCATTCTTTCATCCAAGTCATGATAAAGAGGTTGAATATCACTGGGCCCAGGACAGAGCCCTGGGGACCCCACTGGTCACTCTCCTCCAGGATGAAAGGAGCCATTTTTGAGCACCTGTGGTTCGGCCTGTCAACCAATTACAAAGCCATCTAGCAGTTACCTTGTCAAGCCCACATTTCAGAAAATGTTTGCAAGAATGTCATGGGAAACCCTGTCAAAGGCCTTACTGAAATCAAGATATACTATATCCACAGCATTCCCATCATCTACCAAGCTGGTTATTTTATCAAAGAAAGGGATAAGATTTGTCTGGCATGACTTCTTTCTCTGAAACCAATGTTGACATTTTGTGATTATGGAATTGCCTTCTAGATGTTCACAGACTCTCTGCTTAATGATCTGCTCTAGAATTTTTCCTGGTATAGAAGTCAGACTAACTGGATGATAATTGTTGGGATCCTGATTTTTTCCCTTTTTTGAAGATGGGGACAACATTTGCCCTCCTCTAATCTGCTGGGACTTCTCCTGTTCTCCAGTTCTCAAAGATTATTGCTGATGGCTCCGATATTATATTTGCCAGTTCTTTTAATACTCTTGGATGTAGTTCATCTGATCCTGGAAACTTATATTCATTTAGGTTAACCAGGTATTCTTGTACTATCTCTTTACTTATTCTGTGCTGAATTTCCCCTATTCTGTCCTCTGCTCCATTGTCCTCAGGTTGAGCACCCTTTGCCTTTTCTGAGAAGACTGAGGCAAAGAAAGTGTTGAGTAATTCTGCCTTTTCTCTATCTTCTGTTAGCATTTTGCCATCTTCTCCACGGAGTGGCCCTACTGTTTCCTTCTTCTTCCTTTTGCTGCAGACATACCCCAAAAAGCCCTTTTTGTTGTTCTTAACCTCTCTAGCAAGCCTGAGTTCATTCTGCACTTTAGCTTTTCAGACTTTACTCCTACACATGCTCACTATTTGTTTGAATTCCTCTTTGCTGATTTCCCCATTTTTCCATTTTTATACATGTTCCATTTAAAACTTAGCTCAGTTGAAAGTTCCTTAGTCATCCATCCTGGTTTCTTGAGATATCTCCCATTTTTCTTCCTCATTGGAACTGTTTGAATTGTACCTTCAGTATCTCCCTTTTGAGAAACTCCCATCCCTCCTGAACTCCCTTCTCTTTTAGTATTCTTGACCATGGGATCACCTCCAGTATTTCTCTAAATTTATTGAAATCGGCTCTCCTAAAGTCAAGAATGCATGTCTGACTATGCCTGGCTTCTCCTTTCCATTGTATAACAAACTCTAGGAGAACATGGTCACTCCCACCTAAGGATCCTACCACTTGCACCCCATTAACTAGGTCATTCCTGTTGGTTAAAATAGCTGATCCACTTGAGAACTTCCACCTTTTGGACAATGAAATTCTCTTCGAGGCAAGGGAGAAATTTGCTAGACCTTGAGGATTTGGCTGAGCTTGACTTCCAGCAAATATCAGAATAGTTGAAGTCACCCATCACTACTACATCTCTCCTTTCTGAGTATGTGGTCATCTGTTCTAGAAAAACATCATCCAATTCCTCCATCTGACTGGGGAGTCTGTAGTAGACTGCCGCAATAACATTCCTGTTGTTGTCCTCTTGGCTTCTAGGATTGATGTCCTGGATCTCTTTACTGGTGTAAATGTCCCTGACATATAAGGCTATTCCTCCTCCTTTCCAGTTTGTCCTATTTCTCTTGAAAAGGTTATACCCCTGTATTTCTACATTCCAATCATGAGACTCATCCCACCAGGTTTGAGTGATGCCTATTATATCATAATTGCTTTGTTGTGCTAGGAGTTCAAGTTCATCTTGCTTATTTCCCATGCTCTGTCCATTAGTGTAGAGACATCGCAAACCATGGGTCCTCTTTACTTGCTGCCTGTGCAAAGGTTTGTTGTTGTTTTTTTGCCTCCCATTGTTGGGTCCTTGCATTGTTTGTCTTGTTCCCTTTATGACAGTTTGACTATTTTCTCCAACCCCTCTGCCTTCCAGAATACTGTCCCCCTCCCCCACATAACTCAGTTTGAAGCCCTCCTGATCAAATTCTTGAGATTATTGGCAAAAACGTTTTTGCCAACTGGCATGAGATGTAACCCATCCCTTGCCAGAAGTCCCTCCTCATGGAACCTCAAACTATGATCCAAAAATCCAAATCGTTCTCAGAGGCACTGTCTATGGAGCCAGTTATTCACCTCTGCTATTTTCCTCTCCCTTCCTGGACCATGCCCTTCAACTGGGAGAAGAGATGAGATGACAACCTGTGCATCCATCTCTTTCAACTTCCTACCCAAAGCCTCATATTCCCTATGATATTCTGAAGGCTGTGCCTTGCAGTATCATTGGTTCCCACATGAACCAAAAGAAAGGAGTGACAGTCAGTAGGATTGACAAGTCTTGTCAGCCTCTCTGTCACATGACGGATCCTTGCGCCAGGGAGACAGCACACCTCCCGTGACATCTTGTCAGGCCCACAAACCACTGGTTCAGTGCCTCTCAGCAAGGAGTACCACCACCATCACCACATGCCTCCTCCAAGGCTTAGCAGCAGCTGTTCCCTTTCGTGGTACTCCCAGGGTCCCCTGCTCTGTCCCAGAAGTCTGTCCCTGCTGCTGTTCCTCATCATCCTTCATAATAGAGAGAGATTAAAATCAGTTCTGTAGCTGCAAGCTCACAGAACGTTCCCTTGTTTCCCTACTTCTGTGTGTGACATTCCTCCAACTATTTACTTCTGTTGTATGTGAAGTGAACTTCTCCTCCCCAGCAACTTCCTCTGTGTGTTTCCCGTCCAAGTCCCCTGAGTCTGTTCTGTCAAGGAAAACCTCTTGCTCCCTAAGATGCTGAAGCGTAGATACCTATGCCTCCAGCTGCCAGACTTTCTCTCCCAAGAGGGCTACCAACTTACATTTGGTGCAGGTGAAGTTTCCCATATCCCTAGTCAAGAAGACAAACATCCCACAAGTGTTGCAAGTGACTGCAGCACGTCCTTCAGTGTCCATACTGAGAAGTCTTAAGGAGGCACTGAAACAAGACTGTGGGCTTCCCCTGCTAAATACCAGTGTAAAGAGCCCATGCTGGCGTGGCCTTTGTCCCAAGCTCCACCTTTTAGTTCAATTCACTGGGACTATAGTTATGTAGAGAGCTCTTGGCTACTAGCTCCTTCCAGAGGCAAGTCTCTAACTCACTTCCTCTGAGCAAAAGTCCCCACAAGCCCCTTAAGGAAAAAAGGGAAAAGAAAATGTGGAAAATTAAAGGAGACCCCCTTCCAACAATGTTCCCAGGTCAGCTTCTCCTCTCTTCTCCAAAACCGCCTTGACTATATAAGATAAATTAAAAATTTAGATCTCACCCAAGCACATGTACAAGAGGACCAGTCAGAGTACAGAGAAGGCTAATTATCTCACAAAACTACAAATCCCATAATTCTATAGCACTGAGCTATGGCAATTAAAGTGGTGTCAGACTACATTAGTTCTGCAGGATAGATGCAGCCAAATACTCTAAAACTTTTCCTTCCAAGCCATTTCTGCACTCTGATGTGGCTGTTGTTTTGATTTGCAATGCTGGCCTAGAATGCTTGAACAGTACCTCACCTCCATCTCATCTGTGATTAGCTCTGCCCCAACTCTCATTATTAATATTTGGTCCCCCATATCCTGATCCAATATGAATGTCTCACCCCTGCCAGTCTCCTATAGGATTCAGGCCATGACCCAATTACTTAGTCCCAATTACAACAGAACCACTGAATCAAAAGATTTACCTACTGTACATGTTGACTCAGCAAAGTATTAAACAAATTATTCAGTGGGTCCATTCTAACTGAGATGAGCAACAGGGTGCAAGTTAATGCCTCTTATCTTTGGTCCCTCTACCTATCACCCATCTAAATCAAACCTGGACCACATTTTTATCACCTTGCAAAACTAAATACCAGAAATGTCAGAGAAAGCCACACCTACCATTAGGCAGAGTTCAACTGTAGTCTAACTGCCTCAGGCAGCAGATTGGGACGGTAGTATAGCCCTTGGCTATTCCTCCTGAGCCTTCTTGGGTATTCCTTCTGTTGAAAGGCAGAACAGAATGTACTTCATAGCCTTCGCTGTACCCCCCCAAACTAGCATGCTGCCCATCATCACTGTTGAAGTAAAATCCAGCTTGTCAGTACTATTTGTTTCTGTACAATACAATGAAGATTCTTCACCTCATGCAGAAAAATGTCATGTGCCAGCCCTGCTGACAGAGACATTAGTCAAGCAAAGAAGCCTCCATTATTATGACTCTGAATCATCTCCACCAGAAGGGCTGCTTTGCTTGATCAGTGTCCCTGAAAAAAGATTCTTCCCTCAGAATATACTGGCTTAAAAAGAAATATTTCCAGTGTACTAGAAAGGCTTCCTCCACAGTTGTTTTCTCCATTGGTGTCTTCTTTTCTTTGTCCTTTCTCTTTCTCTTTCTCAATAGCAAGCAAACAATGGATATGGACGATCTGGAGTTGAATGGCTTTGCTCAGGCAGCCACAGGCTAAGGGAACTTTGGCTCTGAAGAGTCACATGGAAACTCCAGTGGCCCTTGAGTCATCAAACAACTGTTAAACTTGCAGTTATATCACCAACCTATAGCCAGGTTCACCGATGGCAACCAAGCTCAACAGAGAGCAAGTCACTAAGTCTTTCTTCTGGCAAGTCAGAAGATGCAGAGGATAAGGCATGATTCCTTTGTTTTGTTTTTTTCCTCTATAGAAACTCTTCATTGATAAAAGACTATAACAATATCATAATTTTTGAATTCTTTGAGTCAGTTATTTTCCTATTATGGGCAGGTTAAAAAAAAAAGTGGCAGCACTAAACAGGGCCTACTCCTCAAACATATTTCTAATACCAGATCTTCCACTTTCATCCATGCACCAACATCAGAAAGAAAACCTCATATGGAGTGCACATGTAGATTGTCATGCATCTTACATGTTTACAAACAAGTACTTAAGTGCTCCTACCAGTAGATAAGGTGAGATGGTTCCACAAGCAATACATTTGGGATGACATTAAAGGCATCAGAACAGGAGACAAAGCATATATGAACCGTAGTTAAAACCCACCAGAGGTTTTTCCACTGGAGGTCACAATGAAAGGAACAGAAGCTGCATAACAAGATAGCAGGGTTTTGTTTGTTTGTTTGTTCATTTCAATAAGGCTTGTGTTGGAAGTGGGGGTAGAGAAATGTTTGAATGGATTGTGCTCCATGATACTGCTATATCATGGGATTGGCCCTGACATCCCCCTGTGCTGTTATATGTAATACAATTGATCCTCCATATCCATGGATTCTTTATCCATGGATTCAAACATTCACAACTTGAAAATATTTTTTTAAAAATCCAAAAAGCAAACCTTGATTTTACTATTTTACATAAGGGAAAACATTTTACTATGTCATTGTATTTACTGGGACTCAAGGATCCATGGATTTTGGTATCCACGGGGGATCTTGGAACTATACCCCAGCAGATACGGGGGATCTTGGAACTATACCCCAGCAGTACAAAGGCCCACTGTACACAATAATTTAATACTGTTATATTTAACACACAATAACTTAAGATAAATATGTGGCATAGGTGACATTCTGAGCTGACTGTAGAGTGGAATGTGAATGAGTAGAGAGTGGCCCATATATTGTTGGACTTCAGCTCCCATCACATCTGTGATCTGACTATCCTTACTGGGGCTGATGGGAACTGCAGTCCAATAATAATCTCTGGTGCGCACCAAGTCTTGCTGTGGAATGAGAGGAAATACTGTGCCAAATGATGTAATGCTAAGAGCCTTTCTGGCAGCTGTAGTATATTTCAACATTAGCACTGGATGGGTGGGAAGCAAGGAACTGCACACTAAACTACTTGAAGACATAAAGAAAATGTGTGTGTGTGACAGGAACGAGAGCTTTAACTTATGAACACATTATGGTGGAAAGAAGCAATGCAATTTTTTTCATGATTCTTTCCAGAGCAATTAAAATTTTGAGAAACATTATTCAGCACTCAAAATTCACTTCTAGGCTGCGAACAAGTTCACTAAATGTCAGCCAGAATCCCATAGCATAGTAGGAGATATCCCAGGCTTACAAGCTCAGGGCCCCTGCAGCATGCCCTCAGTTAACTTACACTTTTCTCCATGAATGAAAAAACCATTAGAAACCACAGATGGCTACAGTAGTTACAATTTTGGCACTGGTTTTCAGCAGCTTTACAGGTGGCAGTAGTGCTTACCAAGAATGTATTGCCATTTCGATGTTTGAGGGCTGGAATCGCAGATGCACAGAGATGTGCCTCCAGTTGCTGCAATCAACACTGCACCTGCCCTTCAGCCATGTTCCTTCCCTTCTCTGCTGAATTCATTCTCACACACCATATAATTTACACTTTTACAAATGCATGTTGGGGCTGCTACTGCTAGCCATGAAACCACAAACAAAACAAGGGAGGTCTGGGAAATAGTTGAATTATTTCATCACAATCCTTCCATATCTTTGATAATGTGGCATAATGTGAACAACAAAGACTCAAATTCTTCTTCTTCAAGAAGCTGGAATGAGAGACAGAATTATGGAAATCTCAGCAGGACTCCTGAAGGAAGGAGCTTCAGGACCCAAGAATGTATGCTTATTTGTTCTCTTGCTCATTCAGTCTTTCTGTTATTGTTTAGATCTGTTGGTCTAAAAACATTTTTTTCTCCATAAGGGTAGGTACATCTGCAAGTATTCCATATAAAGAAAACTCAAATTCTGCATTTAGAGCAGCAAAACTAAGGGGGGGAAATCAAATTTTCACTTATCTTATATTATTTATTTTATTCTGTTTTTACCAGCCTCAAACCTCCACCCTCTGAATATGTAAACCTTACAGAGTCTTCTTCAAGTGTTTGAGAACTCATAAATATGACTTACTCAGCCATAGGAATTACAAATCTGGGTTTGTAAAACAAAACAGCAATGGTTTTGGTTTCTATGATGTTGCACTGCATGCTTGATATTAAATTACATACTTGAGCACTATAGTAATAGAAATACAGAATGTTTTACTATCAGCCTATAAACCAGAGTTCTGCTAGAGATATCCTTTCATATATATATAATAGTCCACAATGCCTATCTTCCAGATAAAGCAAATGCTAAGGATACAGAGGAAAAGAGGGAAGAAACTACAATTAGGTGGGAATAGAAAGAAAAAGACAAGAGAATCCAGAGAGGAAAATAAAGAGACATATCCACAGAAGAGAGAAAACAGTGATAAACAAAAGCAGTGGAAAACATGAGCAAAGAAAAGCAATGGAGAATAGTACAGGAAAATTCCCCAAAAATGCAGAAACAGCACAATTGCAGATTCGCACATACCAGATATATTTCATCACTACTGCATCTGAGAAAAAAGGAGAACAGCCTGTAAGTTATCTTCCCTTCTGCCCTTGCCCAATCTCCATTACCTTCTCTGCTGACTGTGATGTCCCAAAGAAGATGGGAATGAAGGCTAACCAGACGATGCAGGTAGTGTACATGGTGAACCCAATGGGCTTGGCTTCATTAAAGGTCTCAGGAACCCCACGGGTCTTTATAGCATACACAGTGCAGGTCACCATGAGCAGCATGCTGTACCCAAGCAAACAGATGAGCGACAGGTCAGAAATGTCACACTTGAGGACTCCCCGGGCAAATCGGGGGTCCGTAGTCCGCTGGTCCTCATAGTCGATGATGGAGTGAGAGGGATCCACAATGAACCAGATGCAGACCCCCAAGAGCTGCAGGGAGATGAGGCTGAAAGTGATGACCAGCTGGGAAGCAGGGCTGATGAAGCGTGGGGCACTGACTGACTTTTTGCCCTGCTCAAAGATACGGTAAATGCGGTTGGTTTTGGTCAGCAAGGCAGCATAGCTGATGCTCATGCCCAGCCCCAGGAAGACACGCCGCAAGGAGCAAGTACCCAAGTCAGGCTCAGCAATCATCAGAAAGGTGGTAGCATAACAGAGGAAGATGCCTGTCAGCAGAACGTAGCTGAGCTCTCGCCCTGAAGCCTTGACGATGGGGGTGTCATTGTAGCGCACAAACGTCACCACCACAAAGAGTGTGGCAATGATGCCCACAATGGCAATGAAGACAGGCACCACAGCCCAAGGAGAACTCCACTCAAGCTTGACAATGGGAATGGGGATGCAGCCAGTGTGGTTCTCATTGGGTCGCTCGCTGAGGCGGCACACCTTGCAGTGGAACTCATCCTGTTGATACTGGTAACCATCACAACGCTCACAGTGCCAACAGCAGGGCATGCCCTTCACCAGCTTCTTCCTTTCACCTGGTCTACATGGTTGGCTGCAGATTGAGGTGGGCACTTGGTTACCACCTCCAGGCCAATGAAGGCGCTCCATCTGCAGCAGAGAGCAAGAGGAACACAGAGAAAGCAAGAATCTTGCTAACCAACAGGGACTAGGACATTAGGAGCTAGGCCAAAGCCAGGGTTGAATTGCTCTGCCCACACAGAAATGCACACATATAAGTCTTGGCTCTATTTCAGGAGTGAGGAACAAATCAAGTTAAGAATACTTACAAATAAAGAAGTAAAAATATACAGAGAGTTATTGTTAAAATGTAATTGAACTATCTATAGAATAAAACCATTTAAAACAAATCTATCATATTTTTTTTTTAAAAAAAATCAGCAAAATGACACATCATTAAAAGCCCTTGCAGTCAATTCCTAAAATCTTGTTGGAACAATAAATTTTCACTTGCTGACAGAAAGATAACAAGGAAGAAGTCATCCTAGCTACCCTAGGGAGAGAGTTCCAAAGCCTGGGAAAAGCCATTGAGAAGGCCCTATCTGTGATTCCAACAAATTAGACTTGGAAGGTAGGATGAAGCGAAGGGCCTCCTCTGAAGATCTAAGAGCCTAGGCAGATTCATAAGGAAAGATAGTCTTTCAGATAACTTGGGCTTGAGCCATACAGAACTCTATAAGTTATAACTGACATTTTGTATTGTGCCTGGAAACAAACCAGCAGCCAATGGACTTGTTGCAACAAAAGAGTTGCATGCTCCCTGTAACCAACCTCAATTACCAGTTTGGTGTCAGCTTTTGGGGCCAACTGAAGTTTCTGAGCACACTTCAAAGGCAGCCCAACTATTAGCATATTACAGTAATTGTATCAAGATGTAATCAAGGCATGTGTCATAGTAGCCTGACATTTCCAGGACATTTTCCAACTGGCATTCTAGTTTTATCTGTACAAAGGCATTCTTGGCCACCATAAAAACTTGAGTGTCCAGACTGAGTCCAGCTGTATACCCAAACTGCAAGCCTGTGTCTTCAGTGGAAGTGTAATACCATCCAACCCAGAATGAATCCCTATTTTCTTATTTGTCTTGCTACTACCTAAGAACATCTCTGTCTTTTTTTGGATTAATCTTTAATTCATTTATTTTCATCCAGTCCAATCTGGCCCAATTCACTGTTCCCTTCTATTCAGTCTGCAGTACTCATGACTTGATCCTACAGAAACTCTGCTAACTCAAGTCTAGACACATCCCCTCCAACCTGCAATAGCAGGCTGCTACAACATAGACTAACTGCAAGTGATACTGCCAATCAAGCCTATAACAGCTATTCTGGCCCTGCAGCTTGTTAAACCTCACTGATGCTATGGTTGGTATCTAAATCTGTCTCCACAGTTCTTTGTTCCACTGTGAACTACACTGTCTGATTTGTTCTCATGCCATTTGATAGGCTTCCTTGGGGAGAGGGGAGAGGTTATGATACTAGCCAACTTATTATTACAGTTGAAATGAAAATTTGTTGCCTCATCTGGATTTCAATTACTGAAAGTCAAGTGTCCTTATTGCAATACAGCTCTGTGGAATGAACAGAGACCCAAGGAGAGCCATCTGCTAAGATCAAGTGCTAGATTCAATGAGAGAGTCAAAGGGTGTACTAAATTCTCTTCCACTGAGACTATACTCTCAAATCAGGAGTTTACTGATTTGTTAATCAAACTGATAGGTTTATTCTGTGTGCCCTGAAATTCTTCCACCTCACAATACTTCAAGGCTTGTATTTGCTACCCATGACTTAGAAAGTTGCACTGAAGAGACCAGATCAGAGAGAAACCAATGGTAAAGACTTTAAAACGTCAATGGATGATCTCTTTGATGCCTTTATTCAGATAAGAGGAATAAAAATTAAGTCCATTTTGACTGGGGCCCTTTATATTGGATTCTTTCATGAGTACAGTTTAATTACAGTCCACCCTCCATATCCACGGATTTGCCATCTGCGGGTTTGAGCATCTGCAGATGACAAGCCCATGGGGGGGGGGCAGAAAAGGAGGAGGAGGAAGGAAGAAAGGAAAAGGAAGACAAGCAGCAGCAGTGGTGACAGAGGGGGGTAAGAAGAAGTGGGAGAGGAGGAGGAGGAGGAGGAGGAGGAGGAAGAAAAAGGGAGAGGAAGAGCAGAGGCCAGGTGAAGAGGAGGAGGAGGAAGGAAAAGGAGGAGGCAGGGTAAAAGGAGGAGGAAGGAAAAGGAAGAGGGAAAGGAAGAAGAGCTGCAACAGCAACAAAAGGATGGGGGAAGACAATAAGAGGAGGAGTAGGCAGGGAATAGGAGAAAGAAAAGGTAGTCCCCCCACACCTACAGCAATAAGAGCAGCAAGGCTGGCTTCGGAGAGGGCAGGGGGTACCATACCATTTCCCCAATGTGGTATGGCCACATGGCTGCCATTGAGCATTATGGCATTTGAGCATCCGTGGATTTTGGTATCCATGGGGGGGGGGGGATCCGGAACAGATCCCCTGAGGATACTGAGGGCCCACTGTAAAAGACTGGGACTTCAGGAGAACACACTTTTACAGTCTTTTTCCTCGAAGTGTTCAAGTAACTCTACAATCCAGCTAAAAGCTTGCTTACTTTTAGGCTCAAGTGATCAGCCCAATGTCCAATAACTTTGTACTCTGGTGTGGCATTCTTGATCTGATACTGGTAGATATCATAGCGGCCTGGGGCATCTCCATTCTCATTGAATGTCACTGGAGTCCCAGCAATACCTGCAAAACACAAAGCATTTAGTTAAAGAAAAACATTGATAATTTGTGTTATCAAATGAAAGTTTGCATCACTGTTACACACACTGTTACCCAAAATGCAAGGGTACCAAGAGGGTACCCACAATTGATATAAAAATGGAGAATTTTATTAGTTCAAATGGCAGCAGTGAGAGAGCTTAGGTAAATAAAAGCAGGAATCAAGCCACAGTAGCATCATTAGGGGGGTGCAGATGGCACCGGGTGACACCTTGGAAAGGGGTGACACCCAGCCACCACCCTCTCCCCCACTACAAACACTATTGGGATGCTCTTGCTACCAGGCAGCTTCTTCCAGGAGTCATTGGGTTGCTAGCTAGGTGGGAAAGGAAGGTGCCACTGGTGGGAACAAGTAACAGAGCTCTCTCCTTTTTGCTCCCACCGTTTTCCTTTCCCACTGGTTCCTGATTTTCTGCTGCCTTAAGCTCTCCCCACCCCAGCCCAGAGAGTCCAAGCCAGCAACAGTGGAGAAAGAGAAACACATGGTGCCTGTTGCAGCCCATGATGGAGTAGGGGAGGAGAGGCTGCCGGGGGAATACCTCCTTTTCCTTGTGGAGTTTCTTCAGCACGTGCACACACACACACACACACACACACACACACACCACCCCTCCTGGCAGGTCTAAGGAGGAAGCTAGCTCTGCCCTTCCCCTCAGACCCATGCTGGGAGGGGTGTGTGTGTGGGGGGGGGAAGAATCCCAGCAAGGGGAAGCCTGCAAAAGGGTAGCTTGCTTTTCCTTACTAAGTTTCTTCTCGACACACACACAAACACACGTGCCTACCCACCTCCTGGCTTTACCCTCCGACCTGCATTGAGGGTGCTCATGTGTCTGCATGTACTGAGGAAACTCAGCAAGAAGAAACCAACCACTTACCTCAGGAAGATTAGAACTGTGGGCTTCCAGATGCCATTGGGCTACAGCTCCAGTAGACCCAGTCTGCAATGAGGAATAATGGGAATTGCAGCAGAATTCCTATCTGTGTTCTCCTAGTATTATTTGGTCTTTGTGTGACTGTTTCTCTCATAGCCTGGTTACATTTTCTGACTCCTGTTTCCTATGAGCTTAATCAGTTTTGGGCTGTGTCACATTGGTTCCCAGTGCCTGGTTTCCATTCTGTGCCTTTAGCTAGAATTACAGTGTGCCCTTGGTATCCAGCGGGATTTGGTTCCAGGATCCCCACCTCACCCTCGATGGATACCAGTGCTCAAGTCCCATTAATAGCAATATAATATAAGGGAATAGCAAAATGGTGTTCCTTATGTAAAATGGCAAAAATCTAGGTTTTAATTTGGAATTATGTATTCTTTTAATATTTTCAAGCCAAGGATGCTGTATTTGTTGAATGTGTTTTACACTCTTTGGCAGAAGATTTCTTTTTTTAAAAAAAGTAATGTTCCTTGCCCCGTTTTGATTCCCTTAAGTTTTGACAATACAGCAAGCAGCATTACATGCTCTTTACTATACAGTTTATAGGATGGAAGAATTGAACTAGAGTAAAAAAAAAAGGGGGGGTGTACTGTTGCTGTGTTCCTTCAAGTAATTCACGACTCATGGCTACCTTAATGCCAGCCTATCATGGGAGTTTCTTGGTAAGATTTGATCAGAGGAGATTTCCCATTGCATTTCTCTGAGGCTGAGAGAGTGTGACTTGTCCCAGGTACCGCAACAGATTTTTCATAGCTGAGTGAGGATTCCAACACTGATCTCTACAGTTTTAGTGCAACACTCAAATCACTACACCATGCTAGCTCCAAACCTGGGGTTAAACCGACTAAAAGACTTCTCTAGACATTTAAATTTAATTTAATTTAAAGGTTTCATTTTAATTGTGGAAGTTGTTTATGTCACTATTATTGTCTTTACATTCAGTGATACATAAGAATTCTGATTTATGAGTAACATTAGTATAAAGAAAATACAGTAACTAAGGATTCTCTAAAGTGTGGTATGGGAGGAGGTCAAGGGGGGGTGACACTATGAGTTACCGGACCATGTGACACCAACCTTAGTGACGCCACTGTCAAGCCTGTCTATTCCAGTTTCAAATAACAGAATGAAAGAGTGCAAGTCCAAACGTAGTTTTATTTGTAATCAAGGGAAAACATCATTCACAGAGAGACAATCACTCTTAATAAAAGGTGGTAGCAGAGAGGGACTTAAAGGGTTGTGGAGGGAAATATTTACCAATTCCAGATGCATAGCTCTGATCAGGGATACTGTGAGATGGAAATGGCTCACAAGCTGCCTTTGGTATGGCCAACTCAGCTGGGGAGTCAGGCATATTTATAGTGTAAAACATATCCCAGGGCAGATTAGAGTGAAGTTTCCAGGAGAAGAATGTGCAGGGAAATTGAGAATGTACCTTGGACAAAGATGTATCACTCCAGGAGGGGAATGTATTTGGATTTCTGTTCACTTGTAAACACAAGATCTATCACCCATCATCATTCCTCTCAGTGCAGGGATTATGCAGATTCCAATCTTGATCACTTGATCATACTGGCTATGTGCTCTTGAGCTCCTGCATGCTGAACTGCCTGGATTTCCTTATACAGTAAGACCAATTTCCCCCACTGGGGCACCCTTGTGGCTATGTGCTCTTAAAATCCCCTTTGGCTAGTACAATAAACATTAACTTGACTTGAAATTTGATATTGGCACATGGGGGGGGGAATGCAGAGAGCCCGACCAAAGTCAAATAAACTTTTCAGCAATAAATCACTGTTTTGTTTTGTTTGTTTGTTTTTTTAAAAAAGATTTAATTAAGCTGACCTTTCCTATTTCTGTGGGATATACAGGACAGCTGCTGCACACAAACAGTTCAACTGAGGAAATAGAACCAGATTTGCACATCAGTCAGCACAGCGTCATTCACTGAATTACAGTTTCTCAGCTTTTGTGTTGGTTTGGCCCTCCTTTAAAAAGAATCTATCCTTGCACTCTTGTCTGAAGAGTTCAAAGGCCATTTCTTTGTCTCAGGCAATGAAAAAACAATATTCATTTTACTGTTCAATTTCTGGATTCCCACAATATATCATTGTGGTCTTTTTGCTTGTATGGTGATCACAATCCATATAATTACACATTTGTATAGAGGGCACACATCTACAATTGAACTTTAGCTGTTAAAATAGCCTTCCCCAACCTGAAAGCATCAAAAGGTACTGAACTGCAGCTCCCATAATCAACATGTAGCAGCCTGGCTGGGTGTGGACTGTGGGAGTTGTAGTCCAGTATCTCTAAAAGCATCAGGTTGAGGAGACTGAACTCAAATTTCCCCCTAGCTATGTTTACTTGGCCATGTATTTTGTTTTCCATATCAGAGCAAGGAAGGGAAAAGGGAGAATGCTATGGGGAGAAGTGGTAAGTTCACTTTAGGATATATAACATGCTAGCAAGGAATCAGTTTGAAAAAAGGGCAATGCAAAGGGCAGTTTCCTGTCCCTTGTCATTCACCCAATCAGTTCCATTATGTACAATAGAACACGCTCCAAAGGACACTAGGCAGTTCTCCTCCAGATCTACCTGCATATTGTTATACCCCCACTGGATGTCCAGGCTTATTCTTCTTCTTCTTCCTTAAGCCACACTGAGCAATGAATCCATACATAGTGACAGCTCATCATGAGGCTACATCATTCATTCACTGAGAGAAGTAATCCCCTCTCAGTATTCAACTACAGAGCTTGAGACAAAAAATAACAACACATTTATATAGAGCTGGGTGGACGTGCGTGTCATGCAGTCGAAGAGCTGAAAGAAGTGGCTGGAAGGAGGCTGAGTGTGGGCATGTGCTGCTGAAAAAGATTATTCTGCATATACCTTCTGCTGTATCCTATTTCTGCATATAGTGATAGCCCAATCCCACCCTTGCCTTTCTCACAAGCCAGGTCATTTCCTTTGGGCAAATGTTCTTCATTCCTGTCCTGATACCAAGTTCCAGATGCCTCAGATCTCAACCCTGACTGGAGAACTAGTATCTATGAGCCTACGGTCACCAGATTTTTTTTTCTGGTCCTGCTCTATGCCCTTTGTAACAGGCAAACATAATGAAATTCACCTACCATAGTGCAAGAATGGCTGGCAGCCTAGCAAGGACATTTTTGAGCATATTTAGAGTAAGTAAGATGCCCAGCTTTTGAACCCTTGGCTGTGCTTTTCACAGTTGCCAGAAATTAGCAGGCGGTTGTGTTTATCTCCTTTCAATGAAAAGCTTCACTTGCTAATTCCTGAAAATAAAAACCCTATTCAAGGCACTGCTACAGAGGCCAGTTCAGAAGTGTTTATCTTCTTCTTTTCTTGGCATCAAGATAAAATTATCAGATAAGTAAGCTTCACCATCTGCTTAATTTCTTAATGTTAGGCTTCTTTGAAACATTCTGAAACACAGCCAAAACCTCCAAAGGGGAAAAAGTAATAACTGAGGACCTAACTAGAGCTAGTAGTGACCAACTCTTTCCATCTCATTCACGTACTAGATTTGGGCATAGCCGGCCCAGGGCATTTTGCTGCCTGAGGCTAAAGCAAATCCATGATGCTATAACTGTGTAATAGGAAAGAACCCCAAGAGTTATTTAACTGTGAAAGTTCTGCAAAATCTCAACTCCAGCTGCATCTGCACTGCAGAAATAATGCAGTTTGACACCACTTTAACTGCCATGGCTCGATGCTATGGAATTCTGGGATTGTAGATTTGTGAAATATTGCCTTAGAATCATAGAATCATAGAGTTGGAAGAGACCACTAGGGCCATCCAGTCCAACCCCCTGCCATGCAGGAAATCCAAATCAAAGCATCCCTGACAGATGGCCATCAATCCTCTGTTTAAAGACCTCCAAGGAAGGAGACTCTATCACCCTCCGAGGGAGTGCATTCCACTGTCGAACAGCCCTTACTGTCAGGAAGTTCCTCCTAATGTTCAGGTGGAATCTCTTTTCCTGTAGCTTGCATCCATTGTTCCGGGTCCTGTTCTCTGGAGCAGCAGAAAACAAGCTTCCTCCCTCTTCAACATGACATCCTTTCAAATATTTAAACAGGGCTATCATATCACCTCTTAACCTTCTTTTCTCCAGGCTAAACATCCCCAGCTCCCTAAGTCATTCCTCATAGGGCATGGTTTCCAGACCCTTCACCATTTTTGTCGCCCTCCTTTGGACACGCTCCAGTTTCTCAATGTCCTTTCTGAATTGTGGCGCCCAGAACTGGACACAATATTCTAGGTGGGGCCTGACCAAAGCAGAATATAGTGGCACTATTACTTCTCTTGATCTAGACACTATACTTTTATTGATGCAGCCTAAAATTGCATTAGCCTTTTTAGCTGCCGCATCACACTGTTCACTCATGTTCAACTTGTGGTCTACTTGGACTCCTAGATCCCTTTCACACATAGTTTCATTCAGCCAGGTGTCACCCATCCTATATCTGTGCATTTTATTTTTCCGCCCTAAGTGCAATACCTTACATTTCTCTGTGTTGAATTTCATTTTGTTAGCTTTGGCCCAGCTTTCTAGTCTATTCAGGTCATTTTGAATCTTGATCCTGTCCTCTGGGGTATTAGCTACTCCTCTTAATTTGGTGTCATCTGCAAATTTGATAAGTGTGCTCCCAATTCTGTCATCCAGGTCATTGATAAAGATGTTGAATAGCACTGGGCCCAGGACAGAGTCCTGTGGGACCCCACTGGTCACTTCTCTCCAGGATGAAAAGGAGCCATTGTTGAGCACCCTTTGGGTTCAGCCGGTCAACCAGTTACAAATCCGTGTAACAGTTACCTTGTCTAGTCCCCATTTTACAAGCTTGTTTGCAAGAATGTCATGGGAAACCTTGTCAAAGGCCTTACTGAAATCAAGATATACTATATCCACAGCATTCCCTTCATCTACCAAGCTGGTAATTTTATCAAAGAAAGAGATTAGATTTGTCTGGCATGACTTGTTTCTCTGAAACCCATGTTGACTTTTTGTGATTATGGAATTGCCATCTAGATGTTCACAGACTCTTTGTTTAATTATCTGCTCCAAAATCTTTCCTGGTATTGATGTCAGACTAACTGGACGATAATTGTTGGGATCCTTTTTTTTCCCCCTTTTTGAAGATGGGGACAACGTTTGCCCTCCGCCAGTCTGCTTGGATCTCTCCTGTTTCCCAGGAATTTTCAAAGATTATTGCCAATGGCTCCGATATTACATTGGCCAGTTCTTTTCATACCCTTGGATGGAGTTCATCTGGTCCCGGAGACTTAAATTCATTTAGATTAACAAAGTGTTCCTCTACTATCTCTTTACTTATTCTGTGCTGAAATTCCCCTATTCCCTTCTCTGTCAGAGAGCTCTGATGCCACTACAAGCTCCAGGATCCCATATTAGTGAGTCTCAGCATTTAAAGCAGTGTCAAAATGCATTATTTCTGCAGAGCAGATGCAGCTTCAGTTTCATAACACCCCAGATAATTCTAATGACAAGGTCAGTCCTGAGTTTGAGTGTAGGAATATTAACTATGAATAACAACAGCGGTAGATCATACTTTACTCTTTTAAAAAAGCACAAATATAAATTGAGGTTGCTCTGTTATGTATGCTCTACATTCTCCAATCCATGTGCTGTGGGCCATGGATTTCAGCAGAGAGATCTTTGCTGAATATTACCTCTCCTCCTTTTTCTTAAAAACTGCAGAAGAGGTGGGTACAGACCAGACCAAACTACCACATTGGAATGGAGACACAACAGGGAGAATCGGAGAATGTTCAAATGAGCAAACAGCTGCTCTGTCTCTAAGCTCACTTGGTCAGAATGGCTTCCCACACCTGCAGTCACAGGGAGATCCAGGCAAGTTAGAAGGCAAGCTGAAAGGCAGGAGGGATGCCTTTAGCTTGCCTATTCTGGATGCCTTTGCAGACAGCTCATTACACATGATGTACACACTGAGTGATTAGCACTGATGTCCCTGCCACTCATGTGCAAAGAGGACAGTCACAGGGGAGCAGTGAGGGATGCAGCATGTGAGGGAGAGTGGGTGGGAGTGAAATGCAGCAGCTCTCAAATAAAAATGTAGTCAGTGCCTGATCAGGCATTTGCACCAGCTGCTTATTGTCCAGAAATAAGTGAGCAGATGTTGGGGACAGTTTCCTTTGTCCACACCCTTTGGCTTTGCTTGAGAGCTATCTTCCTCCCTACTGTGCTGGCATGCACATACATGCTAGACCAACACAAACAGGGTCAAACCCATTCATACAACAGTGAATCTTGCTAGAATAGCTCCAACTCTGGATACAGAAAAGTTTAAAACAGGGTTGTGTGATGAGTGCCTTCCATATTTTTTCCCAGGCTGAATCAGTCGTGTTACCTGAGTCTAAAAGGAAAGGAAAGTTTCTGCCCCTTCCTGTTCTCTTCCCCATGCTAAGTTAATTGAGTGCAAACTATTTTTCACTCTGAACTTAGTCTGCAGCAACTGAAGTCAGCTGAGGACAAAGGGGAGAAGAGGAGAGAACTAGGACATTTTAAAAGCAGCGTTGGGATGGCAGAAGATTAATGGGTACCTCACATCACTCTGTCCTCATTATATATGTGTCATTAGCAGATATTTTAATCTCTAATTTTAATTCTATCATGTTTAATCCTGTTTTAAGAGGGGGATTTGAGACATAATATTGAATGTGGATATTTTAATGTGTTGTGAGCCACTTTGATTGTCTTGTCACAGAAAAGTGGGATAAAAATAAAAGTTTTATTTATTATTTATTTACTGTCTATGCCAAATTGTAACAGTTGGAGGATGTGTCACCACTGGCTATGAATCTAAGAACACAGAAAAAGTAACACTGGATCAGACCAAAGATCTATCAAGTCCAAAATTGTGTTCACATAACAGCATTGAACTACAACTCTGGAGATCAGGGTTTGATTCCCTGCTCTGCTGTGGAAACCCACTGGTTGACCTTGAAAAAGTTGCAAACTCTCAGCCCCAGAAAACCCCATGATAGATTTGCCTTAGGGTTGTCATTAGTCAGAAAATGACTTGAAGCCACACAACAACAACAACAACAACAACAACAACAACAGCCAGGTAGTTACCTGCAGAAATTCCACAAGCAGGACAGGAATGCAACTGCACACACCATTGTATGTTCCCCAGCAACTGATCAGGGTCATAGCCAAAGGGGGGGGTCCAGATCCCCCTTCCATTAGATACAATGAATGGTGTGCGCCGCTGTGCCGCCATACCCAAGCCCCATTATAATGGTGGCACTTAGTCTGGACCCCCCCCCTTTCCCAAAATCCTGGCTATGTCCCTGAACTGATATACAGGTGCTTGCTGCTTCTTCTAATATTAGAAGTTATACATAGCTATCTAATATGGCTAACATCACTGAGAGTTGCTGTGTAGGAACACCTGGAGGGTAGCAGTTGATCACCCTGGTTTCAAACAAATGTATAGACACCTGCATTGATACATGTCTGCTTCTTTTAATCTCCCTCTCTGCCCACGAGGCTGTACATAAAACAAAGCCAGATTTTATCATGAATGGTCGTCATTTCAAAAAGATGAGGACTCAACCTCCCATACACTCCTCCATTCTTGTTCCTCCTCTGCTAGAGAGCAGAGCGCATTTTCCCAGGCTGGAAATGGGGAATGATCTATGGGAAGACCAACTTTTTATTGATTTGTTGATTTGATTGATTCATTGATTGATTTTTAAATTTTATTTCCCCAAGTTCTACCTATACTCACTACACGTGGATGAAGCCTAGAATATACAACCACTGGAAAATTGTAAGTACCAGTAGATGCTATAATAAAACTTGCTACCACTTGTTGTGTATGCTACTTGTATAACTTCTGTATTACACAAGTGCAACATTTCAGTTTGAGAGCTCCTTTCAGGATTTATCATAGTGAAGCCAAGATTATAATCTGATCTATTTCAGTGAAAGGATCTTCTGGATACCCTGACAAGTAGTGAGATCCCATTTCAAAAAGTAGGAGCTTTCCCATTTTTCATAACCCCCCCCCCCAAAGGAACAGTAAAGGGCAAGCTTTCCCTACATGAAATAACTGAGAAGACTCTTTTTAATATTTCAGAACTGGGGAAAACAGGGGATTCAGCAACTGGTGACTTTGTACAATTGGGCGGGGGGGGGGGGGATCAGTACTTAAAGGTATCCTAAAATATGCCAAATTTAAAAGACAAGCCTAATTAAGAGGAGACAGCCAGTTGGCGGGCTGGAAATAAACAGTCAGATATACTCAGGGAGGTTTCTGGCATTCAGTCAGAATGCATTTATCTAGAAAAGGATATGACCAGATGAGAAGTACTATGAAATCTTTAATTACAGGGTCTTGTTTAGCAAGTTGCCTCAAACCAAGATTCTGGTTGCCTTTTTTGTCACAAAAGTTTATCTGAAAACAAAATCAAATGAATTGCACAAATAAATCCCAATAACATTAGAAAGCAAGAAAATCAAACAAGATAGGGAGGGAATAAATAAGGGAGACAGATTGTGAGAAGATTGCCGAGGAGAGATAAATAGATGTAATAAGAAAGCAAGAGCAGGAAATGTATATTAAAGAGATATAATGGGAGAAAGTGATGAGTTTTTAGAACATGCAGAAGAATCACTAATCAGGAAAAGGAAACATTTTTCCACCCAAAGAAAGAAAATGTGTGTGTATGTGTGTGTATTAGAGAGAAAGAAAAGAGAATAAGGAAATCAGAACTATTTAGGGAGGATTGTTCATGAGAAAACAATTATGATGGGAGTTTAGGTCTGGTGTTGCATGCGCCCCCTGCCAATCTACATACTGGTAGCAACTGGTGGCTTCCATGTCAGTGATACAGTGGATCTGCTCCAGAACTTTGACGGAGCAATCCATGATGCTGAACCAAGATGAAAGCTTCCAGCCACAGGGGCGTATAGCAAAGGTGGGAAGTATGAGGACCATGGGATGCATGGAGCCTTTTGGGTGTGGGTTCAGCATAGTATCTGGGATCTTGGCACCTCCTAAAAGGAAACTGGCTAAACAATAATTGAGAGACAAAAAGCATTTATGGTTTTTTTTAAGCATCAGTAAGGCTTTCAAACACTGTTTGAGTGGTCACAAACAGTGAAACCCTCACTTAGAATACATCTGAAAGGCAAATGTTAATCATGCAACATCATTTGTAGTCGCTCCAAATGATAGCTGTGATGGTGTTGATGGTATAGAGAAGCATAAAATGGAGAGGTACAGGCATCAGATCCCATCTAATCTTGGATACTAAGCAGGGTCAGCTCTGGTTAGTACCCAGATGGGATACCATCAACAAATACCAGGTTCTTCAGGGTATATTTCAAAGGAAGAGAGTGGCAAAACCACCTCTGAATCTTCCTTGCCTAAGAAAACCCTATGAAATTCATGTTGTCAACAGGCAACTTGAAGGCACATGCACAGGTTTTTTTTCTATGTGTGTGTTCTGGGCTATGGAGGATGCCCAGACCAGCCATCTAGAGAGGGTTAAAAAACTGGAGGTGCCCACAGGCTCAAGTTTCTTAACTCTAGATCTAGATACTGTGGACATTATCACATGGGGAAAATTGGGGGTATAAACAGCAAAAATTATGTGAAAATCATGCAATCACGATTAACATTTTCACACACATGGCGATTAAAGAGCCATTATCCCTGGAATAAACAGGCAATAAACAGCAGCAAATCATTCATGGTATTTCCCTGTGAATGATTTGTTGCTGTTTATTGCTTGTTTATTCTCAGGATAGTGGTACTTTAATCACGACATCATGTGAAAATGTTAATTGTCATTGCACAATTTTCACACAATTTTTTCACTGTTTAAAACCTCGATTTTCCCCATGCGATAAAGTCCTGTGAAATTTGACCTTCTCTTCTATGTCTGCACATAGATTGGTCCATGACAACCACTCAGACAAATATAGGCAAATGCCTTCCATCATTTGGAGACACTTAACATGCTATGGGAAGGTTGAACTTCACTGCTGTGTGTATTTACAATCAGTGCTGTATGTATGAAGAAAGAAGTTTCTGAAAATGCTGAATAAAAATGCATTTGGGAGCACTGACCCACCATAGTTCCTATCTATTTATCATGAATAATCAGATATATGTTTCCCCCTCCAAGAATTCTGGTAGCCCCAAGATGCACATGCAGTAGACAAACACTGTATATAGCATGTTTATGTATGCACGTGCCTTCAGGTTGCCAGTCATCATAAGCTATCCCATGAATTTTATAGGGTTTTCCTAGGCAAGGAATACTCAGAAGCAGATTGTCATTGCTTTCCTCTGAATCTAACCTATACCAACTAGTATTCCATGAAGGTCTCCCATTCAAGTACTAACTATCTGCTTAGCTTTCAAGATCAAATGAGATCAGTGCATATAATACGAGTCTTCAAGTGGCATCTTTTGTTGATCCTCATACTCCTTCTATGACAGAAATGATCTACTTCCATCTTAAAGATGTGGCCTGGAGCAGCCAACAGCCTCTCCTTTGTCAGATCATATTACCTGACCATCTATCTCGTTCCTCATCCCCATGTGTTTAGAGAGGCTCCCTGCCTTTAACAGCAGCATATCAGAAATTTGCTTCAGATTTCCCAAGTACAGAGATGGAGTGATTGCTAATGCTTGAGATGTTGGCTTTTGACTACTAGGTAGTCATTAAAGGGTCAGGACCAGAGACAATAGCCTGTACTTCAGGCAAGTACTGTGACAGAAAGAATATAGGGTAACAGAAATAGTTTGGCTACAATCAACTAGAACAGGTGAACAGGAGTAATTGTACGGCTCTTAACTAAGGCTCCTTCAGGACTGGAAGATGGATCCAAACTATACCAATGGCAGGCAGCAGCTCCCATGACAATGGGATGGTGAATCTGAGGCCCGGTACATACTGCACTGAAAAGGTGGGCTGGAGGGGTTCGATTTTCCTACGGAGGGATGCTGCAGCAACAAAACTGTGTGGTGTCCCTCCGCCCCAAAAAGAACCTGGAAAAACCATGTTCTTCTTGGGATGCCGCATGTGATGTAAGCGACACACAGCAACATCTATATGCTGTGTGTCACTTACGTCATGATGGCGGCCCCCATATGGACAGAAGGCCACCATCGTGACATCCTAGGGTTAGGGACTGTGCAGTTGTTGCATAGTCCCTATCCCTAGAACGCCATTTGGACGCCACTTCTTGGCGGTATGTACTGGGCCTGAGTTTTGAAGTAATCCATTCTGTACACAATCTCTAGCTTTTATTTATTGAAAGTTATTTATTTAAAGTTTAGATTAAAACCCAGAGCAAATTCACCACTCACACTGTCATAAGAGCCACCAGATACCACTGGATTCAGTCATCCTAATCACATAACAAAAGGAATCACTGAGACTTGATGACTAACTTAAGTCACAGTGATCAGTCAAGTGAACCTACAATTTAGGTTCAAAACACACTGCAGAAATAATCCAGTCTGAGACCACTTTAACTGCCCTGGTTCAATGCTAGGGAATTCTAGGAACTGTAGTTCTGTGAGACATTTTGCCTTCTCTGTCAGAGAACTCCAGTGCCACAATAAACTACAATTTCCAAGATTCTCTAGCACTAAGCCAAGGCAGTTAAAGCAGTCTCAGACTTCATTATTTGTACAGTGTGCTTGATACCTAAGTCAGGGAATTTTGTGTGCTGCCTCATAATTGCACTATGAGCTACGTATAAATAAGCACTAGATTTTCTAGACTTTGGTCAGTATGGCACTTTTTCTGTATATTCCAGCCACTATATTCCATATGCAAAAGTGAGTAACACTAAAAGTTATAAGTATCATGTTACAAGTAACATAATCACCTGTAACAAAGGGGGAGGGGGGTTGGCTTTGGGGGGGGGGGGTTGTAACAACAGCACAGTGAAATCACATTAAAAATAAAGTAACAGGCATATAATACTTTAATTGAGTGTCTGTATGTAAAAGGTGGTGTTTTGTACTAACTTTTGAGTTACTTGTTATAATTTTATGCATTTTAAGGGATTTTTTTTTCAGTTTTAGGCCATTCTCTTATCAATCATAACACGCACACACTCCAAAAATAAAGTAATGTAGTCAGTATCACACACACACACACACACACAGACACACACACACACACACACACTTAGAGAGTTTTGTAGTCTTATTTTAGACAATTTTATTTTGTATCCTATTTTATTAAATTTGCTTTTAGTTAGTCTGTGTCCGTTTTAACCCCCTATTTGAGTTTTAAGTGTGACTCAGTTTTATCTTTGTATATATGTGGACATTTTGATATTTTTTATGTTGTATTTTATATGTTGTAATTTCTAGCTGTATTTAGTATTCTATTGATATGGTCAGCTTACTAATCAATAAACTTGTTGTTGTAGAGAGTTTTGAAACAAGTTACAAATTACTTTATTTCCAAATTCCAGCCATATGCACAGTGTAGAACACTGCATCTGAGCATGGCTTTTTAAAAAGCTGTCCAAAATTACTCTTTTATCCTAAAGCAAATATATTTTAAATACGATGTGAATATCTTTTTTAAAAAATTAAATGCAGTAAAACAAAACCTTTGTAGCTTGAGTTTTAAAATGGATTAATAAACAGAATCCTACAATAATACTGCCTTGAAACAAAATAGTAATGGTGTGCAAAAATGAAGCGGAAAAGCTGTGATTTGGTTTAACTGGTCCAAACACCACTGTTTGTGATGTGTGTCTTCAAGTCATTTCGGACTTATGGCAACCCTAAGGTGAATCTGTCATGGGGGTTTCTTGGCAAGATTTGTTCAGAAGAGGTTTGTCATTGCCTTCCCCTGAGGCTGAGAGAATGTGACTTGCCCAAGGTCACCCAGTGGGTTTATATGGCTGAGCTGAGATTTGAACACTGCTCTCCAGAGTCCTAATCCAACACTCAAACAACTATGCCACACTGGCTCTAACACCACTACATACATCTAAACCATATCTTTTCACCAGCCCATAAGCAATCTATACATGCCTAAATTATGTTGCTCTTCAGTTCTTTCTTTTTTTAAAAAAAAAAGGCGTGGGGCTCTGATTTTGTGAGGATGGAGAAAACAGAAGAAATTTGGTCCATTTGATCACAACAGCAGATAGGTGTTCCAGAAATAGTGAGTGATTAAAAAACAGCAATTCCACAGAAAACTAACCACCCCATCTAAGTATGCCTGCTGCTGCATCTCCAGACATGTATTCAAAGTACAAGGGAGGGAGGCAGGGAGGCAAATGAAAAACCAAACAGATGGCTAAAAATATATACAGGAATCCTATAACATCTTTAGCTTTGTCCGCACCAGGCAGCTCAGAATCTCCTGCCTCCAGAGCTGCCCCAATCCTCCCCGGTTGCAAAGCCTTCTGCTGTGACACCAGGCAGCTGACCCCATGTTCATCCCATCAAGCTACATGGTGCATCCACCACCACTATAGGTCACTTTGCTCTGAGATCACAACAAAGTTTCCAGCAATAGTCACCTGGCTAGAGACATCCTTCTGACTTCAGAGTGAGCAAATGGTGGCAGTAGTGGATGTGCCTGACAGGTCATTAGGCTGCATTTCAAACAGCCACCTGGCATCAGAGTGGAGGGCTCTGAATCTTCCCAGAAGATCCAGACCAATCAAGGACTTTTAAAAATCTGGGGTAAAGGGGGTAAAACTTGATTTTGGTGCTGAGAGGGCTGCCCATTGTGTGGTCTGCTTGCACCACAGCTGGGCTTTGGGCCATGCATTGTCTGGTCTCCCTGCAGAAGGAGTGTGAAGACAGAACCTTTGAGACAGACTGAGGGAAGTAAGTTTGTAGCATAAGTTTATTTAGACTCAGATGCATGATGAATGTCTTTGAATCAGATGTCTTTGAATACTACAAACGAAAGGTCATTGTTGTTCTTGTTCATTTATATCCTGCCCTTTCCTCAATATTGAAGCTCAAGGTGGCTTACATAATATCAAAACTAGAACAGATTAAAAACATACAAAAACAGCAGACCAAATTAAAAACATTTTTTAAAAAATCAGTAAAATATATTATAAGTCTAGACATTTTAGAAAAAAATTTACCCAAAAAAACTGAGTCAACTTATCCACAGGTCAATGCAAGTACTGCACTTTAACTCTTATTAAAAATGGAACCATCCCCTGGTGAAAGGCAAGAGTATAATCTGTCCTGGAAGCACCGACCCTTCTCTACTCTCTTATCCATCCAGCCTTTACTGTGAGTAGAAACAGTGGTGCCTGCTGGAATCTTGTAGTTTCTTTAGCATTGTTTTCTTTGCTTCATCCTTTAGATTCTTTGTTACATGCACCTTAGTTTTACCATAGACTTATCCACAGGTCATATCAAAATCCATAATTTTGACCTCAGAACCTACCCTTGACTTATACATGAGGTCGACTTATAGTCGAGTATTTATGGTAAATGCTATTTTAAAAACCATTAAGCAATCTGTAGAATTAAAGCCATTTAAAAATTTCTTCAAATACAGGATATAGAAAAACAACAAAACAATATACCATTTAAAACTCATTGTGGTCAATTTCTGCAAGCCTATTGTGATAGGAAAGTTTTTAGTTACCAGCAGAAGGAGAACAGTGAGGGTGCCTCCCTAGGGGTAGAGTTCCAAAATCTTGGAGCAACCACCAAGAAGGCCCTCTCTGTGATATCCACTATCCTTGTGAAGGCAGTGGGACTGGGGTTGCAAATCCATCATTTAAATGTGCATTCAGGTTTGCATATCATAATATCCAGCATTGGAAACATTACTTTTTTGGACTACATCTCCTTATATTTCCCAGCTAGGATGGCCAGTGCCACTGTATTCCAAACTGGTTACTTTTCTAAATTATGCATTATTATCAAGGATGGGGATTCATGATGCATGAAGCAAGAAGCTCCAACATAAGCCTTCAAGTAACTCTTGTCTTAAGAACAATCTTGCCCAGATATACAGACCTGAGAAATTGACACTACGGATGTACTTAAGTAGCTCTGCACCATCCACTGGGTCCATCTTAGGGCAGAGGCCGATCTTCCCAGGACAAAGGTTTTTGTGCATGTTATGTAGTGCGTGGCCCATGGCATAAACTGCATCAATGACAAACTGCACCTTTCCCTCCTGCTCGTAGGCTGAGTCCTGACCAATCCGTTCTCGATCTAGAACAGCAACAAAAAAAGACAAGGTGCAGAGTTCAGTCATTGCTTCACTTGGCAGCTACAGACTCCACATGCTGTCCATTTCTTTTACAATCCAATAATTCCTGAAAAATAATTCAGGCCCTGGAACTTATACCAGTGTCAGGAGGCTGGCTTGCAGGCTTTCATAAGCCTGCTTTTTCTTGCATGGAGTTTCCACTGAGGAGATGTATGCAGTGAGGAGGAGAATATAAAATACAACAGGTCATGGGTGAGAAGCATAAAACCACCAGTGGGTTTGCTGTACATGAAGGGGAAAAATGAAAGTTATTGAGCACCCAGACATGAAAAGATTGCTTTTATAGAACCAAAGAACTGGGCTAATGGGTTTTTTGCCCGCAAAAGCCACAGAAGTACTATCCAGTACCATTCATAGGATTACAGTGAATTTAAAGTATTCTTGAATAAAGAGCAGGGCACAGGGTATTTTCTGTCACGTGAAACCAAAGGTTTGTTTTCTGCCTAAACTGGTTTCTCAGGCGGGTGTTACAAAACTCATTCTAATTGTGGGTATCTCTCTTTTGTACAACAGTTAACAATCACATGTTCTCAGCAGCAACAAGAGAGACATAAAGGTATTCAAGTTTGAAGTGTGAAAATATTCCCACTAGTCTCCCATTCTGTTGCAATGATGGTGTCTGGAAATTCAAAACATGATCTGACAAAAAGAAATAGAAAATGGTGATGTGTTCATTCATAACAATTGGCCCCAATCTATTGCAGCTTTCCCCTGCTGGAGCCCTCGAGATATATTAGATCTAAATTTCCAATAACCCCACGCAGCATGGTGATTTTTACAACCAATGGTAATCAAAGTACTTTCATCACAAGTTGTTGGGGAAAAGCCTGGTCTTTCACAGGATACTAGAAAATCTTCATTCCAAATAAAACTGCACCAAACATGTCTTGAATTATTTCGGAGATTATCACATTAGCTTCACTGCCAGTACAGACTTGGGATGTAACTTTCTTAAGGCAGATCTTATCGCATTCAGCCATTGCCAGGAGGTATGCAGCCCATATGCAATCGGCCTTCTCCAGACTTGTCCCGCATCTTTTCAAGAACAGGAAAATCCAATTCTTGAAAAGCTATGAGAGAAACCTGGGTTGCATAAAGGCTGCATATTGCCCAGTGATGGATGAATGCAATAAAATCTGCCTTAATAAAGTTACATCCTGGGCCAATCCTGGCAGTGAAGCTAATGCGATAATCTCCTCCTTCTATGTATATTGCACAGCTTGGACAAGTTGCTTTTTTGTGTGTGTGTGGACTTCAGCTACTAGAATTCCCATTCTATCCAACTTGTCATATGAAAGTAAAAGTGAAGCGAGTATATGTTTGTCCCAAATGTCCCCTCAGTTCCCTATCTTCCTCTGTTGAGGAAGAGATTCTTCAAGGAATTCTATTCCTGTTCACTTGAACACAAGAAAGAGAAATCTCCATGAGATCAGAAAGGTTATCAGCATTCCCAGTTGTACAACTGCTTCCACTCATCTTCAAATTGTGAGACAGGAATGCTGGGAGTGTTACATGTGTGTACATCCATGACCCCTTTGCTTTTATTCCACACATATGCATGACAATGGGACTGCATAGGTGTTTGTCATTAGAAGCATGTACTTTTCTCGTGGCCCAAGCTGAAACATATGCAAATATTATTCAGCTTTTGGTATCATCCATCTCACTCTCAGTCACTCTAGCTAGCATCAAGTATTGAAGGTGCTACAGAGAGTGTCAAACGATGGTCTGTACAACATCCATCAGTTCCTAGATATGCTCTATCAAGCCTTTACCAATGCAAGACACTCCTCTGGGTTTTCTCCCATCCCAGTCCTCCTCCTCCACATCCACCCACTCATCCACGCCCACTCTATTCTCTAGCCAGCACTGGCTCACAGGATCATTCAACTATAGACTAATTACCTATGACAACTACCTGCCTTTTTCTGTCATAACCATCCTTGATGGGACTTGAAACATACTAATCGTTTGGCAAAAGATACTGATTAATGCAGTGTGCCATTAATTAAAGCTAAAAGAGGGTCCTCTGTGTTACACTCTAGCATGGCTCTGCAAAAGTAATCTATCCTCTTCAGCATGCCAGCCCCCAGAACTACCTTCTCCCTAATCGAGATGGGGGGAATGACTGTTCCCATGATTTTATGTATGATGGGCCTGCATGATGAGCATTTGGCAACCTCTTGAAAACATCTCATCTATGAGACCAAGGGCTCATCCAGATGCAAAAAAACCTTGAGGTTTGATGGACATTGTACCTGTCTGATTGGGCTGTTTGTTATATTTACAAAATGCACCTTCTCTTTTGATTGATTCCCCATGAATTTCTGGTACCAGATGCAACTTCTTAAGTCCAGGACAGGAGGTGGTGTGTTGTTGTTTTTCCTGTCCCAGGAGTTACTAACACAGGCAGAGGTTAATTTCCTACCTCTGTTGCCATTGTCTGGTATTCTTTGTATTCCTAAACTAAGTGGTCTGATAACTCCTACTGGTTATATGTTCCATGGGGTAGGATAGGTAGGTAAAGAAACCTCTTGGCACCACAATTAACTGCATCTGAATCAGAACAAAGAAGATGGATGAAATCCCACTATATTTACAGAATGACTGGATGCAGGGAAGGAAGTGCTACAAGGAGTGTAATCAAGAAACTGAACAGACTAACATTTATTGGGACTATTAGCCATCTGAAGGGGCCCCAAGACACTAAATATACTTCCTCCCACAATATGCTGAAATTATAATTTACATTAACCCCTTGTTTCTATGGCAAATTAGTCTCCTTCGCTTCTCATATACACAAGCCCAACACATAAGGACAGGTTGCCTGACCACAAAGACAAAAACAATCACTTTTACTGCTTTGTGTAACAAGGCAACAGTTATATTTTTCAAAAACAGATGAAACAACACTTGTAGAAATAGGCCAGTGTTTTTTCAAGGCCACAGATAAATGCTCACCATCTCAAAGCTACCTGTGACAAGGGACCAAAGCACACTCAAGAAATAGTCCAGTTTAAGACCACTTTAACTGCCCTGGCTCAATGCTAGGAATTCTGGGAAGTGTAGCTTTGTGAGACCTATAGCTTTCTCTGTGAGAGAGCCCTAGTGCCAAAACAAACTACATTTCCCAGGATTCACTAGCACTAAGCCAGGTCTTAAACTGGATTATTTCTGCAGTGTGTTTTGGACCAAGGAGAAACATTTTGACAGATCGAAAACAGAAGAAGTAATCAAATCAGGATTTACATTCTCCAAAGACAGGGGCGGGATATAAACCGCCATATAGTACGTATTGTATACGTACTAGGGTTAGGAAGGGGCGGTGCTTCCGCACCCCCCTAACCCTAGTACGTATACAATACGTACAAGATGGCAGTGCCCCTTCCACATGGGCGCCGCCATCTTTACGTACTGGACGCATAGCGTCCAGACGTGTTGCGGCACCTATGACTTCGTGAATGCGCCAGCAGCGCTTCGCGACGTCATCAGTGCGCCGCAAGAAGGAGCTCCGAAATGGAGCTTCTTTTTTGCTCCGCGTGGGAGCCGCGCGGTTTGGTTGCTGCAGCTCCCGCACGGAGCAAATGGCACTGGCGGGGAAGCGCCGCAAAGCGGCGGTTTGTATCCCGCCAGGGTGTTCTGTGCATGTCCTGACTATGTACACAAAACCATAGGATTCAGAGGGGACAAAAGTCTATCAAAACTGGTGACATTTTGCAATGGAAAGCTGAATAGGACTTTTGGTGAAAGTCCTAATTTTCTAAAAATAAGAGGAATGGTGAATTCGGCCCAAAATAGCTTAAGATTTCAAGTTGCTCTATATATTATGAGAACTGATTCTCCAGATTCTAGTATGGCATGCTTGTGCAATTTTTAAAAAAATATTTCATTAACATCTTCTTTAAAAAAATAAATTTAAAAAGACACACAAGTAATACAGATCTACCTAATTTGCATTTATCTTCTACATTATCTTTTCCATCTTCATCATTTTATTTCTCTTCATGCTTGTGCAATTTATGAAGAATGTGTGCCAAATGGCAGCATTTGTATGGAAACTACACTCTTGACCACTGGGTCCTACTGCAATTTATATACCTGGGTGCCAGTTGAAACATCATATAACAGGGTGGGCAAAGTGCAGTATTCCAAATGTTGTTGGTTTGAAACTCCCAGCACTCCTCCCTGTTAGCTATTTTGGCTAGGGCTGATGTGAGGTGCTATCCACCAAATCTACTCCAGTAATACAAAGACAACTTAAAGCAGTATTTTGCAACCAGACACAAAAGACCACATAGTGTCCCCATTTCATGTACAGAAGCTGACTAGACTGGTGGTTAGGTTTATTTATGAATATTTAAATCTTGTGAAAGACAATAGGGTTTCTCCATGTTCCATATTATAAAAGGAGATTACCTTTTCCTTGTTTCAAATATAATTAAAGCTTCTGACTTGTATAAAAAGGGGGGAAAGTAAGAAGTCCCAATTTTGCACTGTAGCTATCAGCAATCCAAGGAAAGAGGGAGAAAAAGCATACACACTAAAGGATGCCACCAAAAGGGTAATACAAATGATTAGGGGTGTGAGTTTGTGTGTGTGTTACATATGCTTCCCCAAAATTGAATATATTCTCACATAAGAAAAGGTCAACTCAAGAATTCTAGTTATCATAAAAGAAACATGCTCAATACGCAAGAGTATAATATCATTCTAAATCTATGTAAGAATCTTTAGATGAAAATATAGTATTAATATTAATAAATGAACAAAATTCCACTATGTTGTACAATATAAGGTCAGCATAAAGGCCAGGCTGCTCACCAGTTCATCTGTGCTTATGTAATTATTATAGGATGTTAAAAATTTCAAGCTTCAAAAAAGTCCTGACAGTATGTCAAGATGTGATAGATAGATGTTCACACACAATATAATCCAGCCCTTAGGCTGTTTTGTACTACTGACTTTCCTGTAGCTTGTTGGACATTAAGGAGAAGAGAACTCCTGTTACTGAATTTCATTATTGTTGTAAAGAATTCCAGTTAAAATAGACTGTGTGTGTATTGTGTCTTTAGTTTAGACTATTGCATGCTCTCTTTTCTTTTCTTTTCTTTTCTTTTCTTTTTTTGGTAGCACTGAACTATTAAGGACACAGAAGCTGCTTGAGAAACTGCCAGAAATACCATTGTTATGGCCTAATGGCCAAATTTTCAACATCAAGCACTCATACTGTCTATAGCTAACCTTGCCAGATTAGAGAGGTGACCTTCAGGGAGTCCTAAGGGACAATCATTCAAAGAGGAGCAAAGTCAGTGGCAGACAATGGCACCATTCACCTTCCATTCTGTAAGCGCCAACTGGAAGACATTATATAATTGCATTTTAAAAGCCAAGGCTAACGCCAGCTTAGGTTTTATGAAAAAGATAGCTTGGGTTTTCAACAGTTTCTAACATGACTAAAATAATGTCTGTTTTCTAAAAGTTGCATAGCCTAGTGATGGGGCCATCCTTTCTCTTTAGCCATAAAAATTATAAAGGATGATGATTAGAGAACTTTTATAAACATATGGGAGATTTTCTACTGCCCATATTTCAGTACCTTGATTTTGCATTATAACATTGCTTCAAACATAAATCATATACAACATATGGAACTCTCAGCTTTCCCCACCCACTCAAGATAACTGAAAAATCAATTTATTTTTTCCATTAAAATCAAGAATTATATCCACAGTGTTCCAATGGATCAGTTTTCAGAAACAGAGGCATTCTGAAGGAATGACAAGGGTGTCAGTGGGCTGCTGCTTAAATTAATCTCATATGTAACCACATAGCAATAGCATATAGTTAAAAAGAAATGTTGTGCTTGATCAAACCAAAGATCATTCTAGCCCAGCATCTTGTTCACACAGTGGCTAACAAAATGCACTCACATGCAGGACATGATGACAATAATACTCCTATCCCATCCTGTTCCTGTTCTCCTGCTACTAATATACAGAGACATATTGTCTACAGTGCAGGAAGAAATATATATCCATCATGATTATTAGTAATTTATACTACAGCCCTATTCTCCATGAATTTGTCCAATACCCTTTCAAACTTGTCCTGGTTGCCAGCTTGTGGCAAGCTGCCTTGAAATCCATGTTGGAAGTAAGGCAGGGTAATAAATAAATAAGGCTGTTAATGGTACTCTCTGGGGAAATCATGGCTTATTACAAACCCTGGTTTGTGATGGTATACTGCCAGACTACTTGACTTTCCACCAGTCATTAAAATAACCAGGAATTAACAAAAAAGCACAACCAATTCTAAAACTAGTTCAGGATTCCTTGCTTGTTGTTATCCTAAAAAAGCTAGAACATGAAGACAGGTCCTGTAGTGGGGTTTCTAATTCCTGCCTTGTTCAACAAATTTGGATTCCCAGTTCAGATACAGTGTTAGGATTTTGCCTTCTGGATAGTTTCTGCCTACCTCAGCTCCTTCCATTGACATGAGGAAACATGCTGGAATAAGCAGGCTGCATGTAGAAACCAGAGAACATTAAACTAAGCTCATGAACAATATAGTTTCTCTGGAATTCTGGTTTATTAAGATGATTAAGACCTTTGCCTAATGATTCTATGTCTGAGATTTTATACATTGCTTCAGCATAAAATAAATATCATCTGGCATCATTACTTTATATTGCTATTATACAACACTTGTACGTGTATGTACCTTCAACTTGGCTGCTGACCAACTGCAACCCCATGAATTTCATAGGCTTCTTTTAGGCAAAAAATACTCAGAGGTGGTTTTGCCAGTTCAGCACTACAGTATAGCCTACCACACCTGGTATTCACTGACAGCCTTCCATCCATGTACTAGGGTTGGCTCTTTAGTTTCCAAGATCAGACAAGATCTGAGAGAACCAACATAGCACAACACAATTGATAAGTAAGCAAGATACAGGATGGTGCAATATACAATGTGCAGAGGCAACTCACAATCATATGACACTTTATATTATAATGTGCTACTACATGCACAATGGTTCCACATACCCAAGAGCAATGGTGTCTCCGTCCCTGGTGTCACTCAGTGCAGGGGGGGCAGGGCTCCAGGGAGTGCAGCTTTCAGGGGCAATGCACACAGTTTCCCCCAGGGCTGCCCCATCCTTCTCCTCATGAGGAGAAGGATGGGACGGCACAGGTGCAAACACTTGGCCTCCCTCATGGTTGCCCAACTGATCTCTTCATGAGGTGCACAGGTTGTCATGGGGGAAAGGGCCCGCATGGTTATTACCCATCTTCTGGGCTGTCACTCAGTACAGGGTCATACTCCTCACATACCCTAGTGATGCCACTGCACAGGAGTACTGTTGTAATCATGCTTCACCCACCACCATCTGGATACAACCATAAAATGCCCTTTGCATGTATAGCACAACTTGTGCCTGTGTATGTCACCAACAATTTCTGACTACAGAGTAGCTTATGGTTCTTTATGTGTATGTGTCATTGCACAAAAAAAAAATCTTGCAACATTGTGCGATGTTCTTAGCTGCTACTTCTGGACTGTTCCATCTCTCTGTATCCAACAGATTTGCTTCATCTAACTGAGTCTCCTTTCTGAACAGCCATACAGAGATGCCCTCTTTTGGCTACCTCAGCCATTTATATGGCCTTTCAGTCTGATTTAAGAGTCAGCCCTTTCTCAGGCTTTTAAAAAAACTCAAAAACACTTTGCTCTACTGTAGCAACAGAAATCTTAACTTACTTCATCTTCATACAAAAGAATGAAGAATCTCAACAGTTTTCTCCATGCTGAGAATTTTTACACATTTTTCAATGATTGATTGATTGATTGATTGATTTTGCATTTCAGGAATTACCTGTGAAAATTTTATCTTTTTTGCATGCAAAATCAAATTTCAGTAATAAAAAAAATAAAGTTCTGGTCTTACCACTGTTGCTGAAATATGAAAAATTTCATAGCAGCTGACAATTTTTGACAGGATATCGGACTATACCAAGACATTCTTTGTCATTGAGACAAAGAAATGTGCCAATATTATTTACATCCCTACAGAGCACAATATTACTAGAACCATAATCTGTTAAAATAATCTGTTAGTATTAAACTTGCAGAGTGAATTAGTATAGGGTTGTGCTTGTGACACTTGAAGAGTATAACAACTCTGGAAAATGGTTTTCACCACAAAAGGAAAACTTAGGGGGTTGTTTTTGTTTTGTTTTTTATATTTGGATATCCTTTTATAGATTGAGTTGACATGTTTACAGGTCTTCTGGGCAGCTGTGTGCATCTCTTTCTCTAGTTATAAGCAGGGAGAAAAGCATTTATCCTTACAGTAGAAAGAAAGAACCAGAGAGCAGAAATCTACATATAGTAAAATAAAGGAGAACTATCTGTCTGTTTATTTCCCTTTTCCCCAGTTGAGATAACACTTTTCCAGCACTTGTTACATGTATTGCTACTGACTTATGAACAAAAGTTTCAACCAAATTTGGGTATTCCTCAAAGTGAAAAACATTTTTTGTGACTGGAATATTAGCCAAGGTACCTCTAAAAGTAAAATGTCAACACAAAATGTGTCATATTGCAAGGTCACTTTACAGATAAACGAAATCTGGCTTTCATAGCTGGCATCCATAGCTTTTTGTGGGTTTACCAGGCTATGTGGCTGTGTTCTGGAAGAATTTATTCCTGACGTTACACCAGCATCTCTGACTGGCATCTTCAAAGAATGCTGGCATGGAAGTGAGTGTAGTATATATACTGTGTGACCCTTAGTTGAGAGGAAGTGATTTACATGTTAATCTCTGTGTTAGTTTGTTGTTGAATTGCAAGGCCCTAGAGTGGGAGGATATGTGAGGAGGATTTGTGTCTATTAGTGATCCATTGTCTCCTTGAAAAGCCCCTGAACCTGGGTGATGTTCATTTGAAAGTGCAGAGTCTTGATTTTGGTGATGATTATGCTTTGTCTCCTTTGAGGGTTTCATCTTTACTGTGGATTTCAATGGCCTCCCTGTGCATTCTGACCTGATAGTTGTTGGTATGATCCAGAATTTCAGTGTTTTCAAATAGCATTTTATGCCCAGGCTGGTTTATAATGTGTTCTGCTACTGCTGATTTTTCTGGCTAGCCAAGTATACAGTGTCTCTCATTGTTTTTGTTTTTTTTATCCGTGTTTGAACACTATGTTTGGTGGTCCCTATGTAGACTTGTCTGCATGGTATGTGGTAGACCCCTGTGGCTGTGAGAGGGTCTCTTTTGTCCTTTGCTGAGCTCAGCATTTGTTGGATTTTCTTGATTGGTCTGTAGATCATTTGGAGGTTGTGCTTCATCATCAATTTCCCTATTCAGTTTGTGATTCCTTTGATGTATGGTAAAAATACATTCCCTTTGGGTGGTTGTTTGTCTTCACTCTTATGGATTTTTCTGGGTCTGGCAGTCCTTCTGATATCTGAGTTGGAGTAACGATTAGCCTGTAGAGCCCAGTCTAGGTGCTTCAATTCATCTTCCAGGAAGTGAGGTTCACAGATCCTTTTTGCCCGGTCTACCAATGTTTTTATTGTGTTTCTTTTTTGGCCTGGGTGATGGTTGGAGTTCTTGTGTAGGTTTCTGTCTGTGTTTGTAGGTTTTCTGCATACTGTGTGGCCCAAATGTTGGTTCAAAATGCATTTATGTACCCCCATTACCACAGTTCAGGCAACCAGATAACTTAACAATGGTACTGCGGTGTAGATGTGCATGGATGATGCCCATTTGCATTCCCATTCTTTGTCACTTTAACCCTCACTTCAGGATGGGACATGGTGCTCAACAGCCAATGTATCAGGCAGAGGCAACATTCTTAGCAAACTGATAACTAACTGACCAACAAGTAAAGATTATATCATGGAGGTAAATGTAAAAGTCCATTCTTCAAAGTTATCAAAATGCTCTTGGACTACATGACAATTACTCATATGAAACCCGTCAAGTTCTCCTTTCTTTCCTATTATTGACAACAACTATTAATCTTCTACCTTAGCTCTGAGACCTTCCTGCATTAATCTCCCAATGAGCAGACAAGGCACTCTATCTTGTCAAGATAACTACATATTTTTAAAAGAAGACTTTAGTCCTGAACTAAAAACCTCTAAAAGTTACCTTCCAGCTATGTGTTTCCTTAGTCTTCCACAGAAAGGGCTATTTTTCAATTGTATTCAAAATGTCCCAATTCTCCTGCATTGCCAGCATTGTGGAAGAGATATGATTTTGATGGCCTTCAATGAAGAGAGGTCCCCTAAAGGTTGTTCCAGTGCTTCACACCAAACCCAGGAGTGCTGGGATGTGGAACCAAAGGGATATAAGGCTCTGTTCCCCCCGCCTTCCCAGATTCTGACTTTGAAAGATCTTGGCCCACCCTCCCAGCTATTTTGCTATGTAATTTTGCTGGATGCTTCAGGGTCAAGGCCAAATTTTTTCCCTTTTCCACAAGTTTTTTGTCTACCCTACATTGTGGTTTGGGGAACTGGAAATTGGCTTAAGGTAGTTTCATAAATTTGAAATTCTATGAGAAACTATATTCAAAACAAAAGATAGAGGAAGATAAAATTAATGACTATTTGACAAATAGAAAATTCAAAGGTTTTCTGAAGAACAACAAAACAGTTTAAATCAACTGATTACAAAAAAAGAAGTCTATGAGGCAATAAATCAATGTAAGGTGGGCAAAGCGCCAGGAAATGATGGCCTTACCACTATATTTTATAAAATATTTATGGAAGAATTAGGGGAACCTTTACAAAAAGTAATGAATGAGGCATTGAAAGGGAAATTACCAGACTCATGGAAGGAAGCAGAGATTACACTTATACATAAAGAGGGAAGAGATTCACATAACCCTGCTAATTATAAACCGATTTCTCTCCTAAATAATGATTATAAAATATTCGCATTGGTATTATCCAAACGATTGAAGAGAAACTTAAGTGAGTCAATAGATGAGGAACAACGAGGCTTTTTACCTAATAGACACATAAGAGAAAACTTGACAGTAGCAATCAACATATTGGAATATTATGAAAAACAATGATAAAAAAATAGGTCTATTCTTTCTAGATTTTGAGAAGGCTTTTGATTCTGTCAATTGGGATTTATTAGAAAAAATTAATGTTGGAGAAAATTTTAGTAATTGGATGGGAAAACTATATAACAACCAAAAAGCTCAATTGAGGATTAATGGAGAAAGAACAAAAACGATAGATATCCAAAGAGGAACAAGGCAAGCATGTCTGCTTTCGCCGTTGCTCTTTTTATTAATAATAGAACTTCTAATAAAAGAGATCAAATCAAATGTGAATTTGAAAGGGGTTAAAATTTAAATACATGAATATAAAATTAGGGCTTTTGCGGACAACGTAATCATAATAATGGATGATCCTTTGGAAAATATAGATGAAGTTTGGGACATATTGGATTTATTCAGCTCAATTACAGGTTGTAAAATCAACAAAGACAAGTCAATCATCTTGACTAAAAATATAGAAAACAATGAAGAAAAAGAATTAGAAGAGAAATCGGGTATAAGAGTAAGGAAGAAAACTAAATATTTAGGAATTCAAATTACTAAAAGATCTACAGAGTTATTTGAAAACAATTACAAAACATTATGGTCTAAAATAAAAAAAGATTTGATTAAATGGAATAAGTTAAATTTGTCTATAATGGGGAGGATTTCAGTAATTAAAATGAATATATTGCCGAAAATGCTATTCCTATTTCAAACTATTCCTATCATCAATTCAGACAAACCATTTAAAGAATGGCATAGAGATATTGCCCAATTTCTATGGAGGGGAAGAAAGCCAAGAATTAAATTAAAAACCCTACAAGACTCACGGGAAAGAGGCAGCCTAAGTCTCCCAAATTTGCAATTATACTTTGAGGCGTGTAACTTATTATGGATAAAGGATTGGGTTACATTAATGAATGATAAACTATTAGATTCAGAAGGGGATGGTATAAGTTTCGGCTGGCATGCCTATTTGGCATATGATAAAACTCAACAGAATAAAAGCTTTCTAAATCACTGTATTAGGAAACCCATAATGAGAATCTGGAATAAGTATAAGAAACAAACATTACCAAAAATGGGCTGGTGGGTCTCTCCATATGAGGCCTTTTATAGAAAGGAAATGACTAAAGATATGAAATGGTATACCTATAGTGATATTGCTGAAACAAAAAATGGTAATCTGGAAGTAAAGTCAAGAGAAAAATTAAACGAAGAAGGTTGGAACTGTACTTGGTTCACACACAGACAAATATATGAGAGGTTTAAGGCGGATTTGAAAACATTTGGATTTGAAAAGAAGGGTGAAGAATCTAAACTGGGGCAAGTATTAGCTAAAGAAGAGAACAAACTAATTGGTAAAATCTACCAGATATTATTGGAATATGATACAGAAGAGCAAATTATCAAATATCAAATGATTAAATAGGCAAAGAATATTGGCCACCCTATACAATTATCTCAGTGGGAGAAGGTATGGAAGAGCGGATTTAAATACACAGTTTCCCAAAATTTAAGAGAAAATTTCTATAAAATGTTCTATCAGTGGTATCTTTCACCCGATAAGATTGCAAAAATTTACAAAAACACAAGTATAATATGTGCTGGAAATGTAAGAATGAAATAGGCACTTTCTATCATTGCTGGTGGACCTGTAAGTGGGCGAAAAAATATTGGCTAATGATACAAGATCTTATTAATAGAATTCTAAATACCAAATTATATTTAAAACCTGAACTTTATCTATTAGGAATATTTGGAGATGAAATTAGCTCTGAACAAGAAAAAGTTATATTTTACATGATATCTCTTGCTAGGATCTGTTTTGCTCAGAAATGGAAGTGAAAAGAGATCCCGACAAAAGAATACTGGATGATGAAATTATATGATGGGATGGAAATGGATAAACTGACACAAATACTAAGAAACAAAACAAACAAGAAATCTGAAAAAGATTAGATTGAAGTTAAAAGAAATGGAAAAAAATTGAAGTAAAATAGCTAATATTAACTCAGATTAAAAATGGAAAGGGGGATAAGACCCGCTCTTTTATACAGAACTAAAGAAAGTCAAGTAAAACAAAGATAGAACAAATATTGATAAGAAGGAAGTCAATTTGTATGAAGACGAATGTGTTGAAGAAAGAATGAGAAGGGAAGAAAAGAAAAGATACGAGGAAGAATAGGTTGAAAGAGTTGAGTATAGACAATATAGATAGTTTAGATAGTATAGAGAATATAAATAAAGAATTAATTAGAAGTAATATAAAGTAGGAAAGCAAGAAGAAAAGTAAGATAAGGTTTAGTGATAGAATCTAAGAGGGTTTAGGTAGGATGTCTCCTTATTCTTCTGATGGTAGATAGAGATAATAGAAGAAAGTGTGTTAAATGTAATGTAGTAATGTAGTATATGATAAATATGATAACAATGCTACATATGTATACCAATATGTAAACATGTATGTGTATGAAGGGTGATGTTTTATCTGTTTGTTGTTTGTTGTAATGTTTTAATTTTTCTATTAATAAAAATTATAATTAAAATTTAACAAAAGGTAGTTTCATAAATAGGCAGTCACTTGGTAGGTAGTGGGAGAGAAAGGAAGAATTCAGTGATCACCTATGGCACCCGTTTGGTGAAGGATATACTAGAGGGGAAGGAAGGAAGCTGACCTTTGGACTGGCCAGGGGATCTTACCCTAACCAGAAGTCATGTGGCTTGGTGATTAGATTCCCTGGTTGATCTTCCAGCAGCTGTCTGGCTGGGGAGCAACCCAGTTTTTGCATTCTCCTTGGGGCTCAAGAGTTTCATTCAAATAAGCTGTGGAGGAGGTCCAGCTGGCCCCACATTAGGTTGCTCCCCCCTTTTGTTGCATTTCTCAAGAAATATATTTAAATAGGTAACAGTTTAAATAAAGTTGCCCATATTTTATCCCAAGTTCTGTGTGTGGTCTCATTGATTCATGGGTTGGTTATCAATGGGCATTGCATCATTTCAAATGTCAATGTATGTCCAGCCTTGTGAGCATGGGGGTTGTTCCAGATCCATGAATATGTGGCACTCAGAATGGCCCACAAGCATTGTCTTGATCGTGTCCACTACACTTATATATGTATGCACCAATATACCATTATATTTAGATATAAATATTGATTCCTGTTTTCATTTTTCTAGCTCCACAACAGTTCTCTTTTTTACTACAGGGGGAAATCATATCCTCATCTCAGTTTCCATAACCCCAAGCAAGACCAAAAGGACACCGGGGGGAGGGAGTATCTCATAGATTCAGTCAGTGTCATGCAAGGACAAAAATAAAATAAAATAAATACACTGGACATCATAGCATAATCAACACTACTTGGGTTAACTATGAGCATTATTCTGGAACTGACATGAAGCTCATCTCCAGCAGAAGCTACTAGATTTAATACATGGAAACACAGACAGCAGCGTATGTACTAAAGATATATGCTTCTTTACCACACAGACTCTCAGGACTTGGAAGGAGTGCTATTTAGGGATTACTCTTATATGTATAAGAAACTCAAAAGAAGGAACATTCTTGAGTTCAAGAGTCCATAAGGCAGTAAGGTAGCACTCAAGGCTAGCTCCTAGCAAGCACCTAACTCTAACAATGGCTGGAGCTTGAACAAAGGCCTCTTAGAATATTGGCCAAGGACTATTTCACCTCTTCCTGCAAAGTGGGAGCTTTTAAAGGAGCAACTCCCTGACCTGAAATCAGGTACTACAAAACTTCTCCAGAAGCACCTACCAGACATGCTGCTGGTGCTGGCTCTTCTGTCTTCAAATCTGTCTCCAGATCACAAGTACACTCCAAGGCCATAACCTGAGCAAGAATGAACACTCCAGCTCACTTTCATGTGGTTGCCGTTCCTTTGCCCTACATGTGTCTGCACAGGGAATCTTTTTCTGTAACACCTCAAAGTATTCCAAGTATTGCTTGCCTAAGAAAACCCTCTAAAATTTATGGGGGTCACCATAAGCTAACAGGCAATTTGAAGGCACACACACAAAGTGGTCTACACAAATCAAGAACTTTGCCAAGATTCCACTTTACACAAATGAAAGAGGATACAGAAGGTTGCCTTGTATACTGTCTTTATAAAGACAAGCCTAGAAAGTCTCACTAGCCCTGTCCAATTATTCCAAATAAGAGTGAACTAAACATGCAAGTGATGGAGAATGCTAGCTCACCCTTTATTCTCATCACTTTGTTCACATGCAAAGCAATGAGTCTGAGGTGGAGAATCTTTTACACGTTAGAGCAGACCTGCACAACGGGGCAGTAGGCAAGGGCCAAAATTAAAATAAGTAAAATTTCTTTGGGCCACATATAGATTTTAATAATTAATTAATTATTAATATTATTAATAGAAATTCTGTTCTCCTGCTCCTCTCCTCGGGGGAAACCTGAGTGGTGGAGGAGGCTTGCAGGGCAAGTGTTCACCCTTATTCCTCATCCACTACCCAGTCTTCTCCTTGGAATAAAGCCCAGCAGTGGCAAAGTCTTCAGGGGTGAGCATTCACCTGTCTGCCTTCTCTTTGGAAGGAAGCCCAGTAGTGGAGGAACCATCAGGAGTGAACGTTTACCCTTCCTCCTTCTCCAGCCAATCCTCACCTTGGAAGAAGGCTGAGTGGCAAAGGAGCCTTGAAGTTGTTCCACATCCATGTGGGTCATCCAAAATCCTTTGGCAGGCCACATGTGGCCCCTGGGCCATATGTTGTGCAGGCCTGTGTTAGAGGCTCTCCGTGTGATTCTGAACCCTGATATTCCAGGTTCTTGGCTCACTTTGGGAGTTCTATGCATACAAGAGACCTAATACTTTTCAGTTATACAATATTTGAATTGGCCTCTTGCAGGAACCAGAGAGCACTTTTCTATATTTTCCAACATTATAATAGTAACAGTAATGGTAACTTGTTTGTAATAATTGCGTTACTTTTCTGTACTGCAGTAACAGGAACAAGCAATGGCCTGTTGAGTAATGAGAGTAATGAGTAAAGTAAATAGTTCTTTTCAAAAAGTAATAGCCCTAGCTCTGTACACAAACTGGATGAAAGCATTTGTGGTGAAGTATTTCTGCAGGAATGCAAGAGGGTTCATGGTCTCTGTCCTACATTTGCTGACTGTTTAGTCTGTGCATCCACCTGTTAATCACCAAAGTGATTCACAAAGCAAGCTAGGTCATAGTTCAAAAGTACTGTAACTTGATAATCTAGTGGAATCAGGCAAAAAGTAAGCTCTCAGGAAAATGGTGCAGTGAGTGAGGTGGATGAACTCCTATGAAAGACACTGCTATAGATACAATGTGACCAGAATTTATACTAATCCTGTCTCTTCCAGTGCTTGAAAAGATATCTGCATTCATTCTCAGAGGGGTGCCTGGCAAGACTCAGTTGCATACTTGAAAATTAATTATCAGATGGGTAGAACGATGCATGACCCTGCTATTATAATCAGCAGGGTCACATTTCATCTGCTGTCCTAATCTACTGTGTTTCAAAGAGATTTATTGTGTTCTTGTCTGTAACATGGCATTGCTCAACTCTGTTTTATCACCTACATTTTGCCAATAACAGCTTAATTTTGGCATTTTTGGAAAGCTAGCAGACACCATCTGGCACCAGCACATCAGGGCACAGCACACACTAGGATTGTGTGCTGACCTGCAGTTCAATTACAAGCACATTTCAGTAGTTCAGATTTGGCCCCAGTTCATTTTGGATGAATTCAGACTTAGTCCCACCTGCTTCAGATCCCAAATATCAATCAAACTCTGAGATCTGATTCTTTTGATCTGCTATTGATTTGCCCTGGGAAGAACAAATAACTATAACTATTTACATTACACAACTGCATGAACAGAATCGAACCTTCAGGCCAGATGAGCCATGCAAAATTCCAAAAACATTGCTCCAGGAATTTTGGTGCTAGCCACCTTTAAGTTAGATTTTAAAAAAATAGAATACATGTTTTAAACATGTACAGTCAGCTGGGTGCACAGGTCTGCCTCTTCATGCTGTTTTCTACTCTATGGTCTTTGTATTGTATGTCTGATGCTGTAAGAAACTAAGTGCGTATAGTAGTGGCTAGTGACTCCAAAATCAGTGGAATGATGAAGCCACTCCAGGTTTTAATCCAGGCTTGAAATCCAAGATTTGCAACCCTCGCCATCAAAATAGCTTCTAGACCAGTGATGGTGAACCTATGGCACACGTGCCAGAGGTAGCACTCAGAGCCCTCTCTGTGGGCACATGTGCCATTGTCCCAGCACAGAGTTTGCCAGAGTTTGTTACTAGAAAGCCAGAGGGATACGGCGCTTTGGAATAAATAAGTGGGTTTTGGGTTGCAGTTTGGGCACTCGGCCTTGAAAAGGTTCACCATCATTGTTCTAGACCTTAGACAGTTCCTTTAAATATATCGAAAACCTGGAGTGTATTCAGCACTGTACTGACAGGGTAACTACCAGCTATCACTGACTGACTGTATAGTTGATTCACCCTCCAACCTCCACTACAAATAGAAGCAAGTGAAGCAAAAGGCAAGATATACCTCCACTTAGAATTGAAGGCACCATGCTAGAGTCTCTAAGAGCATCAGAGTTCAAGTATAGCTTCACTGAAAAATACAGCTAAAGAGCAGAAGTGATGGTTAGAGGTAAAGTACTGCACCAAGAGGCAGCATGCCAAGTATTGGGTGGGCAGGCAAAGAAATGATGTTACTAACTAATTTATACAGATCAGACACCTCATACCATTCTCTGCAATGACCGGAGAGTGTTAGTGAGATTTTTTAACTCAGATTGGAAACCAGAACTATCACTGAGCTAAGTCCAGCTCCTGTTTTTTCCCAGCCCATTATCTCATCATGTTGTCCATCTTGTATGGTGTAGTAGGAAGCACATTGTCTCTAACCACTACAATTAGTGCAAATCCATTCAAATTACTCAGGACCAGGCCAGTCGGAATCAAGTTGGCCTCCTGCCTCCTTTGGACCAGACACAAATCATTCGAATTTGAAATTTGGTATTCATCTGAAGCTGTGCACTGCACAGATTTCCCCAAAATATGCAAAAATGCTACACTGAACAACAAACACATATGAGAAATAACACCAAAAGCTTTTCATATAGACGTTCCAGTAGAGGAAGCTTTGGTGATCTGCACAGGAAGCAGGACAATGAAAGCCATTTGTCCATGGACAATTCTGAGCTTGGGTTTTGTCTCCATCAAAACTGTCAGAACTGCAGTAGATAGTATAAATTGGACATGGGGAATTTTCAGAAGAATGCATCACTTAAAGACAGGAGTTCAAAAGACACATACATTTGCCTTGAGACTTTACATAAAATTATGGTCTTATTAAGCTGAATGTTCAAGGCTTTGTTCACTGAAGGAATTCCAATATAATTAGTATTATTATTGTATTTATCGGATCTCTGTCTGGCTCAGAGAAGGATGTCCCCATAAAACAAGGTTGAATTTTGTAGTAGCCATCTTAATTGAAAATCATCGGCATGTCCCTTCTTGACATCTTAGAAGATTTTAAGAGCAAAGTTCTTCCTGTGAAATGAGGCAACCTGGTCAAAACCAATAACTTATGGACAGAAAAATAAACTTTAGCCCCCACACAAAAGAGGTGAGTGCATTGTTATTCAATCTATTGTATTAGATTTGAAATGAGATATGGAAAACTGGCTCTCTCAGAGATACACAGGGCCCCAGTGTTTTGGGCTTTAAAGCACAACACTTGCAGTCTGAACTGGGTCTGGATGTAACAGCCAAAGTCACCAAAGGCATATAACTTGTTCCCAAAAAGTGAACTGCTGTATTTTGTACTTTGCTTTTTGGTAGGAGCATGCTGAGGAAGAAGGTGGAAAGTAATGAGCCTATACAAAATCTGGTATTATTATTATTATCTTTCAGGAACTAGGTCTCAAACTATGTCACATTTGATGCTGGCCTAGTTTTGATAAATCAGGTGCTTGCTTGTTGGGAGCTCAGCTTCTAGGAGTGAAGAGTAAAGAGATTACACCAAAGAAGAACATCAGTCTTTCTTTGTTACCTCTGGAAGAACCTAGAATGGGTTATTTTAGAGCACAGAAAGTCAGCTGATCCTGCCGCATTGTTGAAATGTAGTCCAGTCCTTCCTTAATGTTTTCCAGTGTTTTGGATCTTCTTGGGACTCTGACTTTATTCAGATGTTTATGTTGGGAGAATAAAGAGTTGGCAGGAGAACCAGGATGAACACGCTACTTTTGATACACACACACACACACCATTGCTGTTTTCTGTTGAGCAAAAGGATCTCAAAACATGGCAAAATCAGCCTTGTGAAGAGAATGGCTTGACAATTATTATTGTGTCCTAAAATGTGTTGCTGAATGGATAATCAGTGTTTTGTGCAGTAGAGGCTGAGGCTGAGGAACCTATTTGGAGGATTGGGATTAGCACTTTGCATAGCTCATTTAAAGCTCAAACAAAATCCCAGAGCAGATTCACTATGCCATTGAGAGTGTGAGTGGTTTATGTCTCACATATTTGATCTTTGGGGAAACTCCTATCCCACCCTGCTTACCCACTACAGATCCTGTAGCAGTGAACAGGGTTTGGCACATGTGACCTAGCTTCATTCTAGGCAGGCAGGCAGTGCTATTGTAAGCCGCCCTGAGAGCCATTAGGGCTGAAGGGCGGGATATAAATACCTAAATAAATAAAATTGTAACTCTTCAGGCAGAGGTTAGTCACACTGGAAGGAGTATATTGGCACCCTGCCTTCAAAGTGATCTGTTGGCAACAAAAATTGCCCTGGGGTTGGGGGGGCATCCATAGCCAACAGTAGAGGGGGTTTGGCCTGTACACAAATTTTGGCAGGTAAAACAAGATATCCTGTCTCTAATCTAGCTGTGTGCACTAGGGTTGCCACAGTGAAAACTGAAGAAAGCATTTGTACCTTTACTGGGTGTGTAGGAGAGGGAATTTGAGCAGATGCTGCTTGTTACCTGGTTGTATGACAAACAATAGCTGCTGAAATCTCTTTTTCCATTTAAACATTAAAGGTACAGGAGCCCTTTCCAGTTTTCACTTTGGCATCTCTACGGCTTTAAAAAACCAAAATGTGCAGAAGGTTTACAGTATAATTAACAAGAGGGGAGGGAAACACTAGGTAAACTTTAATACTAATTATAATGAATACACCAAAGACATATTGTTACTTGCAAAATAAATATATCTGTGAAATAAATATTGAATCCAACAGTGGTATCAAAAACATGAGAAGAATTCTTTCAGTGATAGTAGACGGCTATCTCAATGGTCTAAATCTTTCAGTGATAGAAGAAGGCTACCTCCATCGACACAAATGGCCACACATTACTCCGGAGGTAGCCTTCTTCTATCATTGAAAGATTTAGACCATTGAAGGACATTGCTACCACTGAAAAATACACTGTTTATCTTCATGCTACCAATACAACAAGTGCTACAAATAATTCTTCTCATGTTTTTGATAGGATATTTTGTGTGAAACAGCAGAATATTGCTACTGCTGACACTCTGGATACTCTACTCATACTTTTGGGACTATTATTTATATTCAAAAAGATTCAGAAGAGTTATTTCCTACAGCTGGCTTCATGTTGAATGTTGTTTCAAGACATGTATACCACTGTTGGATTCAATATTTATTTCACAGATATATATATATATATATATATATATATATATATATATATATATTGCAAGTAACAATATGTCTTTGGTGTATTCATTATAATTAGTATTACAGTTTACCCAGTGTTTCCCTCCCCTCTTGTTACCTCTACGGCTTTACCATACAAAGGAAGCTTGTGTTTGTGTAAATCACTCAAGGGGTCATGACATGGAAAGATCACTTTTTCTACCTCAGCCTTTGTTGACTGATTTCAGTTACTGTCATGGCCAGCCAAGATCAGCTTGAGGAGGAGGAGGATGAGCCTCCTCCAGAGCAAGAGCTAATTGAGGTGATAATTAAAGGTGATCACCAGGTGATAATCCTGCTCTGCCAGGTCCCAGCTGTGCTCTCCCAGCCCCAGAAGAGGAGGCCCAACCAGGTCCTAGTGCTAGTGAGATGCCTCCTGTGGTGCAACAGCCTAGTGGTGACTTTGGGGAGGAAGCTTGCCTGGATGTGCCTACTTACAAAGAGAGAAGGGCTGAGAGTGCTTGCAGGTGCAGATCCAAGAGGATTGCAGAGAGGCAATTAGCCAACCAGCCTCAGGTGGCATGGGAGAGAGTTTCCCTTACTTAAGCTGTAGAGAGGCCTTCACTCAGTGCCAGAGTTTATTGTATGATCCATTGGTGTGATTGCTGCTGGCACTGGCTCCTTGTATCTTGACTCCTTGTTGCTTTGACCTCGGACTGGACCCTTGTTATCTTCTGGCTGCTTTGACCTTGGACTGCTTGACTACTCTGTCTCCCGGTATCCTGACTTCGGCTTGGCTTTTGAACTGCTCTGACTTCTGGTATCCTGACTTTGGCTTGGCTTCTCAGACTGCTCTCATGCTTACTCCTTGCAAGGTCTGTGTCCTGCTTCCACTTGCTGGGCTAAGCCATTCTTATTGGTGTGTGTCTGCGTGTGCTGGCTGCAGTCCAGGACAGTTACTTACTGACTGTACATTTAGTTGTGATCTAAAGTATACTGTATGATCATTCACCCCCTGCTTCTTCTTATCTGTCAGGAGTGGCTAGAGATGTCCATATCGTAAGTATAGTGTATCTAATCTGTGCCTTATTGCAGACTCTAAGGGAGCTATCCAAAGTGCAGGACTTCTTTGTGATATATGAAGTTCTAGTCCATGGATAGCCCCTTTAAATCTGGAATAAAACCCAGTGTAGATTCATAACACTCCAACAGGGAAGTCACTGGGTATCCCTGCCTCTGATTTTTTCCAGGTGACATAATACACTGCTGCTGGTAAGCCATTTCCAGACTTTGGAAGACTTCCCAAAATATGTTTGCCTAACATTTTTCTTAATGTCCTTTAGGTGCCAGATAAAAACTATCCTATTTATTTACTAAAGCTTTTTGGTGGGTTTTAAGTCTGTCTGTCTGCTGCCTT
>NC_056525.1:65447066-65513477 GCF_019175285.1 Sceloporus undulatus | reverse complement strand
CTGAGTCGTTCCTCATAGGGCAAGGTTTCCAGACCTTTCACCATTTTAGTCGCCCTCCTCTGGACACGCTCCAGTTTCTCAATGTCCTTTCTGAATTGTGGTGCCCACTTTTGTATTAATGAAAATGATTTTGTACATATACATCTCAGCTATATCCACTTATATCCATGCAGAGCCAACTTCTTCCCTAACATATGAGCTAATAAATCAATTGCTTTATTTATCCCTAAGAGTGGACTCAAGGCATCTGATAAAATAAAAAGAGACATCCACTGGGCTTGTATTAATTATAGTATCTAAAGTCAGAGCAGATCTAAGTGGGTTTATCTCCAAAGTGCTTAGCAAATTGTCCACAGAAGGGTGTTGATTTTGAATTCTGCTCTCACGAGCCAAGATGTAAAAAAGCTCCTAATCCTCTAAACATTCTTCTGGACACTTCTTTGTTGTCACAATGGTGACAAAGAAAAAAGTGGTGGGGGAATTATTTAGGAGTAGTTTCACCTGATATGTGACCAGACCCATCAGGAAACCTGGCTCCATCAACATTTGGGGGAAGATTATCTTTATAGCTCCTCCACCCCTGCAGAGATTCTGAATTCCAGTGAGACTAAACCTGATGAGGTAGTGATCTGTCAGTAGCAATGGAACTATAGAAAGTTCCTCCACTCCACATCTCATCCAACAGAGAAAACACGTTCCAGAGTTTTCAGCATGGTTGATGAAGTCGCCCAACAACAGAAGCTGAGAAGATTCCAACACCAAGCCTGCAATTATCCCAGCTAGCTCCGGAAGGGTGACTGTTGAGCATCGGGGTGGATGACACAACTGCATAATCCCTATTCTGTCCAAGCTGCCCAGCTACACACACACACACACACTGTAATCCTCCACAGTGTGGGATAGTGCACCTGGTCAGGCAGATGGAATCATGATAGACCACTGCAACTCTGCTTCCCAATCCCCCAGGTCTTTCTTGCTGCTGTACAGAGAATCCTGGTGGGCAAAGCTTGATGAAACAGCCCCATCCCCCCCCCCCAGCTTCATCCAACCATGTTTTCATAATTAAACCAGGTCAGCATGCTTATCCAGGATCAAATGCTAAATGACAGTTGTTTTCCCATTCACCAACTACATTTAAACAGCAGCATCTTTAATCCAGAGGAACTTTCACCACTACAATCAAGACTATCTCAACCAGAGGACAGTTTGGGAATAACCAACATCCTCCCTAAGTCACTCTCATTAGGGAAATTTCAAGACCTTTCTTGGTTTATACATTGTTTTCTTCTTCTACAAGGTTTGGAAATGTAACTTTTTTGAATAAATCTCCCAGCATCCCCCCAGGCTAGGGTCCCAGAAGTTGTAGGTCCAAAAAACTACATTCCAAAGTTCTGTTTCTGTATCTTTGACCATGTGTGTATCTACTAGTTAACCTAAATTACAGGCTAGGTTCCTATGCTGTGCTTGCATAATGTAGATCTACATTAATTTAGCTCCACAATAGTTGTTTAAGTGTGGCATGTTGTGCAATCCCAACTAGAGTAGACTTATTGATTCAATCTTTGACTGATGAGTCATCAGAAAAACAAATGCAATTGATTTAATGGTTCTACTCTATTCAGGATTTAGGCCCCATTAAAAGACTATGCTTGTGCAACACTGCTTACTCCACTGTAACCTAAACATATTGTTTCATAAGGGCTAAAAATACGACCACACATCTAAGATAAATTTATACAAGTATATGACACTAGCAGGATTCTGGCCATCACCTCATGCATCTGACAAAACGAAATCAAATAGTCCACAAAATGCATACTGCAATAAACATGTTAGCCTTCAAGGTATTACAAGCCGATGTACCTCTTTCAGTCACAACACAGTACATAGTAATTAATCCTCTGGAATTTCTTTGAGGAAAATAATCTGAGAAACTCTTTCCAATTTTTTGGTATCTGAATGTCTTTCAAAAAGCAAACACGTGATTGGAAATAGTAAATATAGACAGCACTTATGTTCTTTGGAAGTCGTAACTTTTAAATCTGTTGTTCAGTCAGAGTGTATGTAATGTCTAATGTTTAGTAATTAATCTTATTCTATATTGTATATATATAGTATTATATTGTATGTCTTGGTTTTTGTTTGTCTTTTTAAAAAAATAAATGAATAGCAATTTAAAAATAAAAAAATAATTAGTAATAACTCTTAATTTTTCATGCAGAGAGCTAATTTTTAGGTCATAAGTAGGCCTCATTCCCACTTACCTCTTGATTTGCTTCCTTCACTGATTCCTGAAACCAGTTCAGCAAACACAGTGCTTCCTGCTATGTTTGCGCCAGTTTCAAGAATCTGTGCAGGAAGCAACAGCCATGGCTTCCCCGCCATGTCTCCCTCCATCCTCCTGGCCAGACCGAGGGTGGAGGAGAGGCTGGGACAGAAGGAGAGAGTCAGACCGGGAGGACTGAGGCACACCGGGAAGACTAAGGACAGAGAATGGAGGTATGGCTGGGAAAGCCACTGCCAGTGGGAACCAGGACAGATTCAAATCCGATTCAATTACTCATGGTTCCCACTTGGGCTGAATCAATTTATTTCCAAACAAATCGATTCAGCCCAAAAAACACCCCATTTTACCAGTGTCTTTTTGCTGTGGGTTAAATGGGTAGAAATGGGTAACAACCATGTTCCCCCCCCCCCCCCATACTGAATTGCTTCAGAGACTCAAATTAAGTGGGAACCATGGTGGTTTAAACCGGATCATGACCCGGTTTAAACCATAGTGGGAACAACTCCTTAATGTGCAGAGGATGACATTTCAAAAGAGTCCTCCATGTGTGTGTGTAGAGAAGTAATGGCTGAAAGTGTTGTCTATACCTTTCCAAAGTACCAGAATCTCCAGGTTTTGTTATTTCATCTCTTTATTCACAGCCTTGACAGCAATGCCCATTATAAACTTCCTAGTACAATTTTGGAAGCTCCCCTAATTCTGGAGGGGGCAGCTCTGGTAGTCTTTGCGTTCCCAGCTCACATGCTACATGCAGGCCACTTTCAGGATCTAGAAAACGCTAGGAACAGAATGGCAAATGTACATGGCCCAGAATTTTCTAAATGAAACACACACAAGGAAAGGGGAGGGTTTTCACTAGCAATCCAGTGAGAATCTTGCCTAGACACATTGATACTACCTCATTGTTGTTGCTAATGGGTATGGCATAGGGTCTACATCATACCAATTAGGAAAAATAAGAGGGAAGTAGCGGCTCTTTAAGACTGGCTTTTAGCATCTGGTAGATCAGAATGTGGAGATGTCCTTGGCATCGCAGTTATACTAGCATCCTGTATAATTAATTATATTACATTGGAAAACATGGATTTTTTTTTCTTGAGTATTGTAATATATCTAGAGACAAGCCAAATGAACCATGGTGTTTGCAGCTACGCTGTAATTTCCCATTGTATCCTTGTAAACATAAAAGCATGCCTGTCTGTATGGGCCATTTGCTTAATTATTTATTTAATCAAATATGTATACCTGTCAATAAAGAGGACTGTAAAGAGCATGGCACTACCTGCATCTGATCTAATGGAAGAAGATATCTTGTATCGACCAAAATGTAAAATTTGTTGTCATTATTGACTCAAAAGGGTCCAAACTGTGTTTTTTCACAAGGATGTGTATTTTCAGACTGCCAATAACCATGTTGTTGTTGGGTGCCTTCAAGTCATTACCAGTTTATGATGACCTTAAGGTGAACTTATCACAGGGTTTTCTGGGGCTGGGAGAATTTAATTTACCCAAGGTCACCCAATTGGTTTCCATGTGTGAGCAAAGACTCAAACCATGATCTCCAGAGTCCTAATCGTATGCTCATACCACTACACCACACTGGTTTACAAATCATATTTATCATCTTGTAGCATTTCCTTTGTTCCATGTCACTTCACCCTTGAACCCACAGAAACTTCTGTAATAACTGCATTGGAGCGAATGTGTTGTCTGTCACCCTTCCATTTGTTTCCAATGTTTAGGCTGTAAGTGCCACATCTAATGTAGCTATAATGGCCCCACAAGCCCTTGGAAAAGTTAATTTTATGGACTACTGGTAGTTTTGCTAGCTGGTGGATTCTGGCAGTTGTAGTCCCCACACCACACCACACCCCATTTTTTTTTCTAAGCTCTGGGAATCATTTATGTATAATAAAAGCATACTGTTAAAAGAGATGAAAGCTGGCTCAGTTAAAGCTCATGGTTTACAGAAATACAAAAAATATTGAGCAAAAAATGATGGCAGTGAGAACAGTACCCACAAAAAACCCAATGAGGTTTGAGTATATTCAGTAGCCAAGAGACACAGAAAGACCCGAGGAGGCAAAATGGAAAACTAAAGCCCTAAATGGCTAAAGACCTCGATACCTCAAGGAAAAGTTCTATACGCATACATCTGAGCACTAGATTTGCTGGTCTTGCAATTAGATTATTGTAACCTCCTTCTGGCAGGGCTTCATCTCTCTCACCTCCGTCCGTTGATTTCTGTCCAGCATTCAGCTGCATGCATTATTACATCTGCTCGCCACTTTGACCATGTTTCTCCTCTATTATCATCCCTTCACTGGCTTCCCTTCCCCTTCTGTATTCAGTATAAGCTCCTGTTGTTGACTTTTAAAGCCCTGCATGGGCTGGCCCCTCCTTATTTATCTGAATTTCTTTCTCTTTACATTCCCACTGGTACCCTCCATTCTGGTAGTCAAGGTGTGCTGTCCCAGCATAGGATTCCACTGCCCCATCCCAGATTCGTCCCTTCTCGCTTGCTGCCCCTCACTCCTGGAAGGTCCTTCCCCCACGAACACAGGTCATCACTTCTTTAACCAGTTTCAAAACTGAGTTGAAGACTATATTGTTCAGGAAAGCGTTCCCAGGCATTGTGTGATTGTTTATACGATTGTTATCTGAGATCTGATATTTGATTTGATCTTTGATCTTTTAAATTTGTTGTCTGCTTTTTTATCTAATTCTATCTTGTATTATTGTCTTTTATTTTATAAGTATTTTGTAAAATGTATGCTATTGGCAGGTTTCATTTTTATCGATTTTATTGTTTGTATGTACAGCACTGTGTGAATCTACAGAGCTATATAAATAAAGTATAATAATAATAATAATAATAATAATAATAATAATAATAATAATAATAATGTGGAGACATAGGACCTTCTCAGCTATAGCACCCCAGCTGTGGAATAGCATCCCTTTCAAGGGACCAATTCTGGCCTCATTTCACTATCAAGTTAAAATATGGCTCTTCACCCATGCTTTTGGGGCTTTGAAATACCAGGAAATGGGTGTTTTTGACATTGTTATATCCTGGTGTTTTCTTTTATATTATTTTCAATTATTCTGTAGTGGTTTAATGGTGTTTTATTGTCTGCACCCCACTCTGGGAATAGAGCAGGATATAAATATGTTTTTAATATGTATATACATGTTGGGTAAGAAAGAGGATAGAAAAGAGTGTGGCTGTTTGACAGAGATGCCTGACATGAACCCTCCACAATGAAATGTTTTTAAATATTTTTGTTTAGGCCCCACTACTTTCAAGAACATATCAGATCAGAAGTAAAACAGGAAAGTTTGCACTTTGCAGGTAGTGAAACTGAAAGCCCTGGTATGCTGCACTGTGAGAGGCTTAGCATCATGGAATCAAAGTTTTCAAGAGTTTTGGAATTATTCACTGCTCATTCTCATTCAGGCGTGCAAAGGTGGGCATCATTCAAGAGAACAGCCTAGAGATGTTAGCTAGAGATGCAGAGAAACCATTTTGTATGAACTTACAAAATTCAGACTTCCCAAACCTATACACAATCACATGTACTCATGCAGCAAAATCTGCATTAAAAATCCTTATGTTACTGGAAGATACACTAAAGTAGCACCACTCAAAATGGTGGTCCCTGGACAGGTGTCAATGCCTGAGCCATTAGCTGCCAGTGCATTGTCAGTTACCAGGAATGAAAGAAACAATTGTCGCCAAGGAGCACAAATAAGGTGTCAATCCCTGGCACACTGGAAAAAAATAATTGTTAGTCCATCAAATAGTCGGATGCGCTAAGGGTTCTCCCAGGCTTGCAGAATGTCTCAGAATTTGGCAGGAGTTAAATCTATAGCTCACTCATTTTTTTCTTCTTTTCTTTTTTCTTCTTCTTCTTCTTCTTCTTCCTTTTTTTAATTTTATTTTTTTGGTCCTAGAGTTTTTCCCATGAATTTCTGGTACTAACTGCAACTTTTCTGACTGACTGTAGTGAGATGTTTTGTTTTGTTTTGTTTTTGTCCCAAGAGATTCTGATACAGGCCAGTGTAAATGACACCAGTCTGTTTCAATTTCCTGAGTTTGTCTTATGGTATATTTGGGTGGTCCCACTGATGATGTTTTGAATGGGATATGACTTTCACCATAGTGATTTTCCACCAACCTTCATTCCCTCCTCACTTTTCCAGTCACCAAATCCAATATTTCTTTTTTCCCCTTTCCTCATTCCTTTTGAGTTCTAGTTCTAAAATGATATTGTTCTACATGGCTAAAGAAAGAACTTTTAAAAAAATTAAATAGAAAATTAGAAATACAATATAGAAATAATGTGCAAGACATAGACGCTACAAGAAGATGGTTCTGCAGGAGGAGCATGCAGAGAGGAGGGTTTAAATTTATGGAAGAAATGGCAAGGATGGTGGGAATCCACATCTACTCATCAAAGGAGAGTAAAGAGTGGTTGAAAAGAAATATCAGAGCAGAAGTAGCTCTACAACCAGCAATAAATCAGGACCAAAAACCTGGCATATTTAGGGATGACTGGAAATGGGAGTAAAAACAAGTAATACAAGGCATGAAATTCCCTAACAGTACACTTCAACATTTCCCAGAACTATTGAGCAGTCCAGAGAACTCAGACATGCAATTAGATGGGAATTAAAGAGCTTGCAAACAGTGTATACATAGAAAAAGTGCAAATAAAAAGTGTCTGTTATGGGAAAAGGTTAAAAATGCCTCTGAATTTTTGTGTCCATTTTTAATGAACTGAACTGCATTTGAAAACTTATAAGACTCTGGTCCGAAATCAATTTGCAGTTGGAAAAATGAAAAATGAAAAATTTCACCAAACTAAAAACTAAAATCTGTTATTTCATCCATCCTTAAAGCTGCAACGACCTGCCAGAGGAGATCCGTCACATTCCCACTCTGACAGCTTTTAAGAAAGCACTCAAGATGGATCTCTTCTGGCAGGCCTTTCCAACTTAGTTACCCTCCCCAGATATAGAGATATTTGTCCCCTCACCTGTCTATTCTTCCCTCCTATGTTTCTGCCTATTTTTTTGGTTGTTTAATGTTTTTCATGTTTTTATACTATTACTGTTTAATTCTGTTTTAGTACTGGGAATGGGGGGGTAGGTCTAGGGTTTGATTTTTTAACTTTATTGTAATGTGATGGATTTTATTGTTGTAACCTGCCCGGATTCTTCGTGATTGGGCAGACTAGAAATAAATCATCATCATTATTATTATTATTATTATTATTATTATTATTATTATTATTATTATATAAATCAAGGAGACACTGATAGCCAAAGAAGCTGTGGACTGCCCATGTTCTTGGGACATCATAGTGAACAAATGACTTAAACCTGCAACAGGTTTTTGTCTCTGCTCAGTTCTACAAATGCCCCAGAAATGAAGAGGCATTCTTATAGCAGGGATGTAGCCAAGGGGGGGGGGGGGGGTTCTTGGGGTCAGCAGACAGTATGCAACAGACAGGTCCACCCCATCTCCTCCACCTGAAAGCCTAGACACTGTTATCTGTCTTTTCCCAGCAGGAAGGAAACAGTAAATCTCTCTCATCTTTCAGTAAACATGTCACCTGCAACCATAACCTCAACTGCATGGCTGTCAACAAGACAGATTACCTGCGTGCCTTGTTTGTTATTCTAATCCCTCCCCCTCAGTCTTAACTGAAAATAACACAAAATGCAGATGACCACATCATGACCACAAAACTAGATCAGTAGTAAAAATACATGTGGACATTCACATGTGTAGACACATACATGCATGTGCACATACATATGCATGCATACACACACAGCACCTCCACACACCAGTTCTTTCCAGCCATTGCCACACAGGAAGAAGCAAAAGGGGGGATGTTTTGGTGTTGTTGAACTGCACGGCCAAACAAGTTCAGCTATCTCAGTTGTTTTTTCAAACCTAAGTAAATTCTATATTCTGTTCTAACTTATAAAATGTTCTGGAGATTTGCTGGTTAAGCTGCATTATCAACAACCTCTGGAGGAGTCCAGTGCCTTTGCAGTTCAGTAGGTTCCTCCAGGAAGTGAAGCCTGTCCTGGTACCCTCTTGCTAAGTGTCTGGACCTAAACCATTGTTTGAAATTTTCCACAATCTCCTAGAACTGGAGTGGGCAAAGGGGGGGGGGCGTCTGAAGACCAATTTTCTAGACCCAGAACCTTCTGGGTATTGTGCCAGTTCTTCTGTGTGAACAAAAAAGTGACTAGAAGTGACACTTCTGGTGTTTTGGGGTTTGTTTTTTTTGGGGGGGGGAGGGGAGGAAGAGGTTTTCCTTTGGAACAAAGTTCTTGCTCAGGATTCTTGATCTCATTCTTCCAGGAACAAACATTCTCATTTTGGGGCAAAATATTTTTGACAGACAGGGCAGACCCAGAGTGTGAAAATCCTTGGGATCAACATGTGTCCTATCAAATGCATGATTTATATCCACATCTAGAATTTTGCTATTTCACAGTCATTGTGGGAAATATATGATGGTAGCAAGCAGTTGCTTTCCATTGCTGCTTCCCCAAGGGCCCTCTCAGATTTGTCTCTGGCTCTATCTTCTATTTTTTCCAGAGCTTAGAACATCCATTTTAAAAAGTAATTTGTTGCTTGTTACCTTTCACAAAGTAGCTCTCTGAGGTTATTTGTTGCTTGCTGTTGAAAGAGTTACTAAAATGGTTGGCATCCTCTTAGTGGTACATACATGAGGTGGGAATCCTCTTCCTACCTCATGCAACAACCAAAACCCTTGACAATCTAATATCCTTGAGTGAATGTCTTTCTCCCACAGCCCTGTAGTGGCTTGTGGAAAGTAAGGAGGAGTTGAGAAGCATCTGGCTATGTAGCCAGATGCTTCTAAACTCCCCCTTACTTTCCACAAGCCACTACAGGGCTGTGGGAGAAGCCCTGTGGCTATAGCCAGATCCATAAAACCAAATAAAGGTATCATCTGGGACCTCTTTGTGGTTTCCTGAAGGTCATGGAAGATAATATCATAATTATACATCTAGCTAAAGGCACATAGCCAGATGCTTCTCATCCATTCTTCACTCTGCACCAGTCACCACATGGCCATGGAGGGGGTGGCACAGGAGGATGGTTAGTCCTGTGGAAGGGGAGGAAAGGGGAGGGGAGATCATTCATAGTTCTTTCATGGCAGAACTTTACAATGCAGGACCTCAGCCTAGATTGTTTATTACTAATAAAGCACTACTTTTAATTTATTTTATTTTATTTAAAAAACTTTAAAAAAGTGAAATTTTGAAAATCTTCCAAGAAAACCCACCAAATGTAACATTTTAACAATCAATTCATCCATGTGTCTTGAACACACAGCATCTGAACAACTGTAGACTTCATGGCTCAGGTCCTCTACTAAATTGGATAAAAGCCTCTTACCTTTCTTGGTAAGGTTTTTTTGAGCCATAGAAGGGGGAAGGTGAATAGGAAGAATTTATGAAGGATGTACTTGACCCTTTAACTTCAGCACACTCAGTGCCAAAGGGACAAGAAAACCATTGTAATGCTTTATTGGTGGACAAGGTGCTTTATAAGGCATTAACTAGTTCCAACCTTCAAGTTAATGCTGGTTCAGTGAGTTATACTGGAGAAAACAGGGACTCATACCAGTGAAGCATAAGTAATGTTTGATTTTAACACATGTAGGAGGAAGAGCCTGTATACAGTATTATATGGAGAGACGAAACCAGCCCTGTGAAGTGCATAACCAGATTTAAGGCTGACAGGTTAGATGGGATAACCAGGGTGGATGAAGAATGGAGAGGGGTTTCTTCCTCCTCCCTCTCCCAAATCTTAATGAAACTCTGCCTCTGATATGAAATGACAGAAGCCCTGGTACTGAGCACCTCTTGCCTCAAGCACCAATTAAAATATTTCACTCCACAAAAACATGTAGCCGCATGGGAAATATAGTGCAAAATTATTGTTAAAAGGAGGGAAGAATTCCCCCAGAGAAATCGGCTGCCATGTAAATGATACCAAGTCTTCAAGCTGGGAGTACAGAAAGTGACTGGGACCGCTCCTTTATCTCTGTGTTGTCACATCCATTCACATCCCTCGCCAGACAATGCGCCTCTGTGGAATTCATGGGTGCCACGGAAGCTCAGAGGAGAGAATGGAGAGAACAAGAGGGACAGGGAAACATACCTACACCACGGCCTCTGCTTCCCCCTCTCTTGCTCTCCCACCCATGATAGAATCAGATGAAACAGAAAGTGCCTAAAAGCCAAGGAATTGGCAAAACCACCTCTGAGTCTTTCTTGCCTAAGAAAACCCTGTCAAATTCATAGGGTCATCATAAATCAACAGGTGGCTTAAAGGCACACAGACACACGCACACACACACAAGCAACTTATGCTTATGACTATATGGGGAAGAAAACATCAGACTCTGATGCTATAAGCTTGAAAATCCTATTTTTGTCCATGCCTATCTATATTCCCTTTTAATACAGGCTATTGGAAACTACAAAAAATGTTGTAGTGTGGAATGCTCCTTTTCAGGAGTCCACATCACCATGCCCTCCCCAGGATGCTCCATTATATTCTGCTCTCTGATCCAATTTTTCATCCCCGACCACCACCATTATATAATGTTTTGTGGTCAATGAGCATGTGCAATTTATGCTTGGCCTTGGCAGTTTGTGGTTCTCTGCTGATACTTGCCTCTGTGAATGAATGTTGCCATTTTGGCAGAGTGTGGGGAAGGTTAATCTTTGAGACTAACCCCTTCCCCAAGCTCCCAGCTAGAATTTGTTTATTGTTGTTGTTAACCACCCTTGAGTCGATTTCGACTCATGGCGACACTGTGGATGAGACATCTCCAAGACTCACTGTCCCCTGCTGTTCTGCTTAGGTCCTGTAAATTCATATTTGTGGCCTCCTTAATGGAGTCCATCCATCTAACATGCAACTTCCTCTCTTTCTACTTCCCTCCACCTTTCCTAACATTATTGGTTTTTTCCCCAATGAGTCATGCCTTCTTATGATGTGGCCAAAATACATCAGCCAAAGTTTAATCATCTTGGCTTTCCAGGAGATTTCTTGCTTGATCAGTTATAGGACCCATTTGTTTGTCTTTTTGGCTGCCCATGGTATCCTCAGCACTCTTCTTCAGCACCACATCTTGAATGAATTGATTCTCTTCCTGTCCACTTTCTTAACTGTCCAACTGTCACATCCATATGTGGTAATAGGGAATATAGTAGCTTGGATAAATATAGTGCTTTATAAATAAAGGTTAATAATAATAAACAATAATTGGATGATTCTGACTTCAGTGCTCAGTTGTATATCTTTGCATATTAGGATCTTTTCTAGTTCCTTCATAGCTCCCCTGCCACACATACACATTCTTAGTCCCCTTCTGATTTCCCAGCTGCAGTCCCCATTCTGGTTCATGTTTGATTCTAGGTATGAGACCTCTTTTCCTATTTCTATTTCCTCATTGTCCACGGTGAGTCTGTGTAGATCCTCTGTGGCCATTATTATTGTTTTCTTTATGTTCAGCAGTAAGTCTACCACTTCACTTTCTTCCTAGACTTTCCTTAGCAGTTGCTCCAAGTCTGAGACGTTTTCTGTTAGCAGTATGGTATTGTCTGCTTATCTTAGATTGGATGATATTCCTTCTTCCTATTTTCACTCCTCCTTCTTCTGTGTCCAAGACTTTTGGCTACATAAGGATTCATAAACCCTGTATTTTGGCGACTTAAATATAAGCACATAGGATTAGTTCAGCCTCTCTATATTAAGATACTAGGTTAATTCTTTACAGAGCAACAATGAACAGGCAGTACTTCCTCTGGCCAAAAGAAAAGTCTGTAAGACAAGGGATCTTTTTCTATCAGCTTTTCCCAATCTCTATATTTTTGGACTACAGTTCTCATCAGCCACAAGCAACATAGCCAAATGATCAGGGATGATGAGAATGGAAGTCAGAAATACCCAGTCGTGACAATGTCAGATACCAAGTTTCTTTGAAAGGTGATGGGCAACCAGTCAGGTACATAATAGAAAGAATCTACACTTGTGAACAGAAGGCCTAAAAGGTGGTGGACTCAAAGAGACATGCATCCATGCCTTCTAAGTAAAGTGTGACTAATGCTTTCTTTCTGTTTGTGTAATCCCACAAAACTCATGTCACTGCAGGACTACAAGTGAATAACAATATTGTAATGGTTCTATTTTTCTTTCCCTGGACTGTGTGAATAAAAATATTTCAAGTTTTATCTGGAAGAACCATAGTGTCAAGCTTTGGAGAATCTCCAAAGGCAGAGAGTTCCATAACAGAAAGACAGTCACTAAGACTCTGTCTACATCTCTGCATCTCTGTCTACCCTTGGCTATTCTGCTTTGGCACATAGATGTTATGTTTAAGGGAGCATTCTCAAATGTGCATGTGTACTCTGAATACTGAGAGAGAGAGAGAGAGAGAGAGAGAGAGAGAAGTGTTGAGCCTTGGGCCATAGCTCAACTTATATGACCCCAATATCTTTTAGTCTGGCTCAGGCAAAAAAAAAAAAAGTCTGTTTTTTCATTATGTGAATGTGGTTTTTTAAATTCTTACATGTATGTTTGACTGTATACCTGTATACCTATGCATTTAGAAAGGTGTGACCATGATGCATCCCATGTGTCAAGCATTCAAGTTCATACCCCTGGCTAAGGATGCACATGCAGCCATGCTCTTACGCTTGTGTTCACAATCTCAGCCAAGAGCCGTTCTTTGCAAAAGTTGCACTGCTTTCCATTCCTGTTGGCTTTTTTAAAAAAATGTGGTCCAACATAATGAACATGCCAACATTCCCAGCTGAGGGCAAAACACTAAATGTTGAGTTGGTCCTGAGCAGAGGGAACTCAAGCGCTTCCCAACTGTCAGTTCCTGTTTCAGAGAAGAATCAAAGGCAGCAACCCAGCAATAAGGAAAGGAACTGGACTTAATGGAGAGTCTGTAAGAAGAAACCAAACGAAACATTTTTTTGAAATTGCCCTAGGTAATATGAATGTCTAGAATATTTTATATAACCATCAAGCAGGGTTGGGGTATACTTCCATTGAACTGCACCTCGCTCCAGCATAAAACTGTAAAACATGTCAGAATAACTTTTTGAAGTAAATCATTTTAAATGGGAGATAAAATGAGAAAAAAGGACGCAGAGACAGATATGGCTGGGTATTGTGATTGTATAATGGCAATTTATGAACAGATGAGGAAAGGATCAGTGTGCAATGGAGAGGTGCAATGATTGCAAACAGTGAAGAAGTCATGCATGGACAGGAGGTGCACGTCAAGAAACGGCAAACCAAAGAAAAGAATAGAGAATTTACCTGGTAGGAATATTGATGAGTTAACTCTGGATTTGATATTAATTATGACAAAGATGGCAAGAACCAAACATTCACTCTGTGTTTCAGTCTTGCCTACTCTCAACTCTGATCAGTGCAAAACACTGACTCCTGCCTCAGATCATGCTCTGCTATTCCATGTCTGCCCCTTCTTCTACCGTAACAACCTCGCAAGGAACAATAGCCACAGTGTATATAGTGCTTTCAAATATCCATAATTCTTCTTTAGCTGCAACCACACTGCAGAAATTATCCTGGTTAACACCAGTTTAACTGACATGACTCAATGCTATGCAATTCTGGGATTTGTAGTTTTGTGAGTCATTTAGCCTTCTCTGTCAGAGCTCTGTGGGGGGGCAAAACAAACTATAATTCCCAGAATTCCATAGCATTGAGCCAAAACAATTAAAAGTGTCTCAGCCTGGATCACTTCTGCAGTGTGAATGCACCCTTAGTCATGCTATTGTCATAATTCTACAGTATACCTAAAAATTAGGTCAGTATTGTTACCATCATATTGCACAGAGGGAGACAGAGTGTTAAGCCTGAGAAGAGTTTAGGAAACTTACTTTTTGGACTACAACTTCCAAAATCACCCATATAGATGGCAGATGGTATCAAAGAGATTCTAACAGTTATACTTCAAAAAGTAACTTTTGCAAGTTCTGAGTCTGGGAGAAAGGGGCTTGCCTACTGGATTAAAGGCAAAATGACCAGACCATGGAGAAGCATCTTGATTTATAACTCATCCACTTAGCCACTATGCCACACCAGCTCCTAACCCTGTTGCACCATCATCCTACTCTACTTTGACCCAAATCATTATGTTATCTCTAGAACATGACTACCAGGATTCTCTCACTTACACCACTAATATAAAAACCATTGGCCATGTGCTTAATTTGATACCATACTATTTTCACTATTTTCACAGTGCCACTGAGTCCCACAGAGCATCTAATTCATATGGTTAGCCATACAGAGCAACTAGTACCTCTACATAGGGATGCAGTCTTCTAGATGCTAGACTACACTTCATACTAGCCCTAGCCAGCATAGGCAATAGGTGAGGTATTCTATGATCTGCAGTACAATAACATCTGGAGGAGTATGTGCTTAGCCCAACCCTTCTCTGATACAAGCATTCCCATACTTGGGTCCACAGATGAAAATTCCAAAATTCCTGAAATTAGGCATCATGACTGGGTTTCTAGTAGCTTAAGTCCAACTATATTTTAAAGACCAATTATGGAAACCAAACTTCAAGCAAGAACACCTCTCCACTAAGAAGGTAGCTGCCTGGAAACTCCAACACGGAAAATGCTCACAGCAACAGCAGCTGAGCAATGGACTTTTTCTTTGTTATCATCTTAGAACTGGAATTCAATATCGCAACATCCTGCCTCCCATAGTCCACCTCTCCCACCTCTTTAAAGCCTCTTACTTGTACATTTCTTGATGGCACTTCCCTTCTTGAGAGCATGGCGGCTTAGCTTGCAGTGGAAATTATCCTCCCAAAATTCAGCAAACCAAATGTTCCGGCGGTTGTTGTCCAGTGTCCTACTGGAGAAATAGCGATCAAAACCTGATAAGAGAAAGAGATGATAGATACATGAATCTCAAGTGTTAAACCATGTGGATCCTGGGGGTGGGGAATCAACAACATTTAATGTGTACTAAGATAAAAGTGTCTTTTCAACTATTGAAACTGCACAAAACAACTGGAGAGTTTTGTAGGAAACAGAATTATGAGTTCAAGGACTATTTATTGACTTCAGTGAGGGCTATGCTCCTCTGGAATATTTTAACTACATGTCCAACATGATAGACATAAGCTAAAAGCCTAATTCAGTTGAAACTGCATCTTAGATTTTAGTGTCCATTCAGAATGGAAGAACTGATAATTTGGGAGAAAGCATAACACAGTTTTGAGCCTGAGCATCAATTCCTTTAATAATATATTTAAGCAATATTTCGTAAAACTGAAAAAATGTTTGTGGATATGGTTGTTTTGACAGGACCATCAGCAGGAGACCAGCATTCCACATAGATTTATGTGGAATGTAACTGCTATTACTTCATTTTGTTGTTATGCACCTTCAAGTCATTTATGACTAATGGTGAGCCTAAGGCAGCCCTATCATGGGGCTTTCTGGGCAGATTTCTTCAGAGGAGGGTTTGCCATTGTCATCCTTTGAGGCTGAGAGAGTGTGACCTTCTGAAGGTCATCCAGTGGGTTTATATGTCTGAGTGGTATTCAAACCCTGGTTTCCAGAGTCCTAGTCCAACACTCAAACTACTACTTATTAAATTTGCATACTTATCAAATTTGCAGATGACACCAAATTAGGAGGAGTAGCAAATACCCCAAAGGACTGGATCAAAATTCAAAATGACCTGAATAGACTAGAAAGTTGGGCCAAAGCTAACAAAATGAATTTCAACACAGAGAAATGTAAGGTACTGCACTTAGGGCGGAAAAATGAAATGCACAGATATAGGATGGGGGACACATGGCTGAATGAAACTACATGTGAAAGGGACCTAGAGTCCAAGTAGACCACAAGGTGAACATGAGTCAACAGTGTGATGTGGCAGCTAAAAAGGCCAATGCAATTTTAGGTTGCATCAATAAAAGTACAATGTATAGATCAAGGGAAGTAACAGTGCCACTGTATTCTGCTTTGGTCAGGCCCCACCTGGAATACTGTGTACAATTCTGGACACCACAATTTTAAAAGGATGTGGAGAAACTGGAATTTATCCAAAGGAGGGTGACTAAAATGGTGAAGGGCCTGGAAACCATGCCCTATGAGGAACGACTTAGGGAACTGGGGATGTTTAGCCTGGAGAAGAGAAGGTTAAGAGCTGATATGATAGCCCTGTTTAAATATTTGAAGGGATGTCATATTGTTGAGGAAGCAAGCTTGTTTTCTGCTGCTCCGGAGACTAGGACCCGGAACAATGGATGCAAGCTCCAGGAAAAGAGATTCTACCTCAACATTAGGAGGAACTTCCTGATGGTAAGGGCTGTTCGACAGTGGAACACACTCCCTCAGAGTGTAGTGGAGTCTCCTTCCCTGGAGGTCTTTAAACAGAGGCTTGATGGCCATCTGTCAGGTATGCTTTGATTGAGATTTCTTGCATGGCAGGGGGTTGGACTGGATGGCCCTTGTGGTCTCTTCCAACTCTACAATTCATACTTTCATTCTATTCCTTAATCCTAAATTTCGTTAAACATGGGCCACTGTACAGGGTCCAATCAGAACTTCCCTTAATATCCCCTTTTTCCTCCCTGGATACAAAGTCATGCCCACATAGAAATGTGGTTGTTCAATTCAATGCCTTGAATGGGAAGAAGAACATGTACATCACAGACACATAGACACACCTAATAGTTCATCATCATCATCCAGATTCTACTCTGCCATAAACAACCAGAAATACTAAAATGTCTATTGAGCTGCCTCAGTGCAAGGAATACATTCATATGTTACAAGAAAAGAAGTTGAGTCACCATCCACAATGGAAGGCCAAACTCTCGAGGAGCAATACAAATTGGAGCCCAAAGGCAAAATGTGGTAATGATCAATGAGTTATAATAAAATATAATAATAAAAGTTTATTTCTATGCCGCTTTTCCAATTCAGATCAAAGCAGTGTACAAATCCAGATAAAATTACAATAATCAATAAAACAGATAAAACAAGATATAAAACAGCATATAAAACTAATTCTCGAGTAGCTGAGTAGGGGAATCCAGAAAAACATAGCCAGAGTCGTTACCAAATAGAGGGGGAAAACCAAAGTCACATCTCATGGGGAGAAAGCTTGGGAAAACAAGAAGGTCTTGAGATTCTTCTTAAACAAGTCCAAAGATGTGGTGGAGTGGAGCTCATCAGGGAGATTATTCCATATTCTCAAGGCCGTGATTGAAAAGACCCGTTGCGAGGTCCTCACATAATGCGCAGTTGGGACCTCCAGCAAGTTTTTCCCTGCAGACCTGAGTGTGCGGGGCGGATTATATGGGGAGAGGCAGTCCTCCAAGTACCCTGGGCCCAAGCCATTTAGGGCTTTATAGGTAATAACCAACACCTTGTGTTGTGCCCGGTAGCAAATAGGCAGCCAATGGAGATCTTTCAAAATAGGTGTTATATGGTCTGACCTGGAACCACCAGCGACCAATCTCGCTGCCATGTTTTGCACTATCTGCAGCTTCCGGGTTTGGTACAAGGGTTGCCCCTTGTAGAGCTCATTACAGAAATCCAATTGAGAGGTTACCAGAGCGTGGATTACAGTTTCAAGGTCCCTTCGATCCAGGTAGGGTTGCAGCTAGCGTATCAGCCGAAGCTGATAACAAGCGCTTCTGACCGTCGCATCCAGTTGAGATGTCAATTGGAGCGACGAGTCCAGAAGCACCCCCAGACTGCGAACTGAGTCCTTCAGGGGGAGTGTGACCCCATTCAGGACAAGTGGACAAATTCCACTACCCGGGCCCGATGAACCTATCACCAGTACTTCCGTTTTCTCTGGATTCAGGCTGACTTTGTTTTCCCTCATCCAGCCCATTACCGACTCCAAGAAGGCATTAGAGAAGAGATGCCATCCCTAGTCACTGCATCAGTTGGAGACACAGAGAAGTATATTTGGGTGTCATCAGCATACTGAAGACACCGCACCCCGTGACTCCGGATGATCTCTCCCAGCGGTTTCATGTAAATGTTGAATAGCATGGGGGACAGAATAGCTCTTTGAGGGACACCAGATGTAAGCGCCCTCTTATCTGAGCAAACATCCCCCAGCTGCACCATCTGGAATCTGCCTGAGAGGTAGGCACGGAACCACTGGAGCGCAGTGCCCCCGATACCTAACTCCCTCAGGCATCCGTATACCAGGGTTGTTTTTTGGAAGCAGGCCAGAAAGGATGCTTGGGAGCGAAACCGTGTATAGCCCTGGAGAGACCAGTATCCCAGATGTTAGTCAGGGCATCAACAGAGTCGCCGTCAGTTCCAACCATATACCCCTCTAGGGCTTCTTGGAACCTTTTGGGTTCCATCAGCCTTCAAGGGTGGACCAGCCTAATAGGTCCTCCACCCCCGGGAGGGCTATAGGTAGAAGCCTTGAGCCGAACCTCAACCAGGAAATGGTCCGTCCATGACAGGGCAGAGATATTAGATACCTCTGCCCAAGGAGTATCCATGTCCATACTGAAGACGACATCGAGGGTATTACCAGCATGATGGGTGGGCCCCGAGATCAGTTGAGACAGGCCCATGGCAGTCATGGTAGCCATGAACTCCCGAGCCGCACCTGTTGGAACATGACTGGCCTCGGAGGGGATGTTGAGGTCCCCCAGGACAAGAAGCCTCAGGGACTCCAACACCAGCTCCGAGACCAGTTGTGTCAGCTCGGCCAGGGAGTCTGTTAGCCCACGGGGTGGCCGGTAGACCAACAGAATCCCCAGGCTGTCTCTGGCCTTCAGGGTCAGGTAAATACACTCAATGAAGTCCGTTTTCCGGACATGTTTCCTGGTTAAGGATAAGATGTTCTTATGGATCAAGGCCACACCGCCCCCCTTATTCTTATATTATATTCTTATATTAAGAATGTGAAGAAGAAAAAATGTCAGTGGGAATAAAGCTCACTGTTCAGTGCTTCATGAGCTTATAAGAATTATCACTTCATTCTTGTCCCCCACGTATTCCCATAAATGTGACAGAACACTTGAAAAGAAAGGAAAGGAGAATAAAGAGAAAGGAGAAAGAATCCCACTGTGGGAGAAAGGTGGGATATAAATCCTGGGAAAACAAACAAACAAATGTTACAGTCTTCAAAGGTACAAGCCACAGCTTGTCTCTGAAGCTTATGAGAACATCATGATGACATTAAAGAGCGCTCTCCAACCAGGGCTTTTCCACTGTTTTAGTGCCACCATATTCCAGACTGAGAGAGGAATGGTTACTATTAGGGTTGCCAGATCTCAAGGCCTGGTCCAGACAGCATATGAGGTTGCAAATTCTTCAACCCTGGGCTGCATTCCCACTATGAAATGGATTGAATCGCTGATCAGTTTAAACGACCCACGTTCCCATTTGAAACCAGTTCCTGTTGCAATGTGATCAACTCCTGTCGTGATAAGGCAAAGCAAAGGCAACCACCCCCCCTGATTTTTCCAGACACTAGTTTCAAAGAGGTTCTTTTGAAAAGAATCAATTTCAAAGAGTGCTCAACAAGTGGAAACAACATATTAGAATTGCATAATTCGGGAGGGGAGAGACTAATGGCAAAGGGGTGTTTACCATCCCTCACTAGTTTTGGGGAGATTTCACACATACCCCAGTGCTGCCTTTTTGTTTGTTGGTGTGATGGGTGCTTTTTTGTGTGTAAATAAAATTAATCAATGAATTGATAGATTGGTTTTGCAACTATTTGCAAAGGCAAGTGGTTGCTAAACCAATCTATTGATTCATCGAATAGCGTTTGAAACTCAACATGTCCAAGACAGAGCTTCTTGTCTTTCCACCTAAGTCCTCTCTTCAATACTCCTTTTCTGTTTCTGTCAACAAGACCTTTATTCAACTGGTCCAGGAAGGCCGCAGTCTTGGTTTCACTTTTGATTCCTCTCTGTCTTTTATCCCCCACAGTCAGGCCACAGCCAAAGCCTGTAGATTCTTTCTTTACAACATTGCCAAAATCCGTCCATTTCTCTTGACCTCCAATGCCAAGACTCTGGTCCATGCTCTCATGGTCTCCCAACTAGATTACTGCAACCTCCCTCTGGCAGGGCTTCCTCTTTCTCATCTTTGTCCTTTAATTTCCATTCAGCATTCAGCGGCACGCATCATTACATCCGTTCACTAGTTTGACCATGTTTCTCCTTTATTATCATCCCTTCACTGGTTCCCCTTTCCCTTCCATATTCAGTATAAGCTTTTGTTGTCAACCTGTAAAGCCCTGCATGGGCTGGCCCCTCTTTATTTATCTGAACTTCTTTCTCCTTACATTCCCACTCGTACCCTCCATTCTAGTAGTCAAGGTCTGCTGTCCCAGCCTAGGATCTTCACTGCCCTGTCCCGATTCATCCCTTCTTACTTGCTGCCCCTCACTCCTGGAACCTTCTTCCCCCACAAACATGGGCTATCACTTTTTTGACCACTTTTAAATCTCAGTATGCATATTAATAACATGCATAATTATAATAATTTGCATAGTACGCAAATTAAGTGCCTGGATATAAAGGACTAGAATTACAACCCCCCCTCTCCTCTCGTGTGTGTGTGTGTGTGTGTGTGTGTGTGTGTGTGTGTTAATAACATCACCAAGACTATCTTTGGTTCTCAAATTTTGACCCAGAAACTTCAGGGTCTGGGGTGATCCTGAAAAGTCACTGTCCAAACCAAGATACACAGCTGGGCCCTGGATATATTTCTTATATCAAGGGAGTATATCTAGCTAGGGAGTGATGTCTGCAGGCGGGTATGGCTCCTCTGTGCCCCACTAGAGATGTCAATGCACCACGTGATGATGTGGAAGAAGGCCTTCTCAACTATGGCACCACAGTATGGAATGTCTCTCCCAGAGAGAGTTGTTTGGCACCAATGCTGACATTTAAGCATTAACTATAAATATAGCTCTTTATTAAAGTCTTTGGTCATCACTGATTTACTTCAAACAGTTTTAAAACAGTTTTAAACTGTTTTAATCTTTTAAACCATGTAAAGCTTATCAACACAGTTGTTTTGTGGTTTTTTTTGTTTGTTTGTTTTTTTGTTTGTTTGTTTGTTTTTGTCTATTTAAATTATTTCATTGTGTTAAATTGTTTTCACCTGTTTATATTGATTATACTGGCAAGCTGCTTTCAGAGCTTGCAATACAGAGCAGGATAAAAACAAACAAATATCTTCTTCTTAGGTCAACTATACAACCAAGTACAACTCAAACATTTCTGATAGGGAAATAAAGTAACATTATCATAGTTAGTGGTTGTGCAAGACTTTTTAAAACAATGTTTATACCTACATTCATTCCTTTAAATGCCATCACCCCCTTTCCACCCTCCACCCATTCTCTCCCATTCATATTTTTACAATCTTCCATAGCACTTCCTAAGGCAATAAACAATTGTTCTGGTTGTGCAAGACTCTTGAAGGCTTATAGACTTAAAGAATCGTAGAACCATAGAGTTGGAAGGAACCCTAAGAACCATCTAGTCCAAACCCCTGACAATATTTGCACTCTCCAGACCAGTTACACATGGGTATCACAGTCTAAAAGCAACAAGTAACAGGGAGCTTGGGAAAACTCCCTTCTAAAAGTGAAATAAAAGAATATAGTAATTTTGAGCTTGTGACTTCACAAAGCTATCTTGCTCTGAGTCAACATCTTGCAAGCTCCAGCCATAACAAAGGTTCAGTTAATCATGCATATTTTAGTCACACAAAACACAAACTTAATTTCCTTGGTATAAGTGGAAGTCAGAGGGGGGTAGAGTACAGAAAGGACGGATGGTGGCTGTGTATCTCTGTCCCCCACAGTCCCATCTAGCATAGCCTTATTAATTGAACGAATCCTTTAATGGTCTTGGGGCACTTGACAGCTCTTTCCTTTCTAATGAATGACACCTCTGCAAATGAAACTTTGGCTGTGAGATGAATCTGACAATGCTGGAACATGAATAGCCTTTGGTCAAGTAGACTAAACCTGTGCTAACAAATAGCTAAGGACTCATCTGTACAGTCACTCCTCCATATCCACGGATTCAAGCATCCATGGTTTGAAAATATTTTTAAAAATAATAATAATAAATTCCAAAAAACAAACCTTGATTTTGTCATTATATATAAGGGATACAATTTTACTATGCCATTGCCTCAGAGGCTCCAGCAAATAACCACACAACAACATATTGGAAGAAAAGGCCACAACTTTATTAGCAAGCAATTGGTAAGGGTTGGCACAAAGCATGAGGTCAGGATCTGCGGAATCGAACAACCCGATGTTGTCTGATTCAAAACCTGGCACCCACCAGGCGCATGGGATGACCTAGGGGCTAAGGAACACAACCTTGATCGCAAACCATGTCATGCGTTCACATATTCACTAAGCCCCTAGTCACCGGGAGGCGCTCCCACGTATGGCCCCCGCAATGGCCATACGCCTGCCCTATTCGCCCCCGGGTACCTTGTGACTCCCAAACCAGAGCTCCCTATCCCTGATATCACACCGTGCAGATCCTGGCCTATGCTGCCGCCCAAAGTTGTGACAGAAAAAACCCACGAGAAAGCGGTGGGTGGGCGGGGAAGATTCCCGGTCTTCCTCCCTTCCTATCTTGGCTCTGCACCATGCAAAGCCAAGCGCCAACTGAGGGACGGGGCCGACAACGCGGCCTTATATAGGCCTAAGCCCCGTCCCTCCAACGTGTGGCTACGGAGCTCCTCCTCCAAGGCAACCCAGCCAATGGGTTGCCCTGGAGGACCGGGAGCTCCAACCACAGAGCCCGGCTCCCAGAGCGTCGCAGGGCGAAAGGACAGCCCCTTCCACCCCGCGCACCAATAGGGAGCCGGGGCAGGCCCCAGAGCACTCTGGGGCCTGTAGTTCTTTGCCGCCGCGTCGGCAAATCAGCTTGCCCGGCGATACGGGCAGCCGTCTTTTGTATTTAATGAGATGTGAAAATCCATGTATTTTGGTATCCATGGAGGATCCTGGAACCAAACCCCAGCTGATACTAAAGAACTACTATATCTTTTTACAATCTAAAGAACTACTATATGATAGTCTGTGTCAATAAACCTGTCATACACATCTGTAACCTCTGCCTATCTGCTTCTCTTTGGGGCTCTTGTCCTTTTATATGATATAGTTCATACTATTCAGTGGTCTTTCGTCTCTTCTCACACTCTTCTCCCCACTGTCTGTTGCAGCAAAAGCAACAGAGCCCTGTGCCACTTCAAAGACAAAAGGTGGTACAGTGCACCCACATTTTACATAGGCATGCCATATGCGGCTTTCAGCATATGCTGAAAACTGCACCGGAAGTGCTCCTCTCTCACCCTGGAAGAACTAATGGGGCGTGCGCCCATGGCAGGCACGCACCACCGCAGGCACAAGCCCCATTAGTTCCTATGGGGTTCCAGCATATGCTGATTTCCCCTTACACGGAGGGATCCGGGACGGACCTGCACGTAAGGGGAGGGCCCACTGTACTTTCCATTGTAGAAATTTTGAAAGAGACAATCATGTTAGTCTGTTGCAACATAAAAGAAGGTGAAAAGGAATCTAGTAACACCCTTAAAACTAACAAATTTATTAGAACATGAGCTTTCATAATCTGTGATCCACTTCTCAAATATATGAAGTGTTGTCCAGAATATAACTGTCACTGGCAGTACTTATTGCATTTAATTTACCTTTGATTTCATGATGTCAAAACCTATTTCCAACCATTTGTGTTACACACACACTCTCTCTTTTTCAATTCATGAACTATAGCCCATACAAACTCATAATACGGTCAACTGGTTAAAGAACTAGATACAAGACTTTCTGGCCTTTACCTAAGTCAGTTGATTCTATCACAAAGGAGGCAAGCATCATTAAAATGTGATTAAAACATGGTATTAGGATGATCGGGGGAAGATTGTCACATCCCCATATGCTTCTCCCCTTCATGTCCCATGCGTAAACTGTAATGGATGCATCTTTGGGTAATAATGGAAAATCCCATTATTACCCAAAGAGGCATCCATTACAGTTTACACACAGGACACAAATGGGAGGAGTGGGGGTGTGATAATCTTCCCCCCCAATCACACTATTACCACATTTTAATCACGTTTTCATGACTTTTGCTTCCTCCATGTGATAGCATTTCCTGTATAAGAACGTTTGAATACACAGAGTTTGCATGCTGATTTTTATGAAACTGAATCCTTTTTATCTATTCAGGAAGTCCATGGGCTTTCAAATGACATCTTTCTGGAGTCGATCACTTGAATAGTCTCAAAATCTTTTGACAATGCTCTCAAAATGCACACATAAATCAGTTTTCTGTACAAACATGTAACATACTTTCTTCTTGGCAAATAGACAATGATGAAAAAATGCTTGACATGAGAAGCAAAGAGGAAGTGTTGTGACCAGGAAAGGCTTGCTTTTATGGGTCAGCAAGATAATTAGTATTCTGTTAGGGCACTCTGCAGTGAAGACCAGATAAATCTATATCTCAAAGATCCAAATAAATCAAATGCTTACCAACCATTTAAATTATGCAAGGTAAGAGAGACTGATGAAGAACATAGGAAGAACATATGAACAGAAGATAATATGATGTATTAGGATGCAGTAGTAACAGCACGTTAAAAAGAACTTGCTGATGGTAAGAGCTGTTCAACAGTGGAATAGATTTCTCCAGAAGGTAGTCTTGGGGTGTTTTAACTGGGGTAGGGGGTAAACAGAGGTTGGATGGCCATCTCTTGGGGATGCCTTAGTCATGGATTTCTGTATAGCAGGGGTTCAGGCTAGATGGACCTTGTGGTTTTTTCCAGTTCTATGATTCCATGATTCTATAACAAAACACAGGTTGCTCAAACTGAGAAAGGTGGGAGAGAAATGTATGTAAAAGTAGGAAGTGTAAATCTATCCAGTTCTGGTCTATGCCACTTGTGTCTGTTTTGTGCATTCCATTCTGCTCCTACAGTAATCTAATCTACACTTTACAAAAATAAAATTAAAAAGTCTGGGTATGTCCCTGAGTATATATACATTCCTTTAAATATTTATAACCTAACCTGTATCACAAGCAATCAGGGCAGTGTACAACTAAAATCTATTTAAATGCTTTAAAACAATTTAAATTTTTGAACAATAAAAATAATTTAAACAAACTGAAAGCACATTAAACAATTTACCAAGGTAAAGCAGGTTTAAAAGGTTAAAACAATTTGTAGATGCTAATATTAGTGAGTACTTCATCAAAACATTTGAAAAGGCATGAAATCCAAATGGATAGCCAAATTCCAGTTTGCACATTAGTCAAATAGATGCAGATCATATAGTTCCACAGTGGAATCTAAAAATATCTCATTGTGCAAGCACATCTATGTGGAACATCTTTACAAGGGTTTTAATGGACTGAGAATTTTTGCCAATACTCTTATGGGCCTCACAGAGGCTTGCCTAGCAGGACCCAAAAAGACAGGCCAAAATAAAGCTGCTTCGGGTCACTTTGGAGGTATGCTGTTTAAATGATGCATGTGTCTGAAGAGGCCAGAAGCCACACCAAAGAAGCTTCTGGCCTCTTAAGATGTGTGTGTCATTTAAACAGCATACCTCCAAAGTGACCCAAAGCAACTTTATTTTGGTCTGTCTATACTCCTGACTTTCTTGGTGGACTGTTCCCACACCATCAATGAAGATATTCAGAATATATTTGAACACTATTCAATAGAAGACTGATCTTTGAAGGACCTTTGGGAGAGGGAATTCAAAGAAATGCCCAAGATCTTACAGAAGCATCCAGAAAAAGTAGCCATTTTTAAAGCATCAAAATATGCCATATGGACTCAACTAATGGTTATTTTCATTGCAGAAATTCTGTGACTGCTTTCTATTAAGAATGCACTAAAAGAGAAGTAAAAAGCTGCTCTAAGCAAATAACATGCTTTTAAAAAAAAAAAAAGCCCTGGTAAAGTGCTTGTGGTAACTATGCTCAGAAATGGTAAGGACACATTTCCCAAAAAGTTATGAAAAGCTTTTCTAAAATGGTGACCCACTTTTCTAAGTACTAAGTTGGGAGCCTCGCCCTTCTTTAAATGTAGCCCTAAGATCACCTCACACACCTGAGAAGATAAAATGCATATGTTGGAAAATGCATGAAAAATATCACCAGGACATTGAGGAGCAAAGCAAAGCAAAGTTCAAAATCTACAGAATAGAAGTGGAACAAGAGAAGAGATCAGTATTTCTCCTCTTGGAATACTCTGTTTCAGATTCTTGGCAGTTTTTATTTTACTGATTATTTAATTTATTTATTATTACTTTACCTACCCCAACCCCATCATGGAGCTCAAGGTAGCACATACTGTGACTGAATATACTCCAGATAGTTGAAATGAACTATCTGAAGTGATAAGCCTATTTTGGGGACTGGGTTTATCAGCTTGGATGGTTGCTTTAAAGTTCAGGCTAAAATCTGCCCCACTAACATGGGAGTTACCAATCTCCATTGGCATATATGGAACCCAGATGTCACTCATCTAGAAACTAATTGGCCCAAACCTGCTAAGTCATGAAACTCTGATATTCTGCTAGGGACCTGGTACATGTCAGTAGTTTAAAAGTGGTTAACAGATTGTCAAAGAATTCATAAGCCACCAATTCACAAAGGCTATCACTGGGATTTACTACTGAAAGGAAGACGACTAGGAAAGCAAATGAGTTTTCCTCTTAGCTAATTGCTCATCTAAATCCAACTCCTTAAAGCAATGAAAAATAGGGCATATCAAGAGGAACACCTTTGACTACCTACTCCAGGGTTACTGAATGGTTAACTGCAATTTTCTTAGCATCTGAAGAGGTCTCTGCTGTCTGAAGCTAATGCACAAGAGCTACCTACTCAAAGTAAAGAAATGATAAATTCTGCTGAATTGCTCTAACACCATCACCTACAACTGACAGCAATAGACCCAATATTCTCTTCATTTAATAATAATAATAAATTGTTTATTTATAAACCGCTTTTCCCAGGATCAAAGTGGTGTACAACATATCAATAAAAAAACAATACCGTGAATAACATATTAAGAATACACATTAATACAAATTAAATCCAAAATGTTAGGTAAAAAACATAATTTAACATAATTAAAATCCTAAATATCAGTACATCACAATCAATAGGGGGAAAACATTATTACAAGGAATTGGGAGGGTAGGCTTGTAGGAAAAGATGGGTTTTTAATGCCTTTTTAAAGGCTTCAACCATTCCACTAAGGCGGATCTCCTCAGGTAAAGCATTCCAAAGAGAAGGCGCTACTGGTGTGAAAGCCCTTTGCTAGTCTTTCATCCATTTTAGCTGAGCTCCATCACTTGCTGTAAAGTGTAATTACTGGACTGTTGGAGGGAGATCTATAAATGGCACGGCTGTGAACATCTACATCAACAAAGAAGAGGTGAACCATGGATCAGTGTGTCAGAAATTTGCTTCAAACCACACTCCTCAGAACCAGGGCTAGCAGAAGGTAGATCAGTACATATTGACATGATATTCACACAATTGGCAACTGTTTAAAAACAGCATCAATTAAAAGAGTTTGCCCACTCAACACCCCTGAATTTGGCTGCTAAACTGAAGATCCAGTTTGAGGCCCTATGGTCATGAAACTCACTAGGTAATTTGGTGGCAGTTGTTGTTTTTGTTTTCAGGCTGGCCTACCTCACAAGGTTGTCGGGAAGATAAGGTGGGGAGGAGAAAAGCTATATAGGCTGCCTTGAGCATATTGGAAGAAAGACAGGATACAAATGTATAGTGGGTTCTCAATATCCACTGAGGTTTGAGTCAAGCCCCCCCCCCCCCCCATCAAAACCTGTGAAAGCTCAAGTCCCATTCTATATAATGGCATAGGAAAATGACACCCTGTATATGAAATGGCAAAATCAAGGTTTCCTTTTTAGGTTATTATTTTTGTGAATATTTTCAAACTGTGGGTAGTTGAATTCATGGCGTCAGAATCTGTGGATATGGAGAGCCAACTGTTATAAACTAGCAAACAAATAAAAAGGCAAAGAACACCTACCAACATCTCCTTCAAGATCAAGCTGGCTTCCAGATCCATATAACTGCAACACCAATGCAACCAGGTTTTCCAACAGCATAGAAATCAACATACTGCAAAGAATCTGCCTGTATATAAGTTTCAGCAGTCCAGAGATCCACTCCAAGACATAAGCATCCAGGGGAGTTAGCAAGTGGTGTACTCAGTGTCAGGGACAAGCCCAACTGTGCAACTCTCCCTAATAATTGTGCAGAGCACCCTTCACACACTTAATGCACACTTAATAAAAGAAGACAATCATATACATACACATCATGGGCAATGATAATAAATTCCCACTTCTCACTGCATTATTTAAAAATCTGGAGATTCAGCAAATGGTCATCAGCTGCTTGACATACCTCTAACAGATGCCCTCTTGGGCAAGATGGTAACAGATCCTTCAGCCACTTCTTCAAGATCTCTCACTGGAGCAATTTTAGAGCCCCAGCTGTCAGAGCCCATCCAAATAAAGTGCCCAGTCTGATTGGCCCTCTTTGCTGCCATTAAGACGTTCCTGCAGATACAAAAGCAAAGCAACTTAATTCATGGAGTCATCATGGCTATTGTTTTTATCAAGCTAATGTAGATACTGCAAGGGCAAGAATGCTGACACAGTACTATATGCATTGCCAGAAAGTGTATATATATGTATTATATGCATTTTCCATAGACAGGAAACAGACCCTCCAATTACTGATTTTCACAGCATGCTGAAAGTTGATTTTCTACTTGCATCCCTCCCTAGAGGTTCAGAAAGATGGGTTCATATGAAAACCAAAATAAATAAAACAACATACACAAAAGCAAAAAGCCAAAAACCAGATTATTTTTTAAGGAGCCACTACACGTCCTCAGGTAGGGAGCCAGCAAGGTGTAGCAGTTTGAGTGCTGTACTAGAACTCTAGGAGATCAGGGTTTGCATCCCCACTCAGCTGTAGAACCCCACCAGGTGACCTTGGGCAAGTCCTACTCTCTCTAGGTTGATATCACACTACACTGTTACAGCACTATTATTCCACTGTAACTTCTGTGGCTGCCTACTGTGGAATTCTGGAGTTTGTAGTTTAGTGAAGCCTAAGAACTCTCTGGCTGAGAATTCTGAATGCCCCTCCCTAAACTACAAATCCCAGGATTCCATAGGAGGCAGCCATAGTAGTTAACGTGGGATAATAGTGCTATAAGAATGTAGTGTGATAAAGAGAAGGGATATGGTAAACCTTCTCTGGATAAATCTTGCCAAGAAATAGCAACACAAAACATGACTTCAAAAAAACTGAAGAGCACAAGATGTTTAAGATGCATGCTCATGAGCTTCCCATAGGCACCTGTTGGCCTCTGCATGGACAATATGTTGGATGAGGGAGGCCTTCAATCTGATCCAGTGGGACTCTTGGGATGTTCTTATGTAAGTTAGATGTGCAATATTTCCCTACTGAAAAATCTGAAAATATAGGGTAAGTGCAACAGGAATATGGTGGATGTTGGACACCCAAGACCAGGCATGTACTTGCCTTCTTTATGAATTATTCCAATATCATTACAGTGGGGCTATAAGGACACAACTTTAAACTAGCCTATCATAGCTTGTGTTTTCCCCCAGTCCCCACAAATGAATGCTGAACTCACCTGAACTGCTCCCTCTTTGTGCTCCTCTGGTGAAGTGAAGAGCATATGTTGGTTTTTCTAGGTCCTTTAAATTTAACCCAGAACTATCCTTTTTGAATTACAGAATCCCTTGGCCAATATATCCATTTCTACTTTAACCCCATTCCTCCTAGCCCCTTAAATACCAAGGGATAACTTCTGCAATGGGAAGGATTTTTTCTATCCACATATGCTCCCCACATGCTGTTCCAGAGTTCAAATTCATGAGGTACAGCATACCTAGATACAAAAGGCTCCCCACTGGAGTTCTTCCCAATCATGTGATGGGCTGGGTAGAGTCAAGCACCCACTGGAGTAGAGCTAAATATACATCCTTGCTGTAATCCATGTTAGTTCATTACTCCATTAATTCTTGCCTAGAATTATGGTAGGCATGATGTTCTCCAGAGGAGTGTCATCCAAAATGACTCCTCAATTTCACAGCAATCATACTCAGTTTTTCATTGTCTTGCATAAAGGCTACTCATTCTTTTGAGGAAACTGGGAAATGCAGGATTTAGGACAGCCAAACGGAGACCTTCATCATGGTGGCAGAAGTCAGGAGCCATTCAGGTTTGTTTAATGCTTATTTGAAGTATACACTGTTCACTATTTAACTCAGAACACAATTAATTACCACCACGTATTCCATTTGGACAAGTATGCTACTTACCAAACCCAAAGGATGAGGTAGTAGCACCACTTTGCTTGGTACCACAGGATATGTAAAACACCTATACTTTGAGGTGACTAGACTTTCTCGCCTATGCAGCTAGGAAGTAGGCAGCAATGTAGTACTGGAGCTCCAGATAGAGAGGTCACCTGGAATTATGCTATAGCAAGGTCTGGCTTCTGCCACAGACTCTTACATTTTTTGCCATACATGGTATAGGTCCTTTATCTTTATAATAAATAAAAATTGGAGACCATATTACTCAAAGATGCAACTGATTGGGGAGACCTGGGTTCAAATGCCCATTCAGGTTCAAACTCTTAGTAGGCTTTGAGAAAAGGGGCTCCCTCCAAAGATAAAAGATATCTATTTGCCATAGCACATAAATTCCCTTAATTGTGTATCTTGCATGTAGCATGCTTTGTTTGGTGATTGGCCATTAGAAGATAAACATGGACTTAATTTGAAAGTCTAACTGCTGAGCCATACATCACTGCGGAAAACCTATTTTGAGAGTGAAACTGGGTTTCAGGCAGGCAATGGGAAACCAGTTCTGAGTATTCCTTGTATAAGAAATTCATGAGGTCACCATACGTTAACAGGTGACTTAAAAGTACACACAGGTACACACATATTCACCTTCTAGTTTGCACTTGGTCTAGGACCAAAGACATAAAACTGCATGTGTAAATTTAACAAGACCACTGTGAAGTTGGTTTTTTTTAAAGTACTAACTCACATATGCTGCCATGAATAACCTGGAGAAATAAATGGGATCTGTATAATCCTTTTTATTAGTTAGATAGTTTAACATTAAGGCAAGTGACCTTGGGCAAGTCACATGTTCTCAGCTTCAGGGGGAGACAATGTCAAACCTCCTCTGAACAAATATTGCCAAGAAACCCCTGTGATAGGGACACCAGGTCAAAAACAACTTGAAGGTACACAACAACAACAAAAGTGACCTTGTGAGAAATCTGTCTCACAAGCCAGGATGATAAGAAAAATTCAAAATAACATGCAGTGCTGTGTATTCATCAGAAGGAAAATGATACAGCTGTCTCCCTGGTGCTTAAGTTGCTGCTTAAGTTAGGATGATCCTGGTGAGAAGGGTAGAGAGAATAAAGTGCCCCATGTACATACCATTTGAACAGACCACAGAAGGAAAGGCATGGGGGCTTGCATCAGTCAAGGGGGACAGAATCCCGCACATAGGGATGATCAGGCAAAATCCAAAAGAACTGATAATCTAGTTTCTGCTTTAATCAACAATTGGTTCTTTGAATTCTTTCTTTGTTTTATTTGAGTATCCATATGGTTTGATTAATACAGTACAACAGTGCCTAATATACTGATTTATAACTTTACCTGTTGCTCATTAAACAAAACAATTTGTTTATGTATTACAGCTATTCCTAAACCATCTTGCAGTATATATTTTAGAGAACTGTAAACATGTCATTGCAAAAAACAAACAAACAGGTAATATTAATCTCCTGAAGACTCTTCCAGGTATCCCTGGCCTTTGGAAAAACAGCACCCTCAACTGCACAAGGCTGTTCATGCAGGTGAGGTTAGGATCAAATCAGCAAGGAGTGTGCAGCAACTGAGTTGGCATGCATGTGTGTCTGTAAAGTTTTAAATTAGCCTTTAACAAGAAAGCCACTGAAAAGGGTGCCCAGTGGATCAATGGAGACTTTGTCAACAGCAAGGTTGATTAAAAAGCGATTAAGTGAGTTGCGACAGCAAGGCTGAATGACAGGGAAAGGCAAGTATTTTTAGAAATTAAGGGAAAACAGAAATGGGGGAATGGGAACTGAATCAGGAGAGAGGAAAGAGCAAACATAGCAGTGATACTAGATGTTTGACTGTTTTTTAATATAGACTTTATAGTGGTTACTGCTCACTGAGCCTTATCTAGCTTCAGCTTTTCTTACTATGGGATCAATTATTTCTTATTATAATAGCATGTTCAAGAAAAAAAACATTGTGTTGTGACACTTCATAAAAGCTTTTTCTTAGCCTGAGGAACCGACAGGGTGTGAATGAGGGAGAGAACGTAGGCAAAGGAGTAGGAGGGAATTGCTCAAGGTCAACCAGCAGGTCAGCTTAACAACAAGAAACTAAAAGGGTCAAGAGCAAAAGGGCAGTTCACTGTTTGGGAGGTCACAGAGTTATTGGACATATTAGAAAGGGAAACATCTGGGGGGGGGCAATCTAAAGCATTGCCAGGTAAAAGCTGTACAATTATTTTGCTTTGGAAAAGATATGTTCTTATTTCACTGATATTTCACTGGAAATACATTGCTTGGAAATATTATTCTCTGCATAATAATAATAATAATAATTTTATTTATATTTATATTGTCCCGCCCCTCCCACTGGATCGAGGCGGGATTACAACTCCCAGAATCCCTAGTCCAACCATAGAGCTAGCAGTTTCACCTCCATATGCCATCAAAACCTAACCTCGAGGGTGGGAAACCTCTCTGAAACCTTTGGATGGTATGGAGTACTGTCAGTGCTGATTTCCCAAGCTCTGTGTAAAAACAAAACGTATGCATTTAGTTAGGAATTAGTAGCCTTGTATCTAGGTTTGGGATGTGGGATTTTTCAGATTGTTCTGGAGTTTATTGAGAAATTGTTCAAAAGAGGGGAAAATCCAGGTGTCAGGAGGACCTTTAAAGCAGAGATGGGGTCCATATGACTTTCCAGATATTGTTGGATTGTAACTCCCATCATGCCTCACCACTGGATAATGTCAGTTCAAACCCATCCAGTGGGTTGCATGTTGACCACCCCTGCTCTAGGAAAATGAATAAAAGAATGTGGAATTTGTGATGAAATTATAGCCAATGGGTTCAAAATGTGAAAGAACAAAGATTATGACTAAGAAAACATCTATGGTTGCAGCATACATTGCCAATTTCTACATATAAATCTGTATACTGTGATCATGTAAAAGGAAAAATATAGAGACTCTTCCAGGTACACTTACATAAAGCATATATACAGTGGGCCCTCATTAACTGCTTGGGTTTGGTTCCAGGACTGCCCATGGATGCTCAAGTACCATTATATTAGAACAGGGTAGTAAAATGTTGTCCCTTATATAAAACAGCAAAATCAAATTTTGCTTTTAGGGAGAAAAAATCAAACCATGAGTGCAGAATCCATGGATACGAAGGGCTCACTGTATACAGTGGATTAATACATGCCCAAAATCCTGCAGGTGACTTATGTAGATGTAAGTTGTGCCATGCATACAGACTTTTTTTTTTACAGTGTGTAACAGAGGTATCCAGTAGACATATCAAACTGTAATGCTTCCAGCTGTTATTGTTTAATGTTATGAAGTGAAGGATATTGTAAAAACCAGGCATGAGTGTGAGAAGAAAATATACGTATCAGAATCTTGTCACTTGGTCCCAACTGGATTAAATCAATTGTTGAATGGTGAATCCACTTGTTCTACTTTAATTGTTACTAACAATGTGTTTTAGATCAGGATTGTGAAGAATGCTAAAGGCTCAAATGCTTCTGACCTATTTGTTATGTCAGAAACACACACACACACACACACACACACACACACACTGCTTTCATGACTCAGAATGATCCCATGGATAAGCCCTAAGAGAAGCATCTGGCTCAGCAGTAAACATCAGCCTATGACAACACGAAAAAGAAAAGGTTTCCAGATGTGTGTAAGCTTTTGCCAACAGGGTGCAATTCTTAGCTTACAAACTGCTCTCAGATAGGTAAATGTTTACAAACCCCTATTTAATGGTGCTTGCCATTACATTGCAAAGGCAAATCTCTGATATTGTTGGGAGTAAATGAATGTAAATGTCTGGATTTCAGATATTTCTATTAGCCAGCTTTCCAGAAACTTAGACTGTTTGCACATTTGATGCAAATTGATTGAAAATGTCAGTTTACTCACATTTGCATAATGTTTGCTGATTAATAAATCAGACAGTTGCAAAATCAGGTGTATCTCAATATAAACTGCCAGGCTAAAAAGAAAGGTGGGGAGAAATATAAAAAGAGGTGTTGTGTAGTCAGTCTCAAATTTTTGTGATGCATTGTACAGGTTGAGCCTCCCTTTTCTGAAATGCTCCAAAATCCAAAACTTATGGAGCTACAACACAACTAGTGTAGCATGTACATTTGGAAGGCTGGATATAGACATGAACCAATGACCAAGAGCACTACTGCTTGGAAGTGGAAGTTGATAGATGGAGGGTTCCCAGGAAATTTCTTGTATGCTAATCATTCCCTTATATAAAATAAAATGGTGCAGTATTTGTGGGATGCAGAGAGAAAGAAAGATGAGGAGATTTTTAAAATCTACTTTTTAAAAACTGCATGAAGTGAGGAGTGAACTTTCCAATGACTGCGGCACTGGTGAGAAGAGGCAACTTCAATAGGACCGAGGAAGAGCAGCCAAGCAGCAGTTGGCAGCCTCACACTGATGGGTAGCCCAAAATCCAGGTTGCTCTCTCCGTCCGCTTCTCTCTATACACTAATCAGTTCCCTTGCATAAAATAAAATGGTGCAGTATTTACAAGCTGCTTTTGAGCCAGTGGCGGTAGTGCTGTTGATCATTCATTCACAAGGCAGAAGTGGGCAGCTGGCAGATATTCCAAAATCCATAAATATCCCAAATAGAAACATTTCTGGGCCTAAGACTTTTGGACAAGAGAGACTAAACCTGTAGTTTCACTTATTTGGTTTGAATAGACCATATTCAGATCCCCAGTGATGAATGCAGAATATCCAAAAGATACTTTTGAAAAACTGAGGGGGAGGGGATTCCATGTGATCAAGTATCAGAATTTCTTCAAAGCATTACATTTATAGAAGCATTTTTGAAGATGTTTGAAACCTTAAAAGTTTTCAAGTTTTTAAACATTTAATCTTTAAAGTTTTCACATAAACAGTTGGGTTCTTAAGACTTCACATAACAGAAGACACACTTGTATCATTTCTGGCTCTGTAAAACATGTCAATGTGACTCAGAATTTGAGTGCTTTTTTTGATGGAGCAATCAAGAATGGGCTCCCAATCAAAATTTCAGCTGACCTCTCACAGGAACAAAATCCAGGCATTCTGACTCACACTCCTTTGATATAGCCATTATTAATCATTCCATCTCAAATGTACCTTGTGTACAGTACAATGACACTTTAGACAACACTGGGTCCATGCACAGATTTATGAGGGATGCATCTATATCTGGCATGTGTTACTAGACACACAAGCTCAAGAAATTGTAATCTTAGGAGGAACAGGAATATGGATCCTGTCACAGTACAGACTGCAGTACTAAAGTGCTGGAAACAGTGAAGATGGAGAAAATATGCAGTGTGACCCTCAATGTGTTGGGAAGCACATAAGTGTATGTGATGCAGGTTTAACCTGCATCAAACAGCTTTCAAAATTACATCAAAATCAGATCAGTCTAGAGAGTTTTTACTATTTATTTGTCCCGCTTGGAGATTTATATAATACTGATCCACAGAGGAAACAGAAGAGAGATGCAAAACTAGGAGTAAACACAGATGTACTACCCACCTTGATTATTTGAAACATGGCAGACAGATTGATTATCAATTGATCTAATCAATTGGAAATGTCATTCATTGTGGACTACCAGGACTAGGAAGTGAATGCAATTACATAAACATATTGCCCACTTGGATCATTCAAATGAATATGGTAGACAGACAGAAATACAGACTGATTGATCAATCAGCCTAAGTGATTACTTAGAAATGTTGGCTGGAATCCTATTTGGCAGTTATGAATGCCTAACCTAGAGTTAGAATTCAGAGACATAACTGTGTTAGTCTTGAATATCAATATGCAAAAGGATCTTGTAGCACCTTTGGCACTAACTGTGTGAAGGAAATTGGATCATGGTACAACTTCTTTCAAACAGTCTCAAATGCACTACAAGATCCTTTTACATACTAACCTAGAATTCTGCACTCATTCACAATCTCTATGTAGTTCCTGATTTAGGAACTATGCAGGGATTGTGAAAATCCCCCAAGAAACAGCTATTGAGATTGATAGGGGTCTGTTTCCCTGTATCAGGAAGCAGCTGGCTGATGCTCTCACATCCTCTGTGTGAGTGATCTCCAGTGTGTGGAAGGATTGTGACAGGAACCCTGTTTCTGACTGTCACACCGGAGATCATTCACTGGAGTGGGAGTTGGCAGGGAGAACATCAGTCAGCAGCTTCCTGATCAACAGAGGAACAGACCCTGATCAGTCACAGCAGCTGCTTCTTGGTAAATACAGATCAGGAGGATTGGAATGGAATTGACTGCATAGTACCATAACTACAGTGTTCATGCATACATAAATCCCCTTCAAGAGTCTGACTGTTATTATTTTGTACTAAAGAGATTTGGAATGCATGTAGTGATACAGATGTACTGCCCACCTTGATCACTGACAGGCTGACTGAACAGTATGACTGACAGACTGACTGATCAACTGACTGATCACCTGAACAGTATGACTGACAAACTGACTGATCAACTTAAAATTGTGTCTGTTTTGGATTACCACTTCCAGAATCCCTCAGGCTACATAACCACAAAAATCATTCTGGGAGTTGTAGTTCAAAAGGTAAGCTTCTCAAGCTCTGATACTGAAGGAGGGATGGACAAACAGACAGGCAATCACATTCTTTCTATGAGATACTGAGGAGTGCTTGTTTGAAGTTGTCTGTTCTTTTGCCCTCTAACTTCTTCTCCCACTATCTTTCTCTCTCTCTTTCTCTTTTTCCTTCCCACACATTCCCTCAAAGCAAACCATTGTCCTCTTACTTGATATCATCTTCATTGGCAAAGATGATGACCGCTCGAGCATGGGATGTCTCCAGGAGGCGCCGAATAATCTTATCAAACTCTCCTGCTTTGGGCTCCCGGGGAATCTTCACTGATTGTGCCACACACACGCTCCCTGTGGTTAGACAGAACCGTATTGTTAGTGGAGCCTCTGAACAAAAGCATCCAAAATAGCCTGGATGTAAATGGTAAGACTATCTGGAATGGCATGAACAGAACCATAAAAGAGACTGCTACAATGATGATAGAAGTCACAGAATCCATCATCTGTGAAACTGTGAGAGTTACAGGGACACCTACAGTCCTTTCAGGGGTTCACTGCATGTGTGAATGGAGTTTCAAGGTTTGACACTGAATCCACCACTGCAAAAGAAAGCCTAGCTGTGTAGATATCCATGAGGGTAGGCTTTCAAGAACAACAGGAACTTCAGTTTTTGTCGTTATATATAAGGGATGCAATTTTACTATGCCTCTGTATTTAATGAGATGTGAACACCCATGGATTTTGGTATCCATGGAAGGTCCTGGAACCAACCCCCAACAGATACTAAAGATTTACTATATAATAGTCTCTGTCAATAAACCTTTCATATACACTTGTGGCCTCTGCCTCTGCCTATCTGCTTCTCTTTGGGGCTCTTGTCCTTTTATATGATATGGCCCACACCACTCAGTGTTCTTGCACTCCTGTTCTGCAAAGTTCGAGTCCACATAAAAGACTATATATCCTTGCACTGCAAAAATCTGTGCCTAATGCATTGGTGTCAAAAGTGAGACTAAAGACTTATGTGATCTTAGGGTGGTATGAGCCATCAGTTCCTTCCTATGCATATCCCACCCGCATGTCTAAAGGGAACTCAACAGTATCTGGATTCTGGGCATAGGAATCCAGTGCACTTTGCTCTCTGGCTCCTGCTCATAGCTGTCTGAGGATCAAACCAGACAATTTCCTAAAAGAAATATTCCCTCAAGTGATAGAAGACATCTGCTTGCCATAGCATATATTTTTCTTCAACTATGTTTCTTGCTTTTAGTTTGCTTGGTTTTGCGATTGGTCATGGAAAGGTAAGCATAGATTTAATTTGTAATTTTGGGGGATGTATCTGTGAGGAATATTGATTAATCAAGAGCAATGACTATTCTTATCAATATCTAGCTTGAGCCTTTGACTCATATCACATTATATTCTTAAAATGGGGCTAGGTCACTTAAACTGCTCTCACTGTCTCCTGTTCCATTTTGGGGTTTGTAGTTCAGTGAGCCTTAAGAGTTCTCTGGCTGAATATTCTAAATGCCCCTTCCTAAACTACAAGTCCCAGAATGCAACAGGAGGCAGCCACATCAGTTAAAGCAACCTAGTCCTGTTTTAAGAGTGTAATGAAATAAGGTCCTATGTTTCATCGCCTCTGACCTTTCCACCACAAGCTGGCTTCTGTTCCACCTTCAGATATCTAATTCTTGGTCCTTTGCCTTTGTGCATCGATATGTGGACTCTAAAGCACATAGCTGACAACAGGCTGGCCACCAAATTTTGTACTAGCTCCAAACACTTTTGAAGGTAGGCCCTTCAAAAATCTAATTGTGAGGTAATTAAGGCATGTACCATTGAGACCAGCTCCCTAGTTTGTTGTTACATGCCTTCAAGTCAACAGCAGGAAGCACATTCATCATGAAGAAGGTTCAGTGATAAAGCACATGAAAACCTGTACTTATGAAATGTATTGAAAGAGATACTCTTTCATACTACTGCTTGCAAAACCTCCCAGCTGGCATGACCATTGGCCATGATTCTGCTGTTCTTCATGATCTCTCGGGGTCTTCATTTCTATGCATTCAGCTACAGGAGTGGAATAGGAAACTTCTCTGCTGCTCTTTGTCCCACCCCAACCCACAGATACATACTTTCCACTCGCCGGTAAATAACTGTGCTGGAGGAAGCTCATCAGCTAAAAGGATGTTTTTTCTTCTTTGTGGCAGGGGATGAGGGAGGACAGAGGCTGTAGTTCCTCCTGACAGGAAGATAAGCTTTTCTCATACTCACCAGGCAACTCTACTTTACACTTTTAATATATCCTTGTACAATTTCATATTACAAGTTGGAAAATAAATATATGGTAAAAGGTTTTTTTTTCCTGTCTCCTGTTTGGGATACAGTAGGAAAGAAGTCAATGGCCAAATTTACTATAGTCTTTCCTCTGCATTAGTTTGACCTTTGGATTACAGCAACGAGAACCTTTAAACCCAGTCACTGAGCCAATTCCTAAAGGAATCTGTCGAAGCAGCTAATTAAAACATATTTTCCAAAAGCAAGACAGAAAGTCCAAAAGGAAAACTGGGTGAATAACAGCTCTGGTTTGCTAAGATTTAACTCTCAACCTCTCTGCTTTGGCCTCTGCAAAAACATCAGGCATACCTGGCAGAAAGGAATGAAGAAAGAGGAGGGAGTAGAGGATGAAATGTTGCAAGAAAGTCTGACTATAAGTGATGGCCTTAATTTGCATAGGAAATGACAATTCTGGTGCTCGCTTACCACAAAGGGATCCCTGTTTATGCAAAGGTCAGAACAATTAGCATGGGGCTGCTGTGCTAGAGGTGGGCGGTGGTAAACACTCCTGAAGAAAATGTTCCTTTTTCTATCAGAAAAGTGTAGCAAGAACAAGAAGGAAATATAAGCAAAGAATAACTGCTATCATCAAAAGAAAGGGGGGGAGGAGAGTCTGAAAAGTCATTACAACTGTAATCCTGGCTAATATTGATGACTGTTTATTGATGATGCTATGGCAGAGATGGGAAACCTCTGGCCTTCCAGAGGATCTGGACTCTCTTCATAGTGAGAGACCACACTGAAAAAAATTATTAACTATCATGATAGGTTTCCCATTTCAGGAGATTTTATTTTATTTTATTTTATTTTGGGGAAAAAATAGTGAAGAAAGAGTTTAAACACAAAAACACATTTTTTGCACAAAAATGCTCTTGCACATACACAAAAATGTACATTGGACAAAAGAAGTTTTCACACAAAAACATTTGAGCCAAAAGAACTCTTTAGTGAATTTTTCATGAAAACTCCCAAATTACAACCAAAAAGGCAAAAATACACAAAACCTAATTATTTATCTCACTCAGCAGACAGAAATGCTTTGACATATTTTGTTCTTGCATATGAGGAGAAAAAAATAACCAATGTTTTGCATCCTTGTCCCATAAATATTCAAGTCAAGAGCATTTTTATCTGTAAATGTGTTTTTACATGAGCTAATAACTGGCTTTTAAAAACACATGCGGGGTTTAAAATGTGAAATGTGAGTTCCTGTTTGTATAGAAATTACCATATAAAACCAAGTCTTTGAGTTGCTGTACCAACAGAATATAGTATTTTAGGATTTTGTTCCAGCTATGCATCCCACCACTGACGCTGTCCCAAAGTGATGGCATGGATAGATATAGCTTGCAAAGAACAATTACTACTACAGTGGATCCTTGTTATACGCTGGGGTTTGGTTCCAAGATCCCCCGTGTATAACAAAATCCGTGTATGCTCAAGTCCCATTAAGTATAATGGCATAGCAAAATGGTGTCCCTTATAAAAAATGGAACATCAAGGTAAATTTATACTTTTTTGGAACATTTTCAAACCGTGTATGCTTAAATCCGTGTATAAAACATCCGTGTATAAGAAGGGCCGACTGTACAGGGTTGTGTACCAAAGAAATGGATGGAAGGAGGTTTGTCTCTCTTACTACCAGGGGAGGCCATACATTGATGTCATGAAAGGTATGCTTGGCCAGTAGAAGACACCTGAAAACAATGGGAGAACTTTAGACCCATGTCTCAGAAAGTAAGCCATGATGTGACAACGTTCCTTTAGCATTTTGCTTGTTTTTGCACATTTCAGGAGGGTTTCTTCATGGTTTTGAGTAAAAAAAAATACCCCCAAATTGCACTAAGATTTTAAAAAAAAAAAGAAAGAAAGAAATGGATTAGAGAGACTTAGGGGACTGGTGGAAGGCTTTTTTGTTGGGGGTGTCCCGAGGCTGATATGCAGAAATATCAGCCACACTTTGTGCTTCCCTGCTTTTAAATTGAAATAAAGAGCAAGCCTGGCCCCTTTTTAAATCATGGTTTCCACTTTTCAATCTCCAACAGAGCCCTTGAGAATTAGGAAATTCGCCATATATTTGGAAAAGTCAGATGGATTGGGTCCTACCACCCTACAACATCCTCAGCCATCAGCCTGCTTATTTGCCTCCCTTTCTAACATGTTAGCACTGCAGCTCCAGCACAGTCACCATTTTGATCCCATTATTACAACATCCCTTGTGAAAATAAACAGAAAGTACAAGTTCTTGTCAATATAACTGCCAGACAATATTTAGAAGGTGGATTCTCCATGGCAAGAGGAACACCCTGGAAGGAAAAAGGTTAATGAAGAGGCTCATGAATAACCATAAGCAATAACTATAAAGCAAGCACAAGTTCCAAATTCTGGAATATTTAACTATTTTTAATGGCTGGAAGCTATATCAAGGGCAATGAAGACAGCAGCTCATCATCAAAGGGACATTGCCTTCCATTCCAGATCTATTTATCACTTAGTTGCCAATTTGTACAAAATTATTGTTGTATCATTGATCTTTACTCTCATCTGGTCACAGTAACCATCAATGGAGCTAACCCAAACTTATTAAATAACAGCCACACGGAGTCAAGTGATCCCTTCAGAAGAGAGTTGTGACAAGCTTATCCCCTTGATTTTAAATGAGCTGTAATTGTTAATGGAAGGTTGTAACACATTATAATTGTGGTTACTGCATTTAAATTGAGCACAATGTATTTTTGGGAAATGCTGTATATAAATAAATGGACTATGACTGTGACTATGTTAAGTTCATTTGCTGGTCACAACTTGCTTGTTATTACAAAGGCCATATGTTTGATAGCTGACATGATAGCCATGCTAACAAATCATAATTGAAATTAAGAGATTAAGAGCTAGTCCTAATTCAAGGGCACATGTATAGTGCAGGATCACATGGTATGTATTTTAGGGACTGAATGCACTTGTGCAAAGAAACTGATCTTTGGTATCAGCATCACCCCTGCCCTATAAATCCTCAAGAATAACAGTAGGACCAGGATGAATTCATGTCTGTTGGCATAGGAATAACTGAGGAAAGGAGATGAGTACCTGATGTTTGAGTGCTTGGAACGAGCTACTTAAAAGCAACTCATTTCTTGCAGTAAATTATTTTCTTCCACTAGTAAAGGAGTGACTATGTTACATACTGATTATACCAAAACTTAATAAGGATAATGTCACTTCTTTGGGGGCATCACATTGTCAACTCTAACTTTTTGATTACGCTTACAGTTATGGGGTGCGGTCCTATTAAATAGCAGAGGCGACATATTAGAAAGGACATGCCATGTGGATGGGTGCATGCCATAATGGAGATGGGGTGGCGAAACTAGGGCTCAGAGCATGTGAATGCTCCACCCTAATTCTGTCCTAGCATGCAGTCAGGCCAGCACAAAGTGTCGGTCTGTACTGCCTCTAACTCTTTTTTTTTTTTTAGCCTTGGAACTATAACTTTAACTGGTTAGTTTTCAGAAGTACTGGTAAGTGTCAAGCTAGATTATACATTTAGCACCTTTTTTAAAGAAGCATGGTTACGCAAATCAAGCAAACTTTCAGTTGTTGTCAGACTACAAGTGTCAACAATATTAGCACCATAGTCAATGCTGATGAATCTGGAGACTGCAGTCCAATGATACTGGGAGGTGCACATGATTCCACGAATAACAACACATTATTTTTCTCACAGAAATATCCTGTATTCAGGATTCTGAGCTTTATGACGTTATATTTCTCTGAGAAATATCCTAAATTCTGTATTCTGTGCTTAATGAATTATAATTGGAAGGTAACTTGCAAGTCTCACTGTGATGGCACATGTCTTGTTGTGGAGAAAAAGTGAGTTAATCACAGAGAATAATAACTGCCTTTAACATCTGGTTTGTCGCCAACTATCCAAGCTCTATGCCTTCCCCAGGATCACTCCTAGTGTTTGCAAATGTTTTTGTTTTTTGTTTTTTTGCTTCTGACCTGGAATACAGGCAGCTTGCTATGAATGTATTAATAGATTTCGCATATCGTGCCTCCTTGCATCCAAGATCTCAGGGAAGGAAGAGTCAGGACCCTCCTATCTCTAACACCAGCTTCCAAGATAGTTTTGTCAGGCATGAAACATATTACAGGCTGCCAGTGTGCTCTTTATATTAGGCTGCAGGCTATTGAAGTTAAGAGTCCATAGCTATCCATCTCAACACCTTGGCTTAATCCCTGTGAACTGGTGAGGGTGGACAGAATGTGAAGACAAAAACAGGTTGCTGACAGGAGAGTGCAGAACAGAGATAAAGAAGAGGTCTCTTTGGGAGTCAGGCAGCTCTGGGGATTTAGCATTTATTGGCTTTGATATGAAAATCTCTTTAATTTGGGAGTTGACTTTTGAACTTTACATTTTGATAATTGATAGCATAATGCAAAGAGAAAGAATATGTGGATTTAGCTGCATGCACAGGCAACACAAACAGGCTTTCTACATACATTATCATCCTCAATGTATAAAAAATCAATTTCCATGAATTATGACATGCCACCTGGGTAGCACAGATGCAATCCTTCCTTTGGAACAGGAATGAGAAGGGGGGCTGTATGTGCTTTCATCCCATCCACCCACTCCAAAGAAATTTTCTGGAGGGGTGAAACATAAAATATGCACTGGGAAATTCAAAGGCAATGTATCTGGGGGTGTTTCCATTCAAACATTGAAAGTGACTTATGGATCTCTGCATCCCCCTGCTGCTCTATTCTCCTTCCTTTATAAGAATTTTAATTTCTGATAAAGTGAGATTTGTTTTCTCACTTCTTTCAATTCATCACTCCTGCTTTGGCTTTCAAGATCTATAAGACTCTCCTACTTAACAAATGTCAGTTTTCTTGCTCTTTCTCTCATTTCCATTTCTTTCCAGGTTCATTTGGAAAAGCACAGATAGATACAAAAAGGGGGGAGGGGGACTTCATTCAATTCTGCAGCCTACTGTTCATAAATAATCTGTACACATGCATAATCCACTATCAGTGTCCATCCATTCAGTACCTACCCACCCCAAATGAACATTAGAAGTACTACTGTCTATAGGGTTGCCTGATCTCAAATGTCACTGTTCAGATACATAGTGCCTAGGGATAGAAGATTATATTTTGGGGTTTTCAGCTAGTTTGGCAGGGACGTAGCCAAGGGGGAGGGGTTCCTTGGGGTCCGGACCCACCCCCCATCCATTAGAAAAATGAATGGTGTGTGCTGCTGCGCCGCTGCACCCAAGCCCCATTATAATGGTGGCACTTAGTCTGGACCCCCCCCCCCCTCCTAAAATCCTAGCTAAGTCCCTGAGTTTGGCATACTTGCACAGAGGTACGCAGACTGAAATGTGAGCAACTTCTGTATAATAAATCTAGGCATGTATCTATCCTTAAATGTAAGAAGTGCTGTGCTAGGTCAGACCAAATACCTATTTCATCAGATCCTGGAAAGGTTACTTTTCAGACTACTTTTCAGACTACTCATACCCCAGGCAACATGGCCAATGCCATTACTGTAGCTGTACTAAGACTGAGTAACATTTCAGAGCTTTGGAAACATCTACTTGTCTTTGGGACATTTGAAGGCCCAATGAAATAATTAATGGAAATGTATTGATGGGGAGAAAATAGAAGGGGAGAGACTCAAAAGAGCTCATCAAAATATTAAAATAGTTCTCCTCATTTAAATTTGAAACTGGCTTCTCAAGTTCTGCACATGTCTGAGTCTACAGAATCTGTTTTGTAAGACAGCCGTGCCATCATCTAAGCTGCTTAGACATTTTTTTAATGGCAATCTGTTTAGCCCCATAGTCTACAGCACCTGGTGGTATTCATCAGTGGTCTCCCATTAAAGTACTAAGCAGGGTTGACACTACTTAGCTTCCAAGATCAGATTGGATCTGGTGCCTTTCAGGTACTTAGGCCTGATGGAAGAAATATGGGGTGCTTAATAAAGGGCAGAAGCTGGAGTCCACTGATCCTGGTAGCAAAAATTATACACACTCTAACAGCTTTCTAAAAATATATATTCAAAGGATTCAACTGGGACATGCAGCCCTTCTTGCCAAGCACTTATGAAATAGCTTTGAAATCACAGGACAGCAGTAAAACTCTTGAAATTCTCTATCTCGTAAAATCATAGAATCATAGAGTTGCAAGAGATCACAAGAGCCATCCAGTCCAATCCCCTTCTATTCAGAAATACATTCTCTTTTTTAAAAAAAAAAATTTCTGGCTAATCGTTTTTCTCATCTCTACTATCATTTTGTCATTCCATCATTTTTGCTTTGGTTTCTTTTTATTAACACATCTATGAGTCTCCAGGCATTGCAACCAAATACCCGGGAACAAAAGAATAAGATTCAAACTCAAACTATGATGAGTTTAAAATTAAAAATTGTTTTGCCTCCATTCACAACAGTTCAGAGGAATTTCAGACAGTGAATGCATTGTATTTTTGAATACACTTTCTGCAGCTTCCCAATTACAGTTTAGAGCAAAATATCCATTCCTGATTTAAATGGCTGTTCCAGTCTGCAGACCAGGAATAGGATGATACTATTTACTATTGGGAATAGGTGTAGGGAAAGGAAAATGCTAGATTAAATGCATTCACAAATAACAAGATTTGCATGCTTAACTTTTGCAAGCTGCTTTAGTATTTTACATCTCTGAATGAAAAAGCAACATCCATGACTTTAAGAAACGAAAGAAAGAAAAATATAGGGATTTTACAGGGATGAAAATGCTAAATTAACCTATTAGTATTCCTAGCTCCCAAAGGAACCATTTTATTTGCATATACAGAGACAGAGAGAACATGTTATATTATTAGACTATGTGCAGTTCAGAAGACAGGAAACCTGAGATCACACAATGTGGTTCCTCTTTCAAATCTCATCCTCACATTAGCATTTCACTTCCCAAATAAACCCCACCATAAACATCTAAAACGTGGGGGGGGGGGGTCATCCTAAGTGTTCAAACAAAGTTCCAAGCTTAAATCCTTTGTCCCACTCATCCTCCCCTCATCCTCCCCTCATCCCCCCTCTCACAAGGTCCTTCTAACTAGGGGTGTGAAAACAGTTCCTCAATCTTGGTTTTATTTTGGGTCCTGAATCAAATATGCATTCCTACCCCTCCCATGGTTCATATCAGATTACCAGACCTGACTTTTTTAACCTGCATGGATTTCAAAGTGCCATATATGGCTTGGAACAGAATATCTGAAACACACCTTATCCTGCCTAAACTTTGAAATTCTAAGTTCAGGCCTTGTTGCATGTCTCACAAATCCCGGAGGTTAGGGGTGGATCTACACTGGCCAGAATATTCCAGGAGTCAAAGCACAACATCTTGCTGGGCCCAGTGATACTCAAATACTTTAAATAAAGTAAAATAAATAAATATGCTTTTGAAAATAAGTACAGTCGGCCCTTCTTATACACAGATTTTTTATACACGGATTCAAGCATACACGGTTTGAAAATGTTCCAAAAAAGTATAAATTTACCTTGATTTTCCATTTTTTATAAGGGACACCATTTTGCTACATCATTATATTTAATGGGACTTGAGCATACACGGATTTTGTTATACACGGGGGATCTTGGAACCAAACCCCAGTGTATAACAAGGGTCCACTGTATGCACTTTTCCCAGTTTTCCCAGTTTTGTTCAAATTTCTTCCACTATCTTAACCATATTTGTTCATATTTTTTCAACTGCACCAATTTTAGCTCTCTTCAACTTTTTAAAATGCATGCATCATTTTGCGTGTACAAAATCATGAAAAAGGAAAGGGAAAGTAGCATATAGGAAGCATTGCAAATATATGATTTACTGAGGCAATGTGTGCATTCTGTTCCAAGAGGTCTTAGGAGGTGTAAACTGGGTAATTTCAGGGGGGGGGAATTGAAACCATTGCCATTACAGTACAGTGTTTTCCAACTAATGTTTTAGCTGGCATTTATGCCACTGTAAATTTCTACAGCAACCTGAACTAAGGAGCCACTGCCTCAACCCTGAGAAGCCAAACCAATCAGTTTAGCCTGGTTGCCAGAATGTCAAAAAACAAATCATAAATTTAATCCAGAGAAACAAATTATGGCTAAATAATAATAATAAAATTTATTTATATTTCCTGCCTCTCCCTGTGAATGGAGGCAGGATTACAACAGATAAAATCAAACAATACAGTTACAAAATGTCAATAAAAGCACACAAAAATACACGCACAGTCATTAAAATAGCCAAATCGTCATCTGTTTCTGTACTATTGAATCAAGCGTGGAAGATTCTTTAAGATCAGTTATAGAAGATCAGATGGGTAGGCCCGCCAGAAGAGATCTGTCTTAAGTGCCTTCTTGAAGGCATCTAAGGTGGTGATAAGACAGATCTCTTCCGGTAAGCTGTTCCAAAATGTGAGGGCCGCCGCTGGGAACGTTTTATGGGAAGTTGTGATTAGTCTGGTCTTTGTATATTCCAATATTTTCTTCCCCAATATTCTAAGAGTGTGGGGCAGATTGTGTAGGGAGAGGCGTCCCCTTAAGTAATTCAGGACCAAGCCATGTAGGGCTTTCAAGGTAATGACTAGCACTTTCTATTGGGCCCAGAAGTTGATCGGCAGCCAGTGTAATGATTTTAATATTGGAGTAATATGGTCAGATCTAGATGTACCTGTGATCAATCTGGCTGTAGCAATTTGGATCAATTGAAGCTTCTAAACTTGGTACAAAGGTAGCCCCATGTAGAGCACATTGCAGAAATCTAAACGAGAGGTTACCAGTGTGTGTACCACTGTTTCAAGGTAGGGGTGCAGTTGGCGTATCAACCAAAGTTGGTACCAAGCGCTCCTGGCCACCGCCTCCACCTGTGATGACAACTGTAGAGATGAGTCGAGCAGCACTCCAAAACTGCGAACTTCATCCTTTAGGGGAAGTGTGACCCCATCCAGGACCAGGAGTCCCTATCGCAAACACCCCCGTTTTCTCTGGATTCAACCTGAGTTTGTTTTCCTTCATCCAGACCATTACCGACTCAAGACTGGCATTTAGAGAAGAGATGCCATCCTTAGTCACTGCAGCAGTCGGAGACATAAAGAAGTGGATTTGGGTTTCATCAGCATACTGATAACACCACGCCCCAGGATACCATGGTCTATCGTATCGAAGGCCGCTGAGATGTCCAAGAGCACAAGCAGAGTCACACTTCCCCTGTCGATGCCCAAATGGAGATCATCAACCAAGGTGACCATAGCAGTCTCAACTCCATATCCCATCCTGAAGCTGGTTTGAAATGGATCTAGATAATCAGCTTCATCCAAGACAGCCTGGAGTTGGAAGGCAACCACCCTCTTGATCAGCTTGCCCAAGAATGGTAGTAGGGAGATAGGTCTATAGTTATTTCTTATCAGGGGATATAGGGAGGGTTTTTTCAAAAGTGGTTTTACCACCGCTTGTTTAAGCTCAGATGGAAATTTCCCCTCCCTAAGGGATGTATTGGAGTTGAATTATGGATTGGAGTAACGCTGTTACGGCATCCCCTCCCTGAGCGGTCAACCAGGATGGGCAAGGATCGAGAGGGCATGTTGTCTTCTTTACACATCCAAAAACTTGTCCACTTCATCGGTATTTACAAGCTCAAAGTGATCCAGTCTAACATAGTCCACGGAGTCACTGGATACCTCTCTTATAGTTTCTGTTGTAATACCGGCAACAAGATCAGCACTAATCTGAGAGATTTTATCAGCAAAAAAAGTCATTGAATAAGTCACAGCAGTCTTTAGTTGGTTCTAAAAGTGGGTTCAGGGTGGGAGGATGCTGGGTTAACTCATTAACCATCCTGAACAGCTCTGCTGGACGAGACTCTGCTGGTGCAATGCAAGTAGCATAGAACGAGTTCTTTGCTACATTGATTGCAACTCCATAGGAATCTAAAACAGCCCTATGATGTGTCTTCTCAGACAAGCGATGATGTTTCCACCAGCAGTGCTCTAGTTGTTGTGCAGCCTGCTTCGTTTTTCTTTTTTTTTAAAATAATTTTTATTAAGTTCCATTTTAAAATACATCAATCGTCCAACAGAAACCACTACCAACATTACACAACATCTACCATTTCATACCCCAATACTTATTCCCGACATCAACAACGACAACAACAATCTCTATTACTATATAACATACTCCCCATTCATCTCACATTCTTCTCCTCTGCATTCACCTCTATGACTTCCTTCCTCTATATTTATCATATTCTTTATACATCTCTGTTTCCCTCCATGTACCATATATAATTACTCATAGTATATTGTGTTAATATTAACTTCTTCATTGCAAAGGCAACGCTTATCCAGCGTATGACTATCTCACCTTATATTCTTTTATAACAAATCAGGTCACAACAAAGGGAAAGAAAGTACATACTTATTTCTCAATTAATTCCTCTCCCCATTGCGTCCTCATATAGTTCATCACCATTTTCCAATCTTCATTAACTTTCTTTGTTACGTTCCCCATCCTTTCATCCCTTAACAGTTGTGTCATTTTATCCAACTCTATCATTTCTATTAGCTTCACTACCCAATGTTCTATTTTCGGTGCCTCCTTTGTTTTCCAAACCTGTGCTATCAATATTCTGGCCATTGCTGTCATATAAAATAATATTTTACCATATCTTGATTCTACATCTTTCTCAAACATGCTCAGTAGAAAGCTCTCTGGTTTTAATTCCACATTAATATGTAAAATTTCTCCTATTATGTTCCTGATTTGTTTCCAAAATTTCTTTATGATTTTGCAATTCCACCAACAGTGTATAAACGTTCCTACAGTCTCCCCACATTTCCAACATTTATTGTTTTTATTTTTATATATTGTATCCAATCTTTCCGGAGTCAAATACCGTCGGTAAAACATTTTATACCAATTTTCTCTTATTTTTTGTGAAGCGGTGTATTTCAGTCCCCTTGTCCAGATATATTCCCACTTGTCATATTGTATGTTATATCCAACATACTTAGCCCATTTAACCATGGTGTCCTTCACCTTCTCACTCTCCATTTCTAATTCTAGCAGTTTTTTATATAATTTCCCAATTATTTTCTCCTGATCCTCAGTTAGCAACTTTTCTAAATCCGTTCTATTTTCTTCACAGCCAAATTCTTTTATGTCTGTCTTCGTTCTCTCATATATACGCCTATATGCAAACCATCCTGGATCAAAACCTATTTGTTCTAATTCCTCCTGCGTTTTTATGTTTATCCTGCTTCGTTTTTCAAAGATCTTGAGTATACCATGGTTTCTTGTTGGAAGCGGGCCGGAAAGGACGCTCGGGAGTGATAATGTCTATAGCCCTGGTGAGATCATTATTCCAGGTATCAACCAAAGCTTTGACAGAATCGCCGTCAGTTCCAACCATAAAACCCTCTAGGGCAGCGGTTCCCAACCTTTGTTGGGCCGTGACCCCCATTGGGAGGAAAGTCCCACCCGTGGCCCCCTGATAGGTTGGGAGGCCAGGAAGGAGCGGGACTTCCAGCTGCCTACAAGCCCCAGCAGGTTTTGTGGCTGGAAGTCCCGCCCCTTCCCAGCCTCCCAACCAATTAGGGAGGCCACCAAGGGAGAAGGGGCAGGACTTCTGGCCGCAAAGGCCTCTGGGGCTTGCAGTCCTGTCCCCTTCTCCCCTTGGTTGCCTGGCAGCTACGGGGAGAAAAGGAGGAGGCAGCCTCAATCGTCCCTTCCTCCCTGCGGCTGTCTGGCAGCCACGGGAAGGGAGGGGAGGAGGAGAAGGCAACCCCTGCTCCCTTCCCTTCCTCCCCGCGGCAGTCTGGCAGCCACGGGAAGGGAGGGGAGGAGGAGGAGGCGACCGCCGCCCCCTTTCCTCCCTCCCCGTGGCTGTCTGGCAGCCTCAGGAAGGGAGGGAAGGAGGAGGCGACCGCCGCCCCCTTTCCTCCCTCCCCGTGGCTGTCTGGCAGCCGCGAGAAGGGAGGGAAGGAGGAGGTGACCGCCACCCCTTCCCTTCCTCCCCGTGGCTGTCTGGCAGCCGCGGGAAGGGAGGGAAGGAGGAGGTGACCGCCGCCCCTTCCCTTCCTCCCTGTGGCTGTCTGGCAGCCGTGGGAAGGGAGGGAAGGAGGAGGCAACCCCCACCCCTTTCCTCTCTCCCCATGGCTGTCTGGCATCCGCAGGAAGGGAGGGGAGGAGGAGTCGACCCCCACCCCTTTCCTCCCTCCCTGCGGCTGTCTGGCAGCCACGGGAAGGAAGGGAAGGAGGAGGAAGCGGACCTGCAAGGAGAAGGGAAAGAGGAGGGAGCCCCGCCCCCTCCCCTTTTTCCCCTGCGCTAGCGCCGGCACCCGCAGAGAAAAGGGGAGGGGGGATTCTCAACCTGGCAACCCCCGTGAAAGGGTTGTGTGACCCCCAAAGGGGTCGCGACCCCCAGGTCGGGAACCCCTGCTCTAGGGCCACTTGGAACCTTTTGGGTTCTATCAGCCTTCATGGGCAGACCATTCTAATAGGTCCTCCACCCCCAGGGGGATATAGGTAGTAACCCTCAGTCCCACCTTGACCAGGAAATGATCTGTCCATGACAAGGCGGAAGTTTGAATTACTTCCGCCCACAGATGTTCCTGGTCCGTACTAAAGACCACTTCAAGTGTATTACCAGCACAATGTGTTGGACCTGATACTAGTTTGGACAGGCCCTTGGTGATCATGGAACCCATAAACTCCCGAGCTACACCAGTCAGATCTAATAAGCTGGACTCAAAGGGGATGTTTTCCTCACTTTTGAAAGAAAATGAAAATTCTCTCTGTCCAAGGACAGGTGGAGCGCCTGAACCAAAGAGTGGCCAAACCCTCCAGAAGTTCTTGGAGTGCAATTCCCAATATTTTCCATATCATCTGGGCTTCCTAGACCTCCTGGCAGTTGCAGTCCAGCAGCTGAAGGGTTGCTCCTTCTTCACACAAGGGAGCACTGCCTGCTCCACTAAATGCACCTGCTAGTCTGTACTACACAAATTGTGCCGTAGCTAGCATTTCATCCTCATCATTTAATTTCTGGGAGTTTGGCCAAATTTGTTGCATTCCTTCTTATGGTGAAGCAGATGGAAGGAGGCAAGGGAATTGAGTCAACAGATTCCCAGAATAATATAGACCAATAAAGCGAGGCAAATAAGCAGCATATTCTAAGCAGTTAGAGAAGAGTAAATCCTCTTTCTACACAACTGGTGAGCTCTTGGGACTTGATGTGGCCAACATATTCTCAGCCAGGAGAAATGGCAGCTCTTTAAGGAACCCCAGCAACTTAATTGTTGTTTCCATGGCAATAATGAGGCAAACCCAAAATCAGTAACAGTTTGCATTTTGCAAACACTGTACATAGAAAAATTCACACTCTCTCATCCCTCTGTGTCTGTCTACATTTCTGATGTACATAGACAGCACAACAGAATCACAAAAGAACACACCAATTTGTATAAATCCAAACATCTCTACAAACATACAAACTACACTTCCCACCATATACAGACTGGAGTTTTATTTTGTTCATACACAGAGAAAGGAAAACAGTCTCAATGTAACTTGCTACTACAATCTGCCAACAAATATGGCTAACAAAACAATGGCCCACAGATTGGAAACAATCAATATACATTCTTACACACACACCTCAAAGAGAATGCAAAAGAGTGCAGCAACTACAGGACCATTGCATTAATTTACCATGCAAGCAAAGTATTGCTTAAGATTCTATGGTAAAGACTCTGACCATATATACAGTGAGAAATTGCAGAGTGCAAGCTGGGCTCAGAAAAGGGAAAGGCGCTAGGAATCAAATTGCAAACTTGGGCGCGTTACAGACAGGCATAAGGGACGTCCTCAGGACGTCCTAGGTTTAAAAAGGGGTGTCACTTCTTGACGCCCCCAAGCCTAATACGTCCTGAGGACGTACAAGATGGCAGTGCCCCATCTACATGGGGGCCGCCATGATGGCGTCACGAACGCGCCGTCTCCAAACGAGGTGGCGCGGACGTGATGCCATCGCGCTGCACGAGGGCACTTAGTGCACCCTTTCATCGGTGGAGGAAGGAGCTCCGAAACTGAGCTCCTTCCTGGTCTTGCGTCGCTGGCGCAGCCTTTAGATGGCTGCGCCCAGCGACACAGAGGAGAAAGGGGCCAAGCAGCCCCTTTCTCCTCCTCCCCACCACCGCAGGGTGTCCTTGGGGCTTGAAGCCCCAAGGACACCCCTTTCCAGGCCTCGGAGAAGTGGCCTTTTCCCGCTTCCCCACCGCCTGGAAAGCGGCGGATCAGGGCCTCAACGGCTGCCGCTCTGGTCACTGAGGCCCTGATCTGGTGGGGAAAGGGGCGGGTGCAGGCCAACGCTTTTCAGCGGTCTGTAACACGCCTTAGAATGCATAATAGAGTGCACCAGAGAATTCCAGAAGAAAGTCAGCATGTGATTCGTAGACTACAGCAAAGCCTTTGACTGCATAGACCACAAAAAACTATGGAGTCATCTTAAAGAAATGGGTGTACCATTACATTTTATTGTCCTGATGTATACTATACTCAGGTCAGCTTATTATACAAATTATAATGATGCGTAATTCTATACTCGGAATACAGAGAAACAGAATGATTCCTTATCAGAAAGAAGGCCAGACAAGGTTTATTCTATCACTCTATCTATTCAACTTGTATGAGGAATATAAAAATGAACATCAATGTTACAATTGCCCAAGTCATGTAAGAGCTGGACAGTGAAGAAAACCATAGAAAGAAAATAAATTCATTTGAGATGTGATGCTGGAGAAGTGTATTAAGGATATCATGGATGGCCATAAAGACAAACAAATGGGTTCTAGAACAGATCAAGACTGAACTTGCCCTGGAACCCAAACTGACTAAATTGAGACTGTTGTACTTTGGAGACATTATGAGAAGGCATGACACACTAGAAAAGAGAATAATGCTAGGAAAAGTGGAGGGGAGTAGAAAGAGAGGTAGTCCACACAACAGATGGATAGACTTAATCAAAGAAACCACAGCTGTGAGTCTTCAGGACCTGAGCAGAGCACTTGAGGGCAGAGGCCTAGTAGGTGTCTCATTCATGGGGTCTCTATGAGTCAAAGTTGACTCGAGGACAGCCAGTAACAATTTTTGAACAAATGTGAATACAAACCAGTTCAATATATATGTTCAGAGAGCTAAGAGGATAGGAAGACCAATGTGGCTGTGGCTTTGAAAAGTGCTCAGAAATCTTAGGTGGAACAAAGCGTTGCAGCCAATCTATGGGTTTGGTATGGTTAAAAAGAGCATACAATTTCATTGTTATAACAGCACCGTTGGTTACTGGTTTGTTTCTGTGCAGAATTTAAAGTGCTAATTATCACCTATAAAGTCCTAAGCAGTTTGGGTCCAGGTTATCTAAAGAATCCTGTTCTTAAATACAAGCCTGCCCAGACTTTGAGATCTTCAGGGGAAACCCTTCTCTCATTCCTTCAAATTGCACAGGTATGTTGGGTACGAATGTGCGAGAGGGCCTTCTAAGTGGCTACTCCCAGTTCTGGCATTTCTTTCCTAGGGAGGCTACACCGAGTTCCTCTTTATTGCCTTTCATTGGGCAGCTAAAGATTTATTTGTAAGAAAAGTGCTTTCACTAGTATTCTGAACTGTTTTTGTTTCTTGCCTTCTGTATGGATGTTTTAAATTGGTTTTGTTTTTAATGTTATAAATATTATACCATATTTTCTGGCGTATAAGATGACTGGACGTATAAGACGACCCCCAACTTTTCCAGTTAAAATATAGAGTTTGGGATATATTCGCCGTATAAGACTACCCTTCTTCTAACGCACACCAAATAAAAATTTAAAAAACATCAGATTTGATTTCAATATGGTAATTTTAATTCAAATGCTTATGAAATGCAGGTACGTAGCAGGAAAACTTGTTGTATACAAAGCCTGCTTGGATTGGTCAGCTCTCCCTGCATGCCCAGCCCTCCCTGTCTCCAAGACTATCAGAGCGGTAGTGCAAACACGGCTCTTTTTTCTATACCCCGCGGCTGTTTTTGAGCTCCCACCACCATATGCGGCGATCGCAGATTCTCTAGTCCAGCTCAGAAGTTTCAGCACCTGCCATATCAGATGACCCCCGACGTGTAAAACGACCCCCGACTTTTGAGAAGATTTTCCTGGGTTAAAAAGTAGTCTTATATGCCAGAAAATGCAGTAATTGTTTTTAACAATAACTCTTTGTATCCTTTTACCAACACGTGAGAGCCAGTATGGTGAAGTGGTTTTAGTTTTGGACTACAACTCTGGAGACAAGGGTTCAGTTCTCTACTCAGCCATGGAAACCCACTGGGTGACCTTGAGCAAGTCACACCCTCTAAAACGCAGAAAACCGCATGATAGGGTCATCTTGGGGTTGCCATAAGTCAGAAATGACTTGAAGGCATACAACAAGAACAACAGCTAATCGTGTAACTTTTTAAATCTGTGTTTTACTTGTAAGCCATCATGGGTCTTTTCTTATTCTTCTAAGAAAAATTCAGGACATAAATACGTAAATAAAATTAACAACAATCTTTGAACTAGTCCAGGTCTCTGTAATGTGAAAGCCATGTAAACTGAGGAGCCTGGGAATTTTACCTTAGAGGAAGGCTTAAAAAGTAGTTTGCATAAGTTGTGGTAGCTGTGCCCAGCCAGATACCTCTGAGAAATACAGAAGCAGAGCAGGAGTTCACACCACACATGATTGTTCCACGGAGATACATATCCATATTCTGACTAATTTACTAGGTCTACCCACATAGCTTACTACACATATATCCCAAAGGAACAAATACTGCTAATTGTTTAATACAGAAATGGGGAACTTATAGCCCATCTGATGTTGTTAAACTGCAATTACCATGATCCCTCATCATCTGCTATCTCAGCTAGAGTTGATGGAAGTCATCACCCAGTAATATCCGGACAATTACATGTTCCCAAGTCCTGATTTGTGTTGATAGCATTGTTACAGAACATATTAAGAAAGGCTCTTCAAATATACATCTTTTGTACAATATAATATTGAGACATCACAGAGCAGGCCCGCAAACTCTGCAGACGGTCATCTTGACACTTTTCATGAGCTATGGAGTGGTACCACTGAGATGAGATCCAGCTACTTTCTCAACCTGATGGACTCATTGACCACAGTGAGATTGTAAACAATAAGGCACATGCTAGATAAAGCCTCTGCCACCCACAGTGGAAATCCTTTAGCCCATATTTAACACAAATATCCTCATTCTTATCAAATATTAGTTTCACCTTTCAAGTTGTGGTGTGTCCTCTGAACCTCACATGATCACTGTTCCAGGATATCTGTCAGAAGACTGGGAGGCCCATGTGGAGTCCTTGTAAGGGTACAGCTCCATTAACCTCTCAACCCTTGCTCTCCTTTTTAGCTTTATGGGCACTGCACTGACTCCAGCTAAATTTCTTTCAGAGGATTTACCATGCTGCTTTGCAGAAGACCAAAGGATGGCCTTTTAACCTTCCCTTCAAGGACTCCTGGGGCTTACATTAGCACAACTAACAGAAAGGGATGGATTCAAAATCAACAGACAGCCCCTCTGTAAGAAGTTCTGAAATACTTTCACCCCTATCACTCCAATCAATATCTTTGTCTGCCCCAAAATGTCTTCTGGTCAAGTATTGCCATGAGAGCAAGGCTGCAGCCACATTGCTGCTTTTTAAGAGAACTACTATTTCAATTAGTGTAGAAACTTACCAAACAGGGGCAAGCCATTAGAATTGTAATGTTATCTCAAAAGATACACAACCCAAAGTATAGGACTCCCAGACTGTCTGTATTTTAGCTCATGCTCCACTTAAAGAAATGCTGTGTAGCTACCTCATCCAGTGACAAATACCAAAATTGTCTGCTGACTATATACTGGCCAAAGTACTAAGGGACACCCCCTTCTTAATCCTAAAAGTGAGTGCAGTAAAATATGTGGAAACACAGAATAAGGGGCTCGACAGACTGCCCCAAAGGGGTAATGAGCCACCGCCCCTTTGTTAGCTGGATCAGGGCCGCAGCAACCACACTGCTACATATGGCCAGAGACTCACCTCTCAGTTGGCCTCAGGCATGTTAACCCAGATTAATTTCATTGATCAAACTGTTAAGGCTGAATGACTTCAGACAGCTATCCGTGGTGGTGCAGTGGTTAAATGTCGATACTGCAGCATTTACAGCCTGAAGATAGTGAGTTCAATACCTGCCAGGGGCTCAGAGTTGAGTCAGCCTCACATCCTTCCATAGGTTGCTAAAATGAGTACCCAGCTTTTTGGGAGAAATTAGCTTACACATTGTAAACTGCTTAGGGAGTGCTTAAGATCAATGATAAGCGGTATAGCTTGGCCCGTGCTATCCTAGCCCATCTGCTCAGGGCCTGAGAATTTTAAATGTCCCTTCCTAAATTGCTAATTCCAGGATATCATAGGATGTACCTATGGCAGTTAAACTGGAGCCATAGCACTGCAACTGTGTAGTAGGAAAGGTCCCTAGGGTTTCCCATTTCCATCCCCACTTCCTCCTCCTCCAAATGTAACTGTAAGTGTGAGCAGAAGATGAGAAGGACTGATAGGAGACTGAACACACAGAATACCACCTTTCTGCATTTTCTTCATAACTCCATCTTCTCCAGTAAGGCACGCAGCTGCAGCAAATAGATGTGAAATATCATAGTACAAAACTCATACATCTTTGTGTTAAGTCTACTTTAAAGCTGGGAGCTGTTCCAGCCACAGCTAAATTTAGAAAGAGCTACAAGGTGCTTCAGCTGGACGATGGTGGTATACCGGTTGGTGGAATCCAAATGGGCAGATAATCAGAGTGGAAAATTTTGCCTTTTCACTTGTCATGGCTTTGCACAAAAACTGATTGAGTGGTGTGGAATACACATGCACACAAATATACACACACAGTTATTCTCTCTTGAAATACTGGAGGATTGTCCTGATGTTTGGCTGTTCTGATTTTGTATTCCAAGGAAAGAAAATAATAAACGTGTCTCCACTGCTGGAAGACAGTGTCTCTACCTTGTATAGGTGAATAATAGGTGAATACATGAATCTGCCCATACCAGTTAGTTTTCTGTGACTAACCAACCAAAGCATAATATAGTGGCTCTGTGGACTATGGGACTCGACAGAAGGGCAGGAAGGGGCAGTGAGATGCCACCTCTTTCTGCCCCAGATCGTTGCCATGGCAACCTCACACCGCGACAACAATCAGCTCCCTCTCGGGAGCAAAAAGAAACTGCTGGAAGGGGCACCATAATGGCGCTCGTGCACCATGATGACACCCCTTTTGGCCAGCGCCATTTGGGCACTCTGACAGGCATGCACCAAGATGGCACATGGGCAGCGAAGGTAGGGCTGAGAGCATGTAACCATTCAGCCCTATCTAGCCCTGCCTTCAGGCCCAGGCTGGCATAAAGTGCTGGTCTATTTAGGGCCTATAACTCCCAGAATGCCAAACTAGCCATTCTGGGAGCTGCTATCCAAAAATGACACTTTTCCAAGGTCTGTTCTATGCTGAATGGCAATGAAGAACTGAATACTGTTCTCAGCTCCTCGAGTGAAATTCTCCTTTTCTCAGGAGATCCAGATATTTGTTAGTACTGATAAATACCAAAAAGCTCTCTTAAAACTCTGGTGAAAATGACACAATCTGCATAATTCCCAATTTGCAATTCATAACATACAAAGATTTCCTTAAAGTTGTGTGCTAGATGCCCCAGATGGCTCTCAATTGATGCAAAGCTCCAGCTGCTTTGGATGAACGTCAGAATCCTACTATGTAACAGATACAGAACAGTGCTCTCAGTCAACACAGAACTCCCAAATGAATGAGTCCCTTGAGGCCTCTGAATCTAGTCATGTGAGTTGTACTTTTGCACTGGCTAATGAATTATAAAATTATGAATTGCCTAGTAATAGACTGCAGACAGCATGCACTAAATTAATGAAATACAAATTAACAAAGTGTGACTAGCCAATTGCTAAGTCATAGAAAATAATAGATTGCAGCAACAAAAATGTACAGTTTCTTCATCAGCTACATCCAATTATAAGAAAATAATATTTCTTTAAAACAAAAAACACCATACCTCCAAATTTAAATACTGTGATCTGAAATGAGAAAATTGCATCTGGTTCTTTCTCTCTAGGCTTCAAGAAATGATAAGTGGTCTATACAGGGTTGGGAGACCCTGAAAGTGGCCCTGTACCTTCTGTACACAGAGCTGGTACTGACATCTGTACACAGAGCCACAACTGACTTAGCTGAGAAATTTCCATGCAATATGAATTTCATAAGGAACAGGAGAGTTTATAGGATTGTGTAGATGTTTGCCCTGCTTATAGCTGGGCAAACAATGTGGAAGGAATGTATGCAGGCACATTTGCACCCTGCGTCATGTGGATTTCTCCATCGCAACACTAGAATGTGAACAGGGCTAGCATGGCTTCCTAATAGCTGCAGAGGAAATGCATTACATATTTAGGGATGTAAAGCATATGCACAGATTTTCTTGTCCTCATTCTCAACACTGAGATACACCACTGGGGGGAAAAATCAACTGCCAAAAGAGTATTCAGATTTGGGGACTTTTTAAAAAAAAAATGTATGGAAAGGGATTTTTGTTGTTGCTGTTTGATTTTCTTGCAAACACACAAATATGTTTTCCACCCCAAAACTGTTTTTACAATGCTTTCTACCCCCCTTCTTACTGCCAGCACATCACTATTGCTGCCTTTACTAGAATAGTTATGCTAGCAGAGGTACACAATAGGATTTCTGCCTGAGACTCTTAAAATAGCCATACTTTATTACAACAATGAAACAGACTATAAAATGGATATGCACTGAATCAATGGAATTAACAAATCAATCAAAATACAATCTGAATACATTCTATCTCCTCTTTACTAAAATCTAATTAGCTTTGTAAAATTCTACATACCTTCCCCCATTTGCATGATAGATGTTGCAAGGGACTGTCCTGAACACAATAGAAGTTAGAAGGGATATGTTAAAGCAGACAAATCAAGGAGTCAGGTGGTGTGATACAGCTGATAAAGTAGATATTACTGTTAAAGTAGATATTACTGTCTGGGACCAACCTAACAACAGAGTTAGAGGATTGAGTACAGAAAGGGAATACATATTAGAATGGATCTCAGTTTGAGATGAGCGAGAGCCAAGTGAGAGACAAGCAGCAAGACAGAAAGAGAGCCGTGTTTGGTTAGTGACAGAAAAGAATGACATGGCAGACAATAGGGGCTCCTGACAGTTGCTGGAAGTCAAACTCAGCCAGATCCTCAAGGTCTAGCAAATTCCTCATTTGCCTTGGAGACAATTTCATTGTCCAAAAAGTGGAAGAGGCAACAAGGGGATCAGCCATTTTGGATCTGATCCTAACCAACAAGGATGACTTGGTTAATGGGGTGCAAATTGTGGGATCCTTAGGTGGGAGTGATCATGTTCTCCTGGAGTTTATTATACAATGGAAAGAAGAAGCCAGGCATAGTCAGACACACATTCTAGATTTTAGGAAAGCCAATTTTAGTAAACTTAAATAAATACTGGGGGTGATCCCATGGTCAGCAATACTAAAAGAGAAGGGAGTTCAAGACGGATGGGAGTTTCTCAAAAGGGAGATACTGAAGGCACAATTTCAAACAGTTCCAATGAGAAGAAAAATGGGAGATGTCTCAAGAAACCAGGATGGATGACTAAGGAACTTTCAACTGAAATGGAACATGTATAAGAAATGGAAAAATGGGGAAATCACCAAAGAGGAATTCAAACAAATAGCAAACACGTGTAGGGATAAAGTTAGAAAAGCTAAAGTGCAGAATAAACTCAGGCTTCTTAGTGAGGTTAAGAACAACAAAAAGGGCTTTTTTGGATTTGTCTGCAGCAAAAGGAAGAAGAAGGAAACAGTAGGGCCACTCCGTGGAGAAGATGGCAAAATGCTAACAGGGGACAGAGAAAAGGCAGAATTACTCAACACCTTCTTTGCTTCAGTCTTCTCAGAAAAGACAAAGGGTGCTCAACCTGAGGATAATGGAGCAGAGGACAGAATATGGGAATTTCAGCACAGAATAAGTAAAGAGATAGTAGAGAAATACCTGTTTCACCTAAACGAATATAAGTCTCCAGGACCAGATGAACTACATCCAAGGGTATTAAAAGAATTGGCAAATATAATATCGAAACCATTGGCAATAATCTTTGAGAACTCCTGGAGAACAGGAGAAGTCCCAGCAGACTGGAGGAGGGCAAATGTTGTCCCCATCTTCAAAAAGGGGAAAAAAGAGGATCCAAACAATTATCGTCCAGTTAGTCTGACATCTATACCAGGAAAAATTCTAGAGCAGATTATTAAGCAGAGAGTCTGTGAACATCTAGAAAGCAATTCTATAATCACAAAAAGTCAACATGGGTTTCAGAGAAACAATTCATGCCAGACAAACCTGATCTCTTTTTTTGATAACATTACCAGCTTGTTAGATGAAGGGAATGCTGTGGATAAAGTATATCTTCATGTCAGTAAGGCCTTTGATAAAGTTCCCCATGATATTCTTGCAAACAAGCTTGTAAAATGTGGGCTAGACAAGGTAACTGTTACGTGGATTTGTAACTGGTTGACAGGCCGAACCCAAAGGGTGCTCAACAATGGCTCCTTTTCATCCTGGAGAGAAGTGACCAGTGGGGTCCCACAGTTCTATTCAACATCTTTATCAATGACTTGGAGGACAAAATTGGGGGCATACTCATCAAATTTGCAGATGACACCAAATTAAGAGGAGTAGCTAATACCCCAGAGGACATGATCAAGATTCAAAATGACCTGAACAGACTAGAAAACTGGGCCAAAGCTAACAAAATGAAATTCAACACAGAGAAATTTAGGGTACTGCACTTAGGGCAGAAAAATAAAATGCACAGATATAGGATGGGGGACACCTGGCTGAATGAAACTACATGTGAAAGGGATCTAGGAGTCCAAGTAGACCACAAGTTGAACATGAGTCAACAGTGTGATGCAGTAGCTAAAAAGGCCAATGGAATTTTAGGCTGCATCAATAAAAGTATAGTGTCTAGATCAAGAGATGTAATAGTACCACTATATTCTGCTTTGGTCAGGCCCCACCTGGAATATTTTGTCCAGTTCTGGGGGCCACAATTCAAAAAGGACATTGAGAAACTGGAGCGTGTCCAAAGGAGGGCGACAAAAATGGTGAAGGGTCTGGAAACCATGTCCTATGAGGAACAACTTAGGGAGCTGGGGATGTTTAGCCTGCAGAAGAGAAGGTTAAGAGGTGATATGATAACCCTGTTAAAATATTTGAAGGGATGTCATATTGAGGAGGGGCAAGCTTGTTTTCTGCTACTCCAGAGACTAGGACCCGGAGCAATGGATACAAGCTACAGGAAAAGATATTCCACCTTTCTTCCTGACAGTAAGGACTGTTTGACAGTGGAATGCACTCTCTCGGAGGGTGATAGAGTCTCCTTCCTTAGAGGTCTTCAAACAGAGGCTGGATGGCCATCTGACGAGGATGCTTTGATTGTGATTTCCTGCATGGCAGGGGGTTGGACTGGATGGCCCTTGCGGTCTCTTCCAATTCTATGGTTCTATGATTCTATGAGAAATTTAGGTCTGGAAGGGAGAAGTCTTGCAGAAAACAGAGATACAATGGCATGAAGAAAGAGGACCAAAAGCATGAGTAGCTAGGAAGGACTTGTGGAACGATATGTGGAGAGATGGGGTGATTCTCAATTAGAGATGTGGAGTTTAGGAGCTAGAACAGCCTTTTGAAAAGTAAGGAGAGAGAAGGGGAAGAAAGGTATGGAGACTAAACTTCAGGCAGAGTTACCTAATTACTTGGAGCAATGCAGAGGGAGGCAGGGGTAGTTCACCACTGCCACTCCCCTTCCAACCCTTTCCAGGCCTCTGTACCTGATGACACCAGCCCTAGTGATTCTTCAGAAACATTGGTAAGTCAAGAGTTGGGTCATCAAAACAGGGGCAATTAAGTAAGATGTTGGTACAAACACACACATATGTCAAGAAGATTTTTTGTGTGTGTAAATATGGCCCTCTCGGCTCTGGCCAATAGACTTAGGCGCGTTACAGACTGCCCAGAAGGGGCGGTCTGCTGCCGCCATCATTTGCAGCATGGAGGAGCCCCAGCATCCAAACCGCGAGGCCCTCCGTGCTGCAAATAAGAAGCGCCGAAATGGCGCTTCTCTTTGCGGCGCAGATACGACACTGTGAGGCGCATTGCAGCATCGTATGCGCCGTGCGACGTGCTGACACAGCGTGTCCGCTAGGTAAACATGGCGGCCCCCATGTGGAACGGGTGCCACCATTTTGTACAGACTCGGTCCGTATTAGGGTTAGGGGCGTCCGGAAGTGACACCCCTTTCCAATCCTAATACGGACCCAGTCCGTACTTTATGCCCATTTGTAATGGGCCTTAGGCACAGATCATGGCAGTATATCTGTTGGCCATTTAGATCTCTCTGATGTCACCTGTTTCAAATTCCAAACAATAGAAAGCAGCATATAAGTTGTTTGCTTAGTACACTTCTTGGATCCTTTTTTCCTTGCTGGTTATTTAATAAAAACCTTAAAGCCTTCATCATTTGTTTTGCCTTTGCCTTTTCAATCTAAGAACGTCTTGCCTTTGGCAATAGTGTGTGAGAGCAACTTCTTTTGCTAGTGTGTAACCTTGGGACCTGTTGGTAACAAAAATACTCTGATAGGTTAAGGGATGGAGAGTAAATATTTTGTACCTCTCTGGAGGATGCTAACAATTGTCTGTATAAAGTTCCTGATATTAGATAGGCTGATGAAGAAATAGAAAAACAGTGTCAGTGGCATTTTGCCCTAGAAAGATGAGGGGAGTGGGAACTATAACATTTCTTGATAAGAACATGAAAATCTTACTTTTTTAGACTGCAGTTCCTGAACTCCTCCAGCCAGCATGGCCATAGGGCATCCTCGACTGGAGGCTTTTAGGGGCTGTAGTCCAAAAAACTAACTTTGTCAAGCTCTGCTCTTGATCCAGTCCTAAAATGATGCAAATGAGGTAGGGATATTCACCATCTCTTGAAGAATATAAAAGCCTGGACCTTAATTTCAAAATGCTAGACTTTGAGAATGTTCAGGAAATTTAGCATGATTTAAAGATCTTTTTAACTAGATATAATGGAGGAATTTTCAGAACAGAGACTGCAGATTTAATATGCTTATTCAAATTGTTGATGTGAATAGTTTTGTTTGTCAAATCTATTATTACAGTGATTTCTTTATGTACATGATCATGATATTATCTTCTCATTTCCATATTACTCCTTTCATTACATTGTGCAGTCTGGAAGATAGATGTTTATTATTCCTGTATCACTGAACAATACTATTATTTCTCTGCTATTTCTGCAGTGCGTACTGCATTATCAGTAAGCAGCTTAATTCATTCCAGTTACTATCTTGATTCCCTCGTTGTTATCAGTGATTCAACTTTTCCTGGTGGGATGCAAATTCAAGCCCAAATTAACAGATGTTAGTCCATGAAAATGTATGCAATGGGTGGGGAGCATGTGACACCCTCCCCCAGAGGTTGTTGGACTATGACTCTCATTATTCATGGTCATTGCCATGCTGGCTGAAGCTGATGGGAATTTAAGTCCCCCAACATCTGGAGGGTCACATGTTCCCCACCCCAGCTTATGCCATAATAAATGTATTGGTCCTTAAGGTATCTCCAGATTCTTTGATGATTTTGCTGCAACAGATTAATACAGGTGCTCTTCTGAAAGTCTTATATTCAGTATATGCTGTCATATTGCCTGACAAGATTCAGGTTAGCCATAAGTAATGTTCCTCTTCCTCAAACAGGAGCAACATGGGAGTTTTTGGCCAGGATATTTTGCCTGTTGTGTGGACACTGGCTGTGTTTCCTGCGTCCTCCCGCGCTGCTTATCTCATCAGCCTGTGCTGAAGGCATCAGGTTTGGTGCAGTCTTTAATAACCCAGAAGCATGCTGACAGGAACATTTTGTTAACAGTCTCTGAAATCTAAATCCACCTTGCCTTTCACCCTCCTATTCATTTCTCTCCACTCCTTTGAAATTTATAGCTCAACAACACATGCAGTCACATTTCCTGGACTAATATGTGTCTCCTGAGTTCTAGTTTAATATACAGCTGCACAACTGCAGTGGAGAGGATGCAAAATTCTTCTTGGCCCCTGACCACTGGTGACAAGAGCTGGGAGGAAAATACCCATCCTTCTGGCTTGTAAAATATGAAGCACATTTCTGGTTCATGCTGGAGTCAAAGTGCATCAAAATTCTGGGTGGGTGATGGGAAGGAAGTCAAGAGGGGAAAGAATCTTCACAGCTGATTTCTAAAATACAACAATATAGCCATATTAGTCTGTAGAATCAGTATGTAGAAAGATCTTGTAGCACCTTTGAGACTAACATTAT
>NC_056525.1:65299144-65447056 GCF_019175285.1 Sceloporus undulatus | reverse complement strand
TATTATTATTATTATTATTATTATTATTATTATTATTATTATTATTATTATGTTTTATTTATATAGCACTGTAGATTTGCACAGTGCTGTACATACAACCAATAAAATAGATACGAGTAAATCTGCATACAATCTAAGAAACTGAAAGAAAGAAGTTGGCAGTGTGAGCTTTTGTAGGTTATAGTCTACTTCCTCAGCTACATTCCCACTTCATTCTATGAAAACTCATGCTGCCAACTTCTTTCTCTCAATTATTCTCAAAGGTGCTACAAGATCTCTCTATATACAGCTTTTGTCATAGTTGAGATCTAAGAAGGCATATTCAGTTGTTCCCAGAGAGCATTCCTCTGTTGCTGTGTTTTCCCATAAAGCACTTGGTTTCACGGTGGGAATCAGTTTCACATAGAAAGATGATCTATTAAGGATCAATACTACTAAAACAAAGTGCATTTGGTATTCTTGGAAAAAAAATCTAAGTTTGAAAAACTTGACCATTGGGCCGGGGACCTCTGGAAATTACAGTTAAAAAAATAATAATTCCTCTCCCCAGCTGTGATAGAAATCCTATAATGAAACAGAAAAAAGGAATTGTCCATGCATTTTAGACATTAGTGTGGGACCTTCTGGAGCTGTTAATCCTAGAACAATACACACAGATTTTAAACCAGTTTTAAAAAATAAAAACATGTACAAGAAATTAGAGTATCAAAGTAATAAAGGATAATTATAAAGAGCCTGGATACAAAAACCTTGGTTCAGCATCAAGTCTCTTCAGATTAGATGTGAAGCTAGCAACTCTGGAGCACAAATTTCAAAGGCAGGGTGCCATTGACAGAAGACATTTTTTTAAAAAGAAAAGAAAAGAAAAGAAAGGTGCCCCAGGGCAAGGTCTCTGATCATGATATTTTGTTTTTCAATCATAATCTAGTTCCTCAGTCTTGATCATAACTGGTTTTTCAATCAAGACCTTCACTGGTTTCCCAACCTTTATATGGAATGAGAAGGCCTCTTCGTACTTAAAAGCTACCCAGCCTCTGCTTTACATACAAGCCTTAAAATATGGTTGGAAAAGATATGTGGGTAAAATCCTGGGAACTATCACCAAGCACTATAGATCAGAGGGGGGCACCTGGTACCCTACAAATGTTTTGAATCACAACTTTTATAAATGTCACCCAGAAATATCAAGGATTATGGATTTGTAGTACAAAACATCTGGCGCTCACCCTGTGTGGACACAACTGAGGCTGATAGATTAAGGCAATATTAAGTCAGTTAGCTATGTAACAAGCTCAGTATATTCTCCATGGTTTGCAAGAAGGCTACTGCATATTCACTGGAAGGCTACATGAATGGAAAGTGTACCTGCTACTATGAATCATGGACACTCAAAAGAAGCAGCCAATTAACATACGAAATGTGATTTCTACAATTATGTAAATGCAGCCTAATTAAATTTTCCCTTGTTTTTCAAATCCTCTCTCAATTAACTCTGGAAATCTTATGTTTGTTCTCTGTTATGTCCATCCCTCATGTCTTACTCTCAGAGAAATTCTGCATTATTTCTGGTCCCTGTAATATGACCAGGTTGAATATCATTTGCAAATTTAATCTGCCTGATGTTTACTTTTCATTTTAGTCCATTTAATATAAAAAAAGTTGGGGAAACTCAGGTATACCTGTCCATTCTGCTAGATACCATCATTAAACTGGATACATTTCTCCTCATAGTACCCAGCTCACAACACCCACTTTTACTCCAGTGAATACCTATTCCAAACAATGCTTAACTAACTAGGATAAATGGCATCTTCACTGCATCACAGCTTCTGTACTAAACTTCAACTTGGAATGTGCAATTTGATTAATACAATGTTCAAAGGGGCTATAGTTAAGTGTCGTAAGAGATACTTTACATGCAGAATGTTCCATGTTCTATCTTGGACACACCCAAGTAGGCCCTGAAAAAACCCATTTCTGAAGTTCTTGATAGCTGCTGCAAGTGGTCATCATCGGGTACTTTTACACTTTACTGTGAATATATATTCAAGGAAATTGTGTGGTTTGTTTATAGAGTTTATAGAGGCTCCACTGGCTAAGAAATCTAAACACCCCTCCCTAAACTACAAATCATAGAATTATAGAATGTGAACAAATTGAAGTTAAAATGAAATCATAGGACTATAATTGTATAGTGTGAAAGGTCCTTGTGCCATCTACTTGTTCATTCCAGTTATGACCATATTGGCCATGGTTGGCAGAAGTTGTGATCTGATACATCTGGAGAGCATGTGGTTGTAAAATGTTGGTATAAAGAAGAATGAGACAAACAAGCCAATGGTCTGACCCAGTATAAGTACCGTCCCAAGCATATTACAGAGGAAAAGAAAGAAAAATATGTATTTGCAGGCATTAGTATTTTTCCATCTCTGTTGCCTGTTTTAAAACATTGCACTCAATCATATCCAACTTTTAAATATCATCAGCACAGTCTTTAAAGGTCTTCCCCATCCTTTATTCCTCTGTAAAAATTATTTTCTATTTTTGCAAACATTTTTATTGAATAAATAGTACAAAGAATATAATAAAAAACAACACAAATAACAACTACAGACTGTAAATAAACTACCAATAACACAAATTACAACTAACAACATTTTAAAAAGGTGTCTTCCAACTATCTCTTTTGAAGGTATAATTCATTATAAATTCCATCCTTCTTTATTCTCCCTATTAATTACCCTTCATTTATATATTTAACTCATATTAGTTAATAAAACCAATAACCATCAGATCATCTTCATTGTTTTTCAAAAAGCCAATTAACAATTCCCAGTCTTTCCAAAATCTTGTTAATGCATTTTGTTTGAGCAAAACAGACCATTTATCCATCTCTGCTAAATTCTTCAATTTAGACAGCCACTTTTATTTCATAGGAATCAAGTCTTTCTTCCATTTCTGTGCATATGCTATCCTTTCAGCTCTGACCATATATTATATTATTCTTTCATATCTCATTTCCAGTTGTTCATCCATCATTCCTAGAAGAAAAAGTGTAGGTTCCAGATGAAAATATTATTAAGAATTGTTTTACTTCAAACTGTGTAGTAATTATTCTTAAAGATCTAGTTGCATGGGGATACATATATGCTAGACTTTCATGACTTGCAGCTGATTGTGCAAAACAATTCATTTTCTCTGATAGACTAGATGATCTCCAATATGAATAATTTGAGTTTTTCATAAGTATACTGAAAACTATTAAAAATAAAGCTAATAAATTATTTGTCTCTATATACAGTAGCACTGTATAACAAAGACAGTGAACCCTTTCACATGGGAGGCAAGCATCATTAAAACATGAATAAATCGTGGTAATAGCATGATCGGGGGGAAAGACTATCAAACCCCATGTGCTTTTCCTATTCGTGTACCATGCGTAAACTGTAATGGATGCATCATTGGTTATTAACAGAAACTCCTGTTATTACCTAATGATGCATCCATTACAGTTTAAACACAGGACATGAAGGTGAGAAACACACTGGGATATGATAATCTTCCACCTGATCATGCTATTACCACAATTTAATCACGTTCTAATGACACTTGCCTCCTCCATGAGAAAGAACCCAGTGTGCTGTAGTGATTTGAGTGCTAGACTGGGAATCTTCATCCAACTGTGGAAACCCATTAGGTGACCTTAGGCAAGACACTCTCTCATTCTCAGAGGAAGGCAACAACAAACACACTCTGAACAAATCTCGCCAACCTTCTGAGATTTGTTCACAAGAACACCAACCTAAGTCAGAAACAATGTGAAGCCACACAACTACAATAAGAACAATGACAATAAATGTGTTTACAGTAGAGTTCTAATTATCCGACATAAACGGGCCGGCTGATAGTCGGATAACTGAAAATGTTGGATAATCCAGAGGGGCCAAGAAATTGTCCCCAGTGATGGCGCGTGCACACACGCCGCCATTGGAAACAAAAGTCCCTCCTCTCCTTCCTTCCTCCTTCCCTCCTCCTTCCTTCCCTCCCTTGTTCTCTCCCTGTCTCCTTCCCTGATTACCTCCTGAGTCCTGCTTCCTCTGCAGCGGCTTCTGCCCCAGCTTGGCTGCAGGCAGGGGGGTGGAGTCTGCTGGGGCTGGGAGAGGGTCAAGGTTCCAAGCCGCAAAGGAGAGGATTGGCCACTCAGCCCAGTCCTCTCCTTTGTGGCTTGGATTTCCTCAGCCCGAAGGGAGTCTGCGCCAGGCCTCTTCTCGGAGGCTTGGGTTTCTTCAGCCCAAAGGGAATCCATGGACTTCCTGCGTACTGAATGAATCCAAGCCACGCAGAGGAGAGGCCTGGGCACTCAGCCCAGGCCTCTTCTTGGCCTCTTCCAAGGACTCTCTTTGGGCTGAGGAAAACCAAGCTGCCATGCCATTATCTGACGTCCCATGCTTCTTCGTGAGCACGCACGCGTACTCACAAAGAAGCATTGGAAGTCAGATAATCCAGAACATCGGATGATCGAAGGATGGATAATCAAGACTCTACTGTATATAGAAAAACAACACAGAAGCTTTTGGCAGAGTCTTCTGGAAGGTATAACAAACCATCACAGCTGTAGATACCTTACAAAGTTATTTCTCTTAGACTAGAAATAGAAGCATTCAAAACAAGGCAAAGGTCTTTTTTTCAGAGCTTTGAGTTCGAGAGAAGCTCACCAACAAATGTGAAAAGAAATCATTAGGAAGCATTTCTTCTGAAATGCTTCCAACATGGTAATGCATATAAACCAATCCTGGCTTATATAATGGCTCTGAGAGAAAAAACAGAAACAAATAGGTTTTAAAAGTAATGTTATGAATCCCACAAATGCTGGAGACAACAATTTCTGAATTCTCAAAAAATATCCTCAAGAGAAAACCATGGAGCTGGAGATTAAAGACAGATATAAAAGCTGTGTGAATTCATTGTTCTAGGCCAGATCTGTCTGCTGGTGACTGAGCCAAAGTTGCTGACTTCTAGGATGATTTGCTGACCCAAAAGGGCTTCATAGACCAGCATCAAAGACCAACATGGGGGCAGAGGGGGCATGGTGTTCACATGACACACACCCTGACTCTACCCTTATGCCAGTGTGATGCAGCGTGCCCCACCACATGGCGGCTCCTTTTTGTGCCACAGAAAGGCCAGATCGGGGCTGTGGCATGTAGTTGCTGCGGTCCCAATCTGGCACAGAAAGAGGCAGCTGCAGACTGTCCCTTAAGGGTGGTCTGTTCAGCCCCAAAGTCTGAGATAAGACTACTTTGAATTCCATATTCTAGCAAATGCTACTTAAAAGGCAGAGAAGAGAAAAGACTTTCTGAAATAATAAATATTTATACAGAGCAAAGCTGAAATAATGCAATGTAATTGAAATGCTGAAATATACTGGAAAGTATTTGAAATGCACCTTATGAAAGGTATGATGCTTCTTAAGATGAAATGTACCTTATAAGAAGAAAGATACCCTGTATGATAAATATGCACCTAGAGTGTGAATATCTGTGTAAGGAAATGTACCTAGACTAGGAAGTGTCTGTGAGATATATAATGTAGCTCCACAAGGAGCATGTAACTGCACAAGATGACTAACTTAATAAATATATGGAACATGCTTATTCTTATGATAATACATTTCCTGAAAATCCAAAGATTTAAGCTTATTCTGAACAGGAAGAGTAATGTTGATTTTCCAACAAGACTATACTATTGTTTGCAACCTTGGAAGTCTAGTTGACCAATAATGTGACATCCAAGGAACTCCAGCTAGATCCTGAGGGACAATTATAAGACAAAAAAAGTTTAATATTCTACAGAGAAAAACAGGTGGAAGAACCAGCATCACTCTGTTTAGTAGAACTGATAAATAATAATAACCCAGGCATTGCACAGAAGGCATTCCCCTTCTTCATGATGAAGGGCCACAATATTTAATCAAGTTGCCATGGCCTCCTGTCAATGATCTCTCTTCCAAGTCATTTGTGCTTACTTTTAGCTATGCTGAGAGAGAAAAACCAGGCTGAAGAGGCTGATCTAAAATGAGTCATCCTTCTTCAGAATAGAAGCAGATAATCTCTAAAAATGGGTAAAGTATAGGAGAACAGTCGGGGCATAAATACCATAAATAAATAAATAAATAAATAAATAAATAAATAAATATTTTTCCATAGTTGCAGAACTGCATGTTCCTGTGAGGCAAGAGGCTATGGTGTTGGTAGGTCTCCCATGTCAGCCAGGCATCATGGTACCCTGGGGGCAGAGCTGGGGCATGCATCATATGCCTCAACTCTGCCCCCAACCTGGCCTTTCCCGTCAGTGTGCACAGACCCTCAGTTTGCAAGAACAGAGGTATGCTGAGGACAAAGAGGGAAAGTGAAAGGAGGAGAGAGAAAAGTGGAATAACAGAGGATTGGGACTGTCCCTGCCAATTTGGGACAGTTGGAGGATATGAAAGTGTCTGTACAAAGATCACTTAGAACCACACACATCCTGCTTTAGGAATGAACAGCAGAAACAGTCACAAAACCAGACCTTTAACAAATCTTTAACCAGTTGTCCAAGAAAAGAGAAATGGCATGGTCTGCCACAAAGATAACAAAGGCAGTGCCAAGGAGGCTTTCCAGGGGGAGAACATCCCATTCTTGGGAGCTACCACTGAAAAGGCTTGTTCTTTTGTCATTTGCCCTCTGAACATTGGCATTATGTGACAGTTATTTCAGAACTTGTGTATCATTATAACAGAAGGTGTACAATGTATATGTGAGGAAGGAACACATGTGGATTGAAAGAAACATGAGGTGCAGTGTGCATGCTTACTACACACTGTGTGAGAAAGATGCATTGTACCTTATTGCACAATCCCAATGAGTGAGGGCCAGGTCATTTAAGTTTTTGATCTAATTGCAATAGTGTCCCAAGTACAGTGAATTCATTTCTCTCTAGGTAAGAAGAATAAACATTCACTTTTACAGGAGAAAGTAAAGGAATGAAGGCTACATCTTCTCCTTGTTCTTGATGATCCAAACCAAAAGGAATAAAGCATGCTCCCAACAACATAACTAAATCCTAGGTTCTATTTTATTATTTTTGACCATGTTTAAAACTGCCAGAAGCCTCAGCCAGCTTGGTCAGTCATCAGGGATTCTGGAAAGTGAAGTCCAAAAACATCTGGCAAACCAAACACCAGATATGGAAATAATATTCATTTTTTAAGTAGCAATTTCTAAACAGAAAATAGTACGTTTGCATCATGATATTATTTTCTGTGTAGAAAAAGTTGTTTCCTGCACAGAAAATTATGGCCTGATACAGACAGGCCAAAATAAAGCTGCTTCGAGTCACTTTGGAGGTATGCTGTTTAAATGATACGTGTCCTAAGAGTCCAGAAGCCACAACAAAGCCATGCTCCAGTCCTAAATACTGGAGTGCAGCTTTGGTGCAGTTTCCAGACTCTTAGGACACATGCATCATTGAAACACCATACCTCCAAAGTGACCTGAAGCAGCTTTATTTTGGCCTGTATGTATAGGGTTTGCTGTGCAAATTAACCACTGGCACATTTTGTGCAGTATAAGTCCTGAACTGCAAATAAGCTTCAAAAATTGTGTGGTTTTTGAAGGCTTTCATACAGCAAGAAAAATATTGCTAAAATTACTCATTGCTTCTTTGAAGATGATAATTAGTGAAGAGTTACATCCCTACTGTACACAATATTAGTTAGATTTCTGTTAGTGGCATGTGCATGCACATATGTCTTGTTTTAAATGGTGTGCAAGGGCTGTTCTCTAACCTTTTGCTCCCCATCCAAAACTCATTCCCCAAAGCAGCTGCCAAGCCTATGTGGTGGCTGCTATGGTGGAAGGAGAGAGGGAGGGAGACAAATAACTGAGTAGCAGAGACTGCCTCTTATCCTCCTTCAGTTTGCTAGAGAGTCAGAGGCATATCTTTATCTCTCTTTCTAGTAAATTGCAGGGATGAGAGACTGTCTCCATCTCCCAGTCATCACCCTCCCATCTCAACTCCATGGCCATTTAGTGGCTATATAGTGTCCCATAGGGCTTGGCAGCTGCCAAGAGAAAAAACATGAAACTGTGCTTGCAGAACAGTTACTCCATGCATGCCCTCTAGCACCTTAGCCACTGTTTCATCAGCGGGATTTATTCTGTGGCTAGATTTTGTATAATGACTGTTACTGTCACCTGCTAATGTTACCAAGATCCATTTCTGTGGCATTTTCTAAGTAAAGCAGGCTTTTTAAAGAAAAGTAAACTCCCTCTCTGGAATTAATTAGGAGGCCAAGTGTTGGTACTGAAGTCACATCCCTTTAGAAAATGTTTAGAGTGCAAAAAATGTGCAATAATATTGTGCACAGCAATCCCCTTAGCATTACACTAGGTGAGGAATGGTCATATTGTCTCAATGGAAATTACATGTTTCCCAGCTGTTTGCAATAATCAATGTGCCAAGCTTGCATGTTCACTAGGGAAAAGAATCAGCATAAAGGAATAGTTCAGTCTGGTGCCTTGTTCATAAGAAGATGAATGCAAATGGTGGCAGCCAGGTCTGCAAAGGAAATAGTCTTGACATAGGCAACTCAGTTCATTATAGACGGATTGTACAAACTCAGCTTATCATGAATGGGTCTTAGCTGTCCCACAACAGGTTGTTTATTTTTATGTACTGTTTCCACAATTATGCAGATGACTAGCATACTCAAACTTCATCTATCAGGCCAATGCATCAATGCAATCAGAATCAAAAATTCTACTCATGTTCAGTTTAGCTCAGATGTAAGACAAGTTACAGCCCTTTCTTCTCTCCCCAATTATCCCTGGGACCAAGGAAGGGAGCAGAGGCAAGGCAGCAGTGAGAGGGCATGGCCAGGAGTGGTAAGCTTTAAAAGCCACTCCCCCAGCCCTCAGGAAGACCAGCCAGCCAGCCAGAGAACTCAGCCAAGCCAGAAGCCCAAGCCTAGAGCTATCCCTTCACCATCTGGACGCTGAGGGCTGCAGCAGTGAACAGCTGGGTGCAAGGGGTGTGGTAAGAGTGGCAGTGTTAAAAGGCCACTCTTCCATCCCCTCGGAAGAGTGGATGCCAGCCAAGCTGGGAGCCCAAGCTAGCTCTAGTGCCAAGTTAAGACTCAAACCAATAGCCTGTTTTTATCTCTTTTTGTTTTTTCTTCCATCTCGTGGGACGGCAGGCTGAAGTGGGCAAAGCTGACAGTGAATAACAGGTGTGGGCTAGATTAGATATTGTCTCACTGTCCTTTGGAAACATCTGGTGTAACAACATGACAGGACTGAAGGGAGATGGTAGGTATGGGATGGCTGGGCACATGGGAATGAAAATTGAGGTTGTACAGGGCAATGGAAGGTATGGCAATAATAGGGCGAAATTTTGTTACAAAAGACAGCGGGATTGATGTCTGAAAGCGATCCCACCTTCAGTTCTCTCTGTTACCCAATATAGGATGGGGAGTTTATCAACCACACCACATAACCTTACTTTGCTCCTTTGCAATGCCAGGTCAGTGAAAAACAAGTCACATATCATCTATGACCTCCTTGTGGATGAAAAAGCCGACCTGGCCTGCTTCACAGAGACCTGGCTGGGACAGGATAGTGCCATCACTTGGAATCAAGCCCTTCCAGCCAGCTACGCTGTCACTGAGCAAGTAAGGGAAAGTGGGCGAGGAGGCGGGGTGGCTCTGGTTTATAGAGAAAATCTTACCTTGACCAGGATACCTGTCCGGAAGATGGACCGCTTCGAGTGTATGTACCTACGCCTGAAGACCAGGGATAGTATAGGAATTCTGTTGGTATACCATCCACCCTGTTGCTTAACAGACTCCCTATCCGAGCTGACACAGCTGGTTTCAGAGTTGCTCTTAGGCTCTTAGTTCTGGGCGACTTCAACATCCCACTCGAGACCAGTTTAACAGGTGCAGCTTGGGAGTTCATAGAAGCCATGACAGCCATGGGCCACTCCCAATTGGTTACCAGGCCAACACATTCTGTGCGTCATACTCTTGATGCAGTCTTCAGTATGGAACAGGAATATCTGTGGACAGAGGTAGTTAATACCTCTGCACTGTCATGGATGGATCATTTCCTGGTCAGGGCTGAACTAAGAGCCACTGTCTGTCTCCCCAGGGGTGGAGGACCTATTAGAATGGTCTGCCCTCAAAGGCTAATGGAATCACTTGGATTCCAGAAAGCCCTAGAGGGTTTGTTGGTTAATAATGCCAGTGATTCTGTCAAAGCTCTGGTGAATACATGGAACACCAATCTTGCCGGGGCTATTGACACAATCACTCCCAAGCGTCCTTTCCCACCTGCTTTGAACCGAAAGCCCTGGTATACCAGAGAGCTGAAGAATGTGAAGTGAATGGGACAAGGACTAGAGTGCAAATGGCGCTCAACTGGACTCTTATCTGACAGAACTCGTCATAAGAAATTTCTTTATTCTTATAGAGAGGCAATAAAAGCAACGAGGAGATCCTTCTCGTCTGCTCGCATTGCATCTGTAAAGTCTCATCCGGCAGAACTGTTTAGGGTAGTGAGGGAACTGACGGTGATGCAATCTACTCAGAACCCTCTCCTTAACCCGACAACAGTCTGCTGTGATGCATTTAACAACTACTTTGCAGGTAAAATCTCTCAGATAAAAGCCCACCTGGATGCCAATGTTGGGGCAAAATCAACTGATGAGGTGTCCAGTCAATCCGTTTATGAGACTAGACTGGATCAATTTGAGCTTGTGAGTACTGATGATGTGGACAAGATCCTTGGAAAGGTGAGGAAGATGACATGCCCTCTCGACCTCTGCCCATCATGGCTGGTCATCCAGGGGGGTGATGCCTTGATGGCATTTCTTAGATGTGTCATCAATGCATCCCTTAGGGAAGGTTATGTACCATCTGACTTAAAGGAAGCAGTTGTTTGACTGCTTCTGAAAAAACCTTCCCTGGACCCCCTGGACTTGAAAAATTATAGGCCTGTTTCCCATCTGCCATTTTTGAGTAAAGTGATCGAGAGGGCTGTCGCTCTTCAGCTCCAAGTGGTCTTGGATGAAGCTGATTTTCTAGATCCATTTCAAACTGGCTTCAGGACAGGATATGGGGTGGAGACTCCCATGGTCGCCTTAACTGATGACCTTCGTCTAAGCATTGACAGAGGAAGCATGACCCTGCTGGTGCTATTAGACCTCTCAGCAGCATTTGACACAATAGACCATGACATCCTCTTGGAACGCTTTGCAGTAGTTCCATTCCTTCCTCTCAGGTAGGTTCCAGAGGATGATGCTCTTCAAAAACAGAGCTTAATTGTGGCATCCCTCAGGGTGCCATCCTGTCCTGAAAGAGGGAATAGTTGATAGCTTTTTGAGTGTTATTACAAGTTGTCTTAGAGAAGATTTTAATTATAGAAGGCTTGCTTTTTCCTGCTTAGTTCCCTCCCCACCACATTTTTGTTACCTCTCCTCCTTCAACTTGTATCTCAAGAGAGCATCCCTCCTCAGGTAATCACTCTTCTCAAGTATTTTCTGTCTCCTGCTATTGTTGAATTGCTATTATCAGGAGTTTCCATTTCCATTCAACAATGCCTTAACTGCAAAAGGGTCCCAATTGTTGTGAGATAATCCTCTAAATTTAAACAAACATTTAAGTTCAGGACATCCCCTGTGGGAGAGACTGCTCAAGCTCCCGATAGCTTTTATATTTCAAAGCTTAATTCCACAAACTGACCCATCTTTTGCTATAAAAATAAGAATTAGAAAATGGTTAATTGCTTGTCACCAAGAGAGGGGGCACAATAGCTATAATGTGAACATGAAAAGATAGCAGGACTGGAACATCTTTATGGTAGCGCTGGAAAGTTTCAGTCTTTGATTTCTTCTTGGGCAGTTATTAAAGGCATATTTCCCCTGCCCTCCAAAGCAGGGTGAAAGAATCTTCACTTTCTTATGCTATTATCTCAGTTCAATGCTCAGGAAACAGTTCTAAGGAACTGATCTGTACTTTGCTTACTCTTGAAAAGACACACCTAGAACTAAGTCATGCTTCATGTGCATAGTGGGGGAAATGTTCACATTTCTAAAATTTATGCCTGTCCCCACTCACCTTATGTTGGACCTCTCTTTTGTCCACATTTCTAAAATGTATGCCTGTCCCCACTCACTTTATGTTGGACCTATCTTCTGTCCATTGCTCTACCCCCAGATGCAAAAGGGCCCCTGAGATCAGATGTTCCCTCCCCCTGCATTGGGCTCCTGTTAATGCTGCATAAATCTGAACAGTTCCAGAACAAGGCTTAGTTTTACCATAGCTACAGGCAATACTGTTATTAATAATTAATTAATAATAATTTGTTTTATTTATATACCTCTGTTCCAGAGATCATAGTGGTGAACAGCAAGTAAGCTAATTAGCAAGAAAGCTAATTTGCCCCAACAGTCTGGGTACTCATTTTAGCGACCTCGGAAGGATGCAAGCCTGAGTCGAGCTTGGGCCCTTTTGCTGGTCTTGAACTCGCAATCTTGTAGTTTTGAGTGAATGGCTGCAGTACAGGCATTTAACCACTGCTACCATCTCATTTTACCTGATCCAGTTCTCCCATATCTCTTATGTCCTCAGTTTCCAACAACCAACTTAGTCTGTCTTGGCAGATCTTCTGCATGTTGGGTTGATCTACCTACCCCAATGGATAGTTCAGTCAACTGAATTATGGACTCATGAGAAAATTTCTGGGCTACAGCTTTTTATCTCAGAGCTGTGCCTCAGATGGACAACTGACAGGATTTGATCTTGTGCTGCCTATGGATCAACACTGATAGAGTCTTCCTTTCTCTCGCTCCCATCAAGTTTGGTTCACTATGTGAACATACACTATGCACGTGTTTTTAGTTGGCTTTGACTTACATCTGCATGTGTTTTTTGATTTGCAGTTTCAGCTGGTGGGCAACTATGGTCCTCGAGATGTTCTTGGGCAGCAGCTCCCCTCAATTGTTGAGCAGGATTGCCAAGGCTGAAAAATACTGGGAATTGAAGTCCAACAACATTTGAAAGTCCAAAGGTTCTGGCCCCTCTTTTATGGGCTTGTTAAAGAAAGCAAAGAAGCCAGCCACAAATTGGGAGCCAATAAGAGGGCAGCAGTTTTTACATGAAAGAGTCCACTGCTCTGCAAGCATAGACCATGACTGAGAATGACAGCTATATACAACAGTGAAGCAAACCTCAATCAAATGTCCTCATGCTTTTACGGTTGCCATCTCCTGAAATACAAATGAATTTATATTTGGTAATAGGAGCCAGTGTGTTGTAGCAGGAGTCTGGGAAACCAGGTTCTAAATCCCCATTCAGCCATGGAAACCCACTAGGTGACCTTGGGCAACTCTACCTTCTTAGCAAGACAAAAGGCAAACCCCCTCTGAATAAATCTTGCCAAGAAAACCTTATAATAGGTGTGCTTTAGGACTGCCATAAACTGGAAACTGGAAGGCACATAGTAACAACAATCTAGGCAGCAGGGACTCTGGGAAAGGTGTTTAGTGTCTCTGTGGAGGTACTAAAGGTACATGATATCTGTGGATCTCAAAACTGTTTCCGGACTGTTTAAAGCTCAGCAGCTTTTGGTGTGTTTGGGGGCAAAATTAAGTGGAGTGATGCAGAAAGAGTCCAGGAACAAAAATTTGCAAACTCCCCCCCCACACACACACACACATATCCTGAGGTAACTGGTAGACTTGTTACTGGTAGAGCAGTAAATCTGTTGTTTGTTTTATATGCAGTCTTTCTCTGATTGTTCCACATTTTACAGAAGCCATTCAGTATCCTGGACCAGGTTTCCAAAAGAGGTTCAGTACTGAAACAGCAACATGGAACAGTGACAAGAGGAACATTCGTAACACAGTAACAGATCCACCAGTCACTCCTGGCCTGTGTGTTGATCAAGGTGGAGGGAAATGGCTTCACCCCTTCTTTTAGTCTTTTGATTGATATTAATGCAGAAGCACAAGATATCCAGACTGTTTTATTTATCTGTTCAGTGCCATATGACAATTCTGCTTCACAGTTCCCTATGTCTTTTCCTCTGTACCCATTGTTGGGAAATTACAACAGGCCGGATCTTCCCGGCACCTAGATCTATACAACCATGTAGCCCAATGGCAAAATGTGCCATCAGATTAGTATGTGACTTCATGTTTAGCTGACTCCTCTGTGAATGTTTCTTCCCAGGTAGGAACTTTGTCTGATTTGAGGTTGCACAGTGTCCATGTAGCAAGAGACATTGGTATGACAGCAGACCCTTGTAGCTTTCTCCTGTCTGGCCTTTACAACAGCCTCTGCTGAGCTGCAAATTATTTGATGCAGCAGGGCTCTTGGGACTCTCCTCTCTTCTTGTGGGGTTAATATATGTCATCAAACATAGGTCAGGGTTTAATCTCCAGCAATAAGGGCTCTGTGGGAGTTGCTGAGGCTCAGAGAACACACACCAATAAATGCCCTCTTGATTGGAGGTAGATAATAAGCTCTTGCTGTTACCAACATCAATCAAGGACCAGTTTACCAGATGTCTCCTGCTGAGCTGACTGCTGAAAAGGCTTGAGACTCAAGCACCCTGTGAAGGTATCCTGCCAGGTAAACCATAGAGGGGACAGTGAAGAGCTACAGTTCAGCTTCTTCCAGGGGAATGCAGCCTTCTCCTTATCTTCTTAGGAGCTCTCCTAGACTTCATACTTAATTCCTTAAGAATATATGTTTGGGAGGTAAGGAATGTGGGCTCATTATATATATATAGGCCAAAAGCTGCATCAGACACAGAGCTATAATGTTTTGGCTCTGTTCCATCTCCCAGTCTGACAAACACACTCCAAAACCCACATTAAAATTCAAAAAGCAGTACCAAGTGCAGGGTTTAGGGAAATTGGTGGTTGTTGCAATGGTGCCACAATCAAAACTGTGAATGCCAAATAATCACAAGGCTGTTAAGTCTAGCTTACGACATTGTAACTGTCCAAAAGGATGCCATCCATAGTTTGTGGCAGAGGGCAGTGGTGTCACTAGTGGGGTGCGAGGGATTCGGACTACAGCAGGTGACACCACTGCTTCTCAAACAACTGCCTTTTGGCAGAAACAAGCTGTGATATTTGCCTGTTTCCCTTTAAAAAGCTGAAGAGTGGTGTAAGTGGAGTGAGGCTCAGTGAGAGAAGAAAGGAGAACCCCCAGGCTTTTTAAAAATAATAAAATTTCAAATTTGGAAAAAATAATTTTTAACTTTTTATTTAAAAAAATATCTTTTAAAACATCTGGAAGGTATGTGGTTCTGTCTCCCTAAGAAAAAGTACTCTGTAAAAATAAATATTCAAAGGTTCCATTTGAACAAAAGGAGCTTTGTCTAATGAAAGGCCTTCATCTATCAGAGGAAGCCTCTTTCTGTTGGAGAAACCTTCCTTGGAGATGAGAGAGACTGATTGGATCCAATCTCTTCTCTTCACAATTTGTTCCTAGCACAGAGAGAGCTCAGAGAGTATGGCAGCCACTTTTTAAAAAACAATGTGTCCTTTAGAAATCACAATTGATAATAATTAAATCACAATTAAATAAAAGGATATTTAGTATGGTTTCTTTCTTTGATTATCAGGGTATTGTTGGGATTTCTGCAACTTTTCCTATGCCTTTAGAACTTAGTGTTACAAAATGTCCTCACTGATTGCAAAAGTATAACTTTAATTGTTCTAGTTGTTTATATCACAACTCTTACCATTGCATTCAGTGATATATGGGAATTATGATTTATGGATAATATTAGTACAAAAATATTACTAAGGATTCTGTAGGAAGAGGTCAATGGAGTGGGGTGACACCATGAGTTGCAACACCGGATGATACCAATGCTAGTGACACCGCTGGCAGAGGGTACCACAGCTCTGGCATGTGATAATGGCACTAGAAGGGGAAAGCAACTGGGGGTATTATCACACCAGCAATCATGTTGTGAAAAGGAAACAGGAATATATCATTTTGAAGACATTTGTTATCATACCTCTATTCTATCCCATGACTGCACTGCTTGGGACATACAAACACACACACAGAGAGAGAGAGAGAGAGAGAGATGTGGTAAGCCCCTCCAGTATGGGATGCACACAGCCCCCAATGTGGCATTACAACCATGAAATGCCAGGGTGTGTGTGACTCTCCTTCCTCTCCCCCTCACTATTGCAAAGCAACCTAACTCCGTGCCTGTTTATTTATTTTTAATTTTTCAGTGTTTGCCTAATTATTGCAAAAACTTTTTAAAGCAGTTAAAAATTTTATTTTATCATTTTGCTATAAGTAAACAAACAGAGCAAAGATTTAAAACCCAACAGGCATGGAATTACCCTGCTTTGGAATAGTAAGTGGTGGGATGCGGGGAGAGGAAGAGAACATGGCCCCATCCTGCCACATGATTGCTGTAATGCCAAAACTGAAGTGAAGAGACTTTTCGCACCAAAGTACCTACACCAGTGATGGTGAACCTTTTAGAGGCCTAGTGCCCAAACTGCAACCCAGACCCCACTGATTCATTGCAAAGTGCCATGTCCCTCTGGCTTTCTAGTAAGAAACTCTGGCGAACTCTGTACTGGGCCGATGACACATGTGCCCACAGAGAGGGCTCTGAATGCCACCTCTGGCACGCATGCCAAAGGTTCGCCATCACTGACCTACACTATAATAGCAACATTGAGAGCTCATTGATGGGTTTTGCCCATCATTGAAAAGGTGCACTACAGTAATAGGGCAGCAGCAGGAGAGACACAACTTCATCTGATAAGTACCAGCCAAAGATGCTTTTATCATGGTAAAATTCCACTTTCTAGCCTCATGTGGTAGTGTCTTGAGACAGCTAGGCACTCTTTCCTCTTCTTGCAGCCTGGGAAACGTGGCAAACCTGCCTGCACACCCCTTCTCTGCATATTGCCAATGAATGCCAAATCAGCTAATGGGAAGTAAATCTTTTATTTATGACTTAATTCAAGAGGAACAAGAAGTGGCTTTGCTTTAATTATCAAGACCTGCTTGAATAAAATGGGAGGAATTAACCACACCCAGATGTGCTGATGACCAACTAGAAATCAAGCTCAACTAGAGAGGCAAAGCAGGGAGGGGATACGCCTCTCTGTCCAAGTATTGGACTGGGATCCAGGCAGTCAGTTTTGGATGTCTCCATTCCTGAGACATAAATGAGATCCTTTTAGTGCACCAACCATCCAACTGACTAACATTTTTTTTCCTGGATCATCTCAAGATTGTTAACTACAAAGTCTCACAATCTACCTGCCATCCAGAGTCAAGAGCAGCAGCAGCGGATGTCTTATTTATTTATACCAGTTCACACACACATGTCTATGCTAGCTATGCTCTAGCATGTACTATGCCCTAGCAACAAGCAGCAATTAGGACTAGCTAGCTGCTCCCTCAATGGTATAAGGTCATATCCACCACTGAATATAAATCAGACTGGAGCTAATAACCTTGATTTAAATTTCTCCTTCCCAATATAGGCAACTCACTCCTTTCTGGCTCCTACTATCCACCCCCTTCCCAAATGAGTCAATTTAAATGAGATGGCTGAGCCTAGGGTATTTTAATTGACAAGCTGGAACTCAGAGCTCCCCTACCTGTAAGAATTCATTATTCATGTCACTGCATAGGCCACAGGAGGCTAGCTCATTAGAAAAGGTGGGCCAAAGCCTCTGCTTGGCCACTTTTCTTGAGAGTCTATTAAAAAGCTGTCCAAGCACGAACACTTAGGGAGGGCAGCACAAAAAACAAGGCCACCACACTGCTAACCTGTCCCACTCAAATCACTGTACTAAATAGCTAAATAAACATGTAATTTCTCATCCTGCAGAACCTGTTCAAAGCTTGCTGCCTCTCTATTCATTGGCCTGTTTTGTTAAGGACTCACTTCATAGGGCCTTTTTGGTGGTTGCCCCTAGGTGAAATTCTCTTCCCAAGGAGACTAGAATGACCACCACCACCCCTTCTTTGCTGTCCTTTCATTGGCAGAGAAATACCTTTCAAAAAACTTGTGATAGGATTTGAGAATTGATGGGAGACATGTATTAACTATATTGTATTTGTTTTCATTTGTAAACCACATCAAGCCCTGGATCTGAGGAAAAGGTGTCGTGATGGTGGTGGTGATGGAGATGATACTAGCATGGCAAATGCCTTAAAGCCAATTGTCTCATGGAAAGGAGAACCATTTCCTCCCTCTGCATCATGTAATTGCAGTAATAGCTGGAAGCAGTTCGGCACTGAGTTTAGCAAAGATATTATGGAACAAGAACACTAAGCAAGCAGGTGGGTGACCATGCTGTTTCCTAGAGAAGGTGTTCATTTCATCTCTTCTAATAGGAAAGAATCAGGGAGAAATATCAATGAGCTGTCCAAGCCTTTCATTAGTTGTTGCTCTAATCTTTCCTTTGTCCTATCAAAGCCCTAATGAGAATGATACCCAGATTAGTGTTGCTCAGAAGGAGTGCCAGTAGCCTCTGCCTCTTCCCACTACTAGTCGCAGCTTGTTGCCAATGCCTAGTCAACTCACCGAAGGAAAAAAAAATGAAGCAAATGGAGCCACAGGTACTCAGCAGTTGTTGTTGTTGCTGTTGCTGCTGGTGGTGCTTAAAAAGCTATAAATAGTTAAAGTAGGAGAGAAGAGTGAGTGATATTTGCAGGCAATCACGTTTTATTTGATGGGATCCAGAGACTTCCAGCACAACCCAGCTTCTGTGGAATAGTTTTCTTCAGGGTTAAACTACATGATATATTTATCACCTTTTTTTTCAAGGAATGCTCTCTCCAGTGGTGAAAGCTGTCTGTCATAGTATATGATTTTTCTCCAAATATGTATCTTGCATTTATCATGGTTTTGCAAACTGTCATCATTTAGTTAAATGTGGTCTTATTTGGGAAATCTGATTATTGAGTTACATACTGCGGAGGAACTCCTGTTGTGGGAGGAGAAATGAGTTATTTGCAGGGAATATACATTCTTATTAATGTCTAGTTTGACACTTACTCCAGAAGTGTCTTCCTCGGTAGCAATTATAGCAGCAGCCACCTGTTGGCTTTAATCAGGCACAATGTGCATGATTTTTCAAACCATAAGTGCTTCTTGTAATCTAAGACTTGGGCCAGGAATTCTTCAACAAAGCACCTTTCAGATGCACTGGATGACACCCTCTGTCAGCAATCCAGGAAACGATGCTGATATGAAAACCTTGTGTGAGAAAATCCTCATGCTGGTCCCATCATGTAGGGGTGGTTTTAAATAACCTTTATTCACATCACCTTAAATTAAATACAGTGGACCCTTGGTTCCAACACACACACATACACACACACACATACCAAAATCTAAATGCTCAAGTCCCAGTATATGCAAAGGCATAGTAAAATGGTGTCCTTTATATAAAGATCAAAGTTTGCTTTCTGGATTTATTAAATTTTTAAAGAATATTTTCAAGATGTGGATGGTTGAATTGTGGATGTAAAATCCGTGGATGCAGAGGGCTAGCTATAAAACAATAAGAAATTTCAGGACAGTTATAGACCAGAATCCTCCTATCAGTTTAAGTTTAACTAAGGGGCTCGATGGATGGGCGGCTAAAAGCCACCCGTCTTTGCCCCTGGTCAGTGCCACAGCAGCTGCATGCTGCAGCACTAACACACTCCCTAAAATTTAGGAGTGTCACAGGTGCACTCGCGCACCATGATAATGTGCCTTCCACAAATGTAGTTTGCGCGCTCTGATGCCCATGCATCATCATGGCACGTCCCGTATGGATGGGCATGTGCCAAGATGGTGCACAGGTGCTGATAGTAGGGCTTGCAGCCTGTAAATGCTGAGCCCTACCTAGCCTTACTTTCGGGCCCAGGCTAGCGCAAAGGACCCATCTGTACCGGCCCTAAGTAACTTCTCCTGGTCAGTCCCTCCAAACCTGACCAAAACATCATGTTGTGATAACAGTGTCAAAACCATAACTATGTAATGATCATGAATATGAAAATTTCTAATTCATCCTCATCCCCCTTCCTTTCATTCCTATCACCCTTCTTCTTCCTTTCCTCCCCCACCTACTCCATTCACCATCATTCCCACCTATGCTATCTCACCTCCACATGCTATTTGTAACAAACAGCCCCCTTCAGATAAAACTAAAGTCTGAGATAAAGGGAGATTTTTAAGCGGGAAAAAAATGCTGAAAGGAAAGTTTTAAACCCCCTCTTACCACACTGTAGCACTAATCTAGATCAACGTCCCACATGGCTGCTTTTTCTCAGCCTTTTGCTCATGCTTTAAGGTAGTACTAAACATGCTTTTAAAAATGTGTTTATGCCACATGTGCCTAGTTAATGCCACATGTGCCTTGTTAATGCCACATGTGCCTAGTTATACCATTTTAATTGTTATTTTATTTGTTATTGTACACCATTGTTTTTAACCTCTTTTTTGTTTAATCTCTTTTTAGCATTTATTATATTTTTATGACAGGGGGAGGGATGGGCATCTTGGAACTTTTAATGCTTTTTTCTTTTAATTGTATTTTGTTTTACTGATGTAATTAGCTTGGATTCTTTGAGATTAAGTGGAATATAAATTATTATTATTATTATTATTATTATTATTATTATTATTTCAGAGATGCCGACGTATACCTTAAAACTTGTTTTTAATGTAGCTGTTACATTTTTTGAGAAAAAGGGACATATGTTAGTCAAGTTTCTCTTGGCAATAAGAAGATGTGCGTTCACAGTACTGTAAGTCCAAATGAAGAGGCTGGATGTTGGACCTACAAGCCAGGATTTGAGCTGAGCTATGCAGCTGTACATTAGCAGCCATTTGATCTGCAGCAACTGGCAAGTGATAATGTTTATCTCAATGCTCCAAAAAGCTTGTTCTGTTAATGCATGCATATCAAACCACCGTTAAAAGCACAGGAGCATCCCAGGCCATTTCGCTCTGATCAGTGATGTATGTTCCAAAACAAAAGATAAACATTAGTTAGGTGAAGGCCATGACAGTGCGGAGTTAAAAGACTACTAGAGGTGTTAATCTGATTTGTTCTTGTGCAGTAAATCAGAAAACAGGAGGTGAGGGGTAGGAATTTCGGCCCGAGACAGATGGCCCGAGACAGATGGCGTAGCAACCACATGGTCCGGAACCCTAGTATGGAATGGTGGCATCCTGATGGCAGTGTCCTGTCCGCACAGCCGCTGCCATTTTCATGTAACAGACGCATAGCGTCCACACATCATGGCACATTCATTATGTCATGAGTGCGCCATTGATGCACTCACGACATAACCTGGCGCCAGTAAAAAGAACCCAGAAAAACTGGAGTCTTTTCACTCCAGAGGGATGTCGCATGGTCTAGCAGCTGCAGCGTCCCTCTGGAGTTAAAATGGGCACCTACAGACCGCCGTTTTCCAACGGTCTGTACCTGGCCTTCCTTATGACAAAATTGCAGAATTTTAGCAGTGATGGTATGGTTTTGAAGAAAATGTATGTATTATCATGAGTGGCTTTTGAGCATTTATGTAAAATGCATAGTACTGGAAAATGTGATAATTGCTGCCTTGTAGTAAACATTGGCTTGGCTGTTTGTGTCTTTGTGATCAATCAGCCTGTCCTGTCATGCCTGCTGTGTATGTCTGCTTAGCTTCTAAAAGGAAAAGAAGATACTACTTTTGTGCCAAGTCAGGAGTTTTGCTCAAAGTATAAGTTCTGCAAATTACAGAAAATGTGACATACGGACACCCTGAAATGTCAGCATCCCAGTCTTGTGATGGGAGGCGGGTGGAGTCGAATCTCACAAGGCAATTGGAGCATCTTCGAGATACTGTCTCATGTGCCAAAACAGCAAGTCTCAATGAAATTTTGGCAAAGGCAAAATTTCTTCACATCAGTAAGGCAGCTGTATATAGAATTGAACATATACCCTCAGTTTTGAAAACTGCTACTTCATCCCTGTATTTTCAGAGCCTGACCACACAGACCACCATTTTTCTCTCTTAAATTCTCTCCACAGTCATTTCTCTAAAACTGTTGCTGTTGGCAGCCTGTATCTCACTTTGGAACTGGTTCAATCATTCCTCTTTAATGTTTTGAAATCTCATTAGACATTATGAATTTGGGCAATTTAGCCAGCTTTTCAGCCAGTGATGTGCTGCTGAATCAGTAATTAATGAATTTCCAGGAATAAAAATAACTTGATCAAAAACTTTAAGCTCTCTCTTGCAGAAGCTTTTTGGCAAAATTACAAACCAAAAGGCAGATCAACCTTTGAAAGGGTACAAGGAGATGGATTTGGATTTGAAAAGTAGACTATATGTTAAAAGATGGGTTGTTATATGGTTCAGTCTAGAAACTTCAGTATTGGTATATTACTAGGATATCAAGAAAAGAAAACTCTCCCTCTACCTAATAAATCAATTTCCTCCAGTTACCAACAACAGCAACCCCACCTTAATTTGGACCACTGGGGTTTTTTATTATTATTATTTACACTCTTGGTGTTAGATATATTGCTCAAGAGTATAACTTCATTCTCAAAGGAGCTGTTTCATTTTTGTGTTTGTTTAGAAGCCAAGGGATGAATGACAAAGGAGAAACCATTTCACTGAAACTGCCTGATGCTCTTGTAAACTTCTTCCAAAGAACCTCATATTGATCACAACTGAAAATATGATACCATGTTAGATGGACCAGAATTGTAGCGATATTGTTCTTTTGAGGCTGGACTATCCAGTCGTTGTAGGGTTTTGTTTTTTTTATGATGCCCAACACAATAAGACCAGGGTCCCAGATGGATACTGATTTGCTATAACAGTTCACAAGAACAAACCTGGGTGTCCTGTTCAACCCTTGCCCTAACCTATCAATAAGAAAGTCATTTAAGAATTTTGCCAGAGGCTGAAATGTCAGCAACATTTCAAATACTACTCAGGTTTAATAACAATTCTGTTTAATTTCCCTGAATGGCCTGCCCTACATTTGAAACGCTCAACAACTTAGGGCTTATTTCTGCCTGAAGAGACTTTCAAGCAGTATTTTAAAAGCTGATTATATGCAGGTTCAAAGCAAATGTCCCACTACAGTGAGAAGCTTGGGAGAACCTGGTGATTTCAGGGGTGTTAGTGAACTAATCTGGAAGAACTTTGATCACATTTGTCTAAGGTCAACCTTTGAAACAGGTTTAGTCAGTGATAAGTGTCTGGTTATACTCCACAGTAGAGATTCCTTTTCCCTTCCTGACAGCTCTGCCTGCCCATCTCTTTTTAAGAGCTGCCAGTCCAGACAACTTGAAAGGAGGTTTAAGATTTATGCCCAGTTGGGCAAAGCCTGGGACATTACCTTTTAAAAAATAATTTGTTTCTGTTACTTGATCCAAAAGGGAGGGAAATTTTATTGCATTACTCCAGGAGGCTTTCCAGTAGTAAGGAACTACAATTACAATGTGTTACTGCATGGGTGGGGACAAGTGCTAACTTTTACAAATATGTTACTAATACATACCTTTTATTTGCTTTTTAAAAAGCACTTAAAATATAAAAATGTACCAAAATAGTATAAAATATACAGTGTTGGAAGAGACTAATAGAATCATAGAGCTAGAAGAAACTTCAAGGGCCATCCAGTGTAACCCCCTCCCATGCAGGAATAAAAAATCAAAACACTCCATCCAACCTCTGTTTTAAAACCTCCAAAAAAGAAGACTCCACTACACTCTAAAGCAGTGTGTTCCACTATCAAACAGCTATTACTGCCAGGAAGTTCCTCCTAATGTTTAGGTGAAATATCTTTTCCTGTAGCTTGCATCCATTGTGAGAAGGCGGCAAGAGAAATGAATGTAACAGAAATAAAAATTCAGGTGGCAATTATGAGCCAGCATGATGTCATAGTTAGAGCGCTGTACAGTCATCCCTCCATATTTGCAGCTTTGATATTTGTGGATTTGATTATTCACGGATTTCATTAATATGTTCTCTCTAGTCTAGGTCCCAAGTGCAACTCTGTGTCAACTTAACTAAAAGTTGCACTGAAAGACCTTTTGTAGCTACGCCATGTATTGCCATTCATGGTCAGTGTATGTTGGACATTGACCACAGAGTTGCAGTGGAGGACCTAGAGATTCCTAGAGAGTGTCCCTCGCAGGTAAAAACAGGTGTTTTGTTATTTGTGGTTTTTCCATATTCACGGTCCTTGTTCCCCTAACCCTAGCAAATATGGAGGGACCAACTGTACTTTGACTCTGTAGAACAGTGCCTGAATCCCTGCCCACTGGTGACCTTGGGCAAATCACACTTTTTCAGTATCAGAGGATGGCAATGGCATATCCCCTCTGGAGAAACTTGCAAGAAAACCCTGTCAGAGGGTCACCTTAGGATTGCTGTTAGTCAAAAACAACTTGGAGGCAAACAAAACTACCACACCAAATACTCCAGTAGAACCTGCAACTGTGGGGGGGAAACACTATCCTTGCATTGCAAGAGCAACACTATCTATTCTCTATTGAATCCAGCGCATATATAGTCCCCCAAAGTTCAAAGCACCCCACAAAGAATGCAAGATTTATTGAATGCTTGCAGACTTTAAAGCCCTAGTTCAAAGTGATAAGAGACTAATTCTATCCCCCGATAAACACAGCTCTGCTCCACTTTGGAGTTTATCACACAGGAGGAATTTCTCTTAATTTCAAATGAAAAGAAAGTGGGGCCAGAACACATTCACTTAAAGTCGGCAGTTTAGCAAAATTACATGAATGCTCATTGCATTTGAACTGGCTTCCCATTGCCCAAAAATAGCATGCCATTGCCCAAATTTGCGTGTGGCAGTCTATCATGAAACCCCATGTTGCGTTCAGATTGCCTTTGGATTATACTTCCAAGTTCCCTTGTCTGATAAACTCCTCTGATCCTCTTCTTTAGGATTTTCCCATTCACGGGCCCAAAACAATAATTCATAGGGATTTCACCAGCACATATACTGAAGCCATTGTATGATAATGTTATTTTATATTATTAAAATAAAATTAACTTTGAAGTCATGCTTAAAGGTTGCACACATCTTTTGAAGGTTGTGGTCTATAGTCTGAAATTTCCACCCCTCCTAATATATAATGAACACCAGCCAAATCTCATAAAAATATATCAAGAATTTCCAGAAATCCTGCATTCCCAATGGAAACAAATGAGTAGAATATAGAAATCCACTAAAGAAAGGTTGGTTCTCTGGTTTTGTACCAATTCTCAGAAGCCTCTACCAGATAGGGCAATGCCACTAGACTGCTGGAGTTGTAGTGTGAAACATTTGGCAAGCCAAAGATTTTCCACCCCTGCCATAGGAGAAAGGAAGAAAAACCAGAAGCATCGAACATGTTATCAAAGGGTCAGGAGAACTCTAGGTGTTTTGACCTAAAATTCCTACCAGGTCCAACCCACATAGCCAGTGATAAGGGATTGTAGGAGCTCATCCAAGAGGCCAAAGATTCCTCACCACTGCATATCTTCCAAGATTTCAGAGATGAAATCTGGGCTATGTGTGGCCAAGGAACACTAAATGTGATCAAGACAGCATAAATTATTAACAAGAAAGAAAAGACAAGAGAGGAGCGGTTTCAGCTGTTTGCTGTTACCTTAGCCTCCTGAGAAGGGCAAGAATCCATCCCTCCCTCTCTCTACCATCACTGAGTTAATTAGGTGCAAATTCCCTTTGTTCTTTGAACTTAGTTTGCACCAATTGAAGTAAGCCAGGGACAAAGGGAGAAGTTGGAGGAGGAAAGAGAAACCGGGCCATTTTAAAAGGAGGTGGGAAAGTGAGGTGTCAGTGGAGTAAGCAGGACTGTGCCTGCCAAACTGGGACAGTTCCAGGAGATCCTCCTGCTCTGTGTCACAAGGTCCATATCCAAAACAAAACCAAGACTCCACCCCTTCCACTGTAGCCCTCAGTGGCACAAAAAATAAGCCACTCCAGGGGATTTCCCAGCCCTCTAGATAGGCTGGGTTTGTTTTGGGGATTTTGTTTTTGTTTTTGTTTTTTTGGTAGGTGAGATGGGATTTCCAGTTCTGTGGGGAAACTGGAGAATTCAGTGTAACTATACCATTGGATCCTAGCTATACACATGAGTAATAAGGGTAATAAGATTAATAAAAGCTTGCTGGATGTCGCTGCCACAAAAATCCATCTTCCTAGAACACTCAAGCACCACCATTTCAGATTTCTAATAAATGACACCTTTAAAAAGGACTGATTTTCAGGAAATTGCCTGCCACCTGCTTTTCTGGTGCATCTAATTCTTCACTGTAGGGAAGGACACTTAAATTGGCTTTCATTGCTGTTGGCAAGCAGATCTCTCTGATCAAAATGAAAAGGCCATACAATTAAGATGTACAAAGAATGTGGGTCCAGGGGCCAACAAGGAGACAATCTCAGATCACAAGACAGAGGGTTTTAATTAAGTATTAGGGATAACATTTTATTTTTAAATTATGTATTTATTTTTATTTATTTAATATGCTGCCTCTCTCCTAAATTGGACCCAAGATGGCTCACAAAATATACTTTTAAAATAATACAATAGAATTAAAAAACATCACACCAATATAACAAGTTACAAATTCAAAATCATTAGAAACATACTAAGTTAAAAAATATAAAACTATTAAAAGCATACAAAAGAAAACAAGAAGCCTCCCTGGTTGCAATTACATATTAAAAGCTTGCTTGAAATCAAACAAAATTGCCTGCCAGCTAAAGGAGGGCAGGGATGGGGTCAACCTAGCCTCTCACAGGAGGATGTTCCAGAGGGTGGGAGCAGCCACAGAGAAGGCATTTTCTCATGTCCTCACCAAGTGACAGGACCAAGAGAAAGCCTTCCCCTGAAGATCTTAGCTTTCTAACAAGTTCATATAGCGAGATACAGTCTTTCAAATAGTCTAATTTTGTAAATATTTTAAATAAGGCCTATTGATTATTCTTATTTGTTCTCCTGGGAAAGTTTTTTTTTTAAATACTGTTAGTATTATTAATAACACCCGTTGATTATTTTTATAATTTGTTCTTCTGGGAATTTTTTGTTTGTTTGTTTTTGCTTTCATCAAACTTTTGTATATTTTAATTGTAAGATGCCTTGTGTTTCTTAAGAAAAAGATATTCAATAAATATAAATATGAAGAACATTTTTAAAAAGCATGCTGGAACAGACCAGTAACCTATCTACAGGACCTGAGAGCAACAGCCAATCAATTGCCTACAGGACCATCTTACATTTCTCAGCCACTGAGGGATCCTGGTTCTGATAGTGGGGTAGATACACACTCTGTTCTCAATAGTTCTATCTATTCCCCTTTTAAAAGCCCTCAGAGTTGCTGACCATTAATGCATCTTGAGGTCCTGAACTAGATAGTCTCTATAGTGTCTTACAGTTTCGTAATCTACACTGACATGACTGCAAACATCTACTTGAGAATACAATTAGCCTGGGAGATATTCTCAGTGTGCTGTACACAACCTGTGGCTATCCCTGCAGTTCACTCAGAACACAACTCCATGTATTGCAGAGTTCTACATGGCTGACTAACCCACATCACAGAGAGAAATTAGAATTCTCTGTGGGGAAACACTTATGAAATCATGATGATTTGTGTCTACAGAAGCCTTTGGCTGATCAAATGATAGGCAGTGATGGATGCTCCTGAGTGCTTTAAATGATGTAAAGAAATACAAATGCAGCAAAACAAAACTTAAGCATAGCATGAAAATGTCACAACATGAAAACTGTAAAAATTGCTAGTTGTGGGAAGCAGTATATATTAATGCAGCATTCATTATTCCTCACCACTGACTATTTGGGCTTGGACCACTGGGAGCTGCACAACATCTTGAAGGGTGCAAGTTTCTAGTTCTTGGTTTAAAGCTATCTGCACTCACATTTTTCATTAAACCTGATGAAACGTCTTGTGCTCAAGCAGTTGACATTAAAATTCCTAGCATCTGGTCTTGGTTTATCACTGACAGTTGCAAAGAATATTCCTATGAAACACTGGTGGGTTACAAACCGCCACTTACGATGTGCTCCGTGCGTGCTAGGGTTAGGAAGGGTTAGGAAGAGTTAGGGTTAGGGTTAGGAAGAGTCGCCCCTTCCTAACCAGCCCTGGCCCCAACATACGCGGAGCGCGTCGTAAATGGCGGCGCCCATCCACATGGGCGCCGCCATTTTGACATCTTGGACGCATAGCGTCCAGACGTGTCACGGCGGAAGTGACGCCGCAAGGGCGCGCTTCGTCCCTCACAGCGCCACTTCCGCGTTTTGAAAAGGAGCGTCATTTCGGCGCTCCTTTTTCGCTGCGCCAGGAAGCCTCGGCCACTGGGGCTTCCCTCCGCAGCGAATGGCGGCGGCAGGAGAACGGCCGCTTGAGGGCGGTCTGTAACCCGCCATTGTATATTTGTCGGAGATCATCAATTATATCTATGATAAACTATATTTGGAAGACTATGTACTATAATGGGCCCTTGGTATCCATAGGGGTTGGTTCCAGGATCCCTTGTGAATACCAAAATCCATGGATGCTTAAGTCCCATCAGATATAGTAGCATAGTAAAATGGTTGTCCCTTATATAAAATGGCAAAATCAAGGTTCAGTGTTTGGATTTATTTTATTTTATTTTGGAATATTTTCAAGCTGTTGATGGTTGAATCCATGGTTGTAAAATCCAATTATATGGAAGGGTGACTGCACAAAGTTTGCAAACTGTTCCTATAACAAAAATAAGAAACTGTACACTGTGTGAAAAAATATGGCTTTTTATCACAACTGACATTTATCTGGTCATTGTTCTCCCACTAGTAGTGATATATTTATGTATGTTCAGTCAAGAAGGCATAAATAACAAGCAGCCATTTCAGCTTGTCCAAGACACAACCTATTCTTATGTCTGCAAGGAAGTTCCATTCAACACACTCAGCTTTACTCCAAGCAAGTGTACATAGGAGTACAATGAAATCTATTGCTGTATACCTGTTCATACTTTCTACAGAAAAATCTTGCTGAATTGAATAAATTCCATGTAGTTCAGCAACAGATGGGGGGAATGCATGCTTTGCATCTAAAAGATGATTATGGCAACGTGCTGCTTCCAGTCAGTTTTATAGACCAGGGACAAGCACTGTTCCTCCCGATGTTTTCAACTAAATACCTGGAGGGCCAAGTTCTCCTAGATGGGTCAACTGCCTGTTTTGTCAGTTTCCCATGGAAGACAGCATCCCAGGGCACAGCAGTCAATCACAACAGCTGGGGCACTATGACACCAGCCCCCTTCTCTCTGGCTCCATGCTTAGCATCTGTCTAGTGCTGCTGACTTGTTGCTTTCCTCCTTAATCTCAATCCTAAATACGCGTTGTCAAACTTGGCATATAAATCCCTCCCTACAAAGGCTGAAAGGAGATGGATCAGGGTGCAACCTGAATTTGAAGTTACATTTTGGACTAAAATTGTCAGAATCTGAAAACCAGAACTTGCAGTCCAAAACAGTAAAATTTCCAGCTCTCATTGTCATATGATTACTATGAGGGAAAGAATGATTATGCTACTGAGCTGTTTGGTCTATCAAATGAAAAACTGCAAGACAAATTTATTTTAGATAGATAAACTATGACTTTGCAATAAAAAAAGGCCGGGGGGAATAGTTGTTTGCAGCTATGCTGATTCTATTAAAAAGTAAAAACATTAACAAGTGTTCAATGTCATGAATATCATTATTAGGGCTTTTTTCCCCCCAAGTTACTGAGGGGCTGTACAGACTGGCACTTTGTGCCAGCCTGTATGCATGGTGAAAGCTGAGCATCCGCACGCTCCAAACCCTCACCGTGCCACCCGGGCACCATCTTGGTGTGTGCTCATACACACGGCACATGCCATGATTAGGCATATCATGCGCAGCACCCAAACGGTGCTGTGTGGAAGGAGCATCATGAGGCTGTGCCGCAGCGCTTATGACGCCTTCCAGGAAGCTGCTTGGAGCGGATCGGTATCGCTGCATGCAACTGCTGCGGCACTGATCTGGGGTAAAAGTGGCGGCATCCCGCTGCCCATCTGTACAACCCCTAAGTTCTTCTTAGACTGGATACTATTTTTGAATGGAACTAAGAGGGTATATTAGGGGAAGCATTGTAGAAGAGTCCTGTGTTGTTCAATGGAGTGACTTCAGAAATTCTGAATCTTCTAGAACATGGCAACATAGCCCGAAAAACCCACAAAAAAACTCTGAATATGTCGTTTGAGAATTAAAAAAGAAACTTTTATTTCATGACACTTGTGACTGTATATATGGGAAGTGTAGTGGTATGTGTGGGAGATACGCAGTGTTACAAATCTGCACTGCCACCACCTTCTTCTGCTTCTAACTGTATGCTAATAAGAAGGTAAACAGCATGTGATTTGTTTTGTTCTGTTCACAGGTGGAAAGTAAAAAAAAACCTGAGCGTAGGGAGAGACAAAAGCACATCTTAAATGACATGAGTGAGCACCATTTTTACACATGAAGGAAAGAGAAAAAAACTTTAAGGAAGGGTGAAAATGTATAAGAAAATATTTGTTAAAATGTCAGCACTCCAAAAAGGGCAAAAAATGGCTGCTGCTATATAGAATTTCCAGAGCATGCTGGAAAATGTAATCCCAAATGCTCCATAAACCCAAGTGGGTCTATGTGGGGGTAAGGGAGAGGACAATAAAAGCTCATGAGTTCACTGAAATGTTTTATTTGCTGTAGGAAAGCTATCAGCAGGACACCTGGAAAAAGATTTTTCTACCATTCCTAGCAAAAGCATATTAGCAGGTTTCCAGATCTAAATCCCAGGTCTCCACTTAAAAGGAGCTGTGTTTGTGCTAACAGTAGTTTGTTCAGAACCCTGCTTTTTCATTATTTTTTGCTTTGTGCATTCAAGTCATTTTCTAACTTATGACAACCCCAAGATCAACCTATCATGGGGTTCTCTTGGCAGAACTTGTTCAGAGGGGGACTGTCCTTGCCTCTGAAGCTGAGAGAGTGTGACTCACCTAAGGTCACCCAGTGGGTTTCCATGGCCAAGTAGGGATTCAACCCCTCATCTCCAGAGTTGTAGCCCAATGCTCAAACCACTACACTATGCTGTCCCCCTTTTTAATATACTCTACCATATTTTGGTTGACCCCATTAAAGTTCACAAGATCTGGAGCCCATATAGTTTCAGGAAATATGTTTACATAAATATTCGTAAAAATGACCTTCTATAAAATGGTTCCAGTTTCCTACTCATGATATTAGACTCTGGTCTTGGTTCTCAATCTCCTTCTCCAGCTCCTTTGCCCTTGGTTTGAAACATCCCGGCACTTAGGCTTCCGTCTGTCTCTGAGCTGTCCTTCCCCAGGCGAGCTAAGAGGAAGATCAGTGCAACACTGCACCCATTTACAGCCCAGCACGGGCTACAGATAGGAAAAGCTGTCCATAGTCCATATCCCAGAAGACTAAGCATGCATCTACACTGTAGAAATAATGCATCTTGACACCACTTTAACAGCTGTGGATCCATCCTACAGAATCTTATAATCTGTAGTTTTGTGAGGCACCAGAACTCTTTGGCAGAGAAAACTAAAGACCTTGTAAAACTACAGATCCCAGTATTCCATAGGCTGGAGCTACAGCACTTAAAGTGGTACCAAACTTCATTATTTCTAAAGTACAGGTGCACCCTAAGAAAAAGATAGGCCATCAAGATGTCCAGTTATAGTGATGACTCTGGATCAAAGCTTGAAAAGTTACTTTAAAGATGAATGAACACGATCACATGTTGAACCCATCTCTAAGTGACCAGTGATAGGATGATGCCATCTAGGGTTGCCAGACTGAAAACTGGAGACACCTCTTGCATCTTTAACAATCATGTAGTAGAGGGAATTTCAGCTGATGTTGCTTCTCATGCAACCAAGTAACCAGCAACACTGCTTCAATTCTCTCATTTACACAATCATTAAAAATACAAGAACTGTATCCAGTTTTCACTCTGGCAACCCTAAAATCATCTGGTTTTTAAGTCTGCCCTTTTCCATTCTAGCATAGGCTCCTAACTAGAAAGTATAGGTGGTTCCCTTGCTGAGCGGGGCGGGGAGGGGGGTGTCCTTGAATAATAATGAGAAATTCTGGAGTCCTTCTGGAGTCCTCCTCCTGCTTGATCCATTGAGAAATTTCACTACTAGAGGAGATGGTAAGAGTCACACTTTCTTCCTCAGAAGAGAATGAAGTATGAGAGAACATAAGCCTACTGAACCAAGATAAGAGACTATTTTCTATTTCAGTTAAGCATTAAATATTAAAGGCATGTATAGCAGTTTTTAGTATGCATTGTCAGGGAGGAGGGTGAGGGACAAAATCAGAATTATTTATCTCTGCCTACTGTTGGCTTTGGCTCTGCTTCCAGTGGACTACTTTGCCTGCTTCCCTATTAGTCCCAATGGACACCAGAGACCACTGCATTTTCCTTTCTGAGGGGAAGATACTTCCAAGTTAACATTTATAAGATTGAGCTGTAAGATTCATAACCACAGATGTCCATGTGACATACGGAAGTTTTAGGATAACCATTTCATGACAGTGCCTACATGTGTAAGCCAAGTCGTTGGTTGCACTAGTACCAATTATATTGTTTCGAGTCAGTTTTAGCACAGCTATGAAGTTGCCTTCCCAGGCTAAGTACGGTATGGCATGCCACTTCCCCTTAGTTGAGTTTTGTTGTTGTGTGCCTTAAAATTATTTCCCACTTATGGTGACCCTAAAGCAAGCTTGTCATGGGATTTTCTTGGCAAATTTTGTTTGGGGGGGTTTGACTTCGACTTCTTCTGAGGCTGAGAGAGTGACTTGCCCAAGATCACCCATTGAGTTTCCATGGCTGAGTGAGGATTCAAACCCTGGCCTCCCAAGTTGTAATCCAACACTCAAACTACTGCACCAGGCTGGCTCTCAGTTCAGCTACATAACAACAAATTTGGTGAAAATGCTGATGGGCATGTCTAGATCAAGTGACTGTTTATTGCAAGAAAAGCGGAAAGGTCAAGGAGGCAGGGGACGGACAATCATGGCAACCAAGAAGCCAAAGACGGAAGAGTTTAGCTCAGGATTCTGTCATGGAAATGTATCTTGAGGAGGTGCTTGGGAAGAGCATTAGAGGCAGAAGGGAGCTTTCAGACTTATCTCTTTAAAACATAGGCGCGTTCCACACGTGCCAAAAGTACATGCTCGGCACGTACTAGGGTTACGAAAGGGAGTCCTTTCCCAATGCTCTAACCCTAGTACATGCTGAGCACGTACAAAATGGCGGCACCCATTCTACATGGACGCTGCCATTTTGACGTAGCGGACTCTTAGCGTCTGCACGTCATGGCATGGAAATGATGTCACAAGTGTGCCATTGGCGCCTTGTAGCATCATTACCGCGCCGCAAAAAGAAGCCACTTTTTGCAGCTTCTTTTTCCGCCGCCGAGAACCCTCCCCATTTGGAGGCTGAGGCTTTCCAGCAGCGGAAACGCAGGCGGCGGCAGACTACCCTTTTTGGGTGGTCTGTAAACTGCTTTAGACTGTACATTTACTGCTAAACAGGTAACATCCAATATGGTGTATGATTACAGTAAAAACCAGAAAGTACATAACAATAATAACAATGATCAAATGGATACCAACTAGAAGACACTGAAGTAACTAAAAGTATAGGTAAACTGTATCAACAAAAATCCAGCTGAAAAGATGCCAATTTCAACTGCCATTAACAAGGTTTTATTTATTTTTTTAAAAAATGGCATTTTCTAGAATGCCAGAAGCCCGTCCTGCTTAAAGTGGCAAATCATTCTACAAAACTCTGACTCATGGTGACCCTATGAATGCAAGGCCTCCACTTTGACTCTTGGCAATCCTATGAATGTGAGACCTCCAAAATCCTCAGGCATCAACTGCCCTGCTCAGGTCTTGCAAACTCAGTGTTATGACTTCCTTAACTGAATTAATCCACTTATAGTGTGTTCTTCTGCTTTTCCTAGTGCCTTGCACTTTATCAAACATTATTGCCTTTTCCAATGTGTCACATTATCTCATGGTATATCCAAAGTATGATAGACTCAGTTTAATCATTTTGGCTTCTGCAGAGAGTACAGGCTGATTTGCTCTAGACTCATTCAAGTTTTTAGCAGTGTGTGATATCTGTAGAACTCTTCTTCAGCACCATAGTTCAAATGAATTGATTTTCTTCACATTGGCCTTCTTCACTGTTCAGCTTTCACTCTTATATATAGAAATCAGAAATATTATGGCATGGACTATTCTGACTTTCATATTTAACAGCATGTCTGTACACACTTGAAAATCTTATCTTGTTTCTTCACATCTGCTCTACCAAGCCTTAATGTTTTTCTGATTACTTGACTACAGTCTCCATTTTGATTATTGATTGAGTGTACAGAAAATCTTTAACTATTTTAATGTCTTCATCACCCACCTTAAAGTTATGTAAATCATGTGTGGTCATTATCTTTATTTTCTTAATATTTAACTTTACCCCTGGTTTTGCATTTTTTGCATTATGTTCTGCATATAAATTAAACAGATAAAGTGATAAAACGAAGCCTTACCTAATCTCCTTGCCGATTGAGAAATCATTTTGTTTTTCCATATTGTTTTCTGATAGTGGCCTCTTCTCCAGGGTATAGGTTATGGTCTGGGATAGTCATATGTTGCGGGAAACCTATTTCTTTTTCAGTAAATCATAATTTATCATGACCTGATCAGTCTACTCAAGGCTTTGCCATAATCTAAAAACCAAAAGTTGCCTTTCTTCTGAAATTATTCAGGCATTCCACTATCCACTGTATGTTTGCAACATGATTCTTAGTGTCTCTTCCTTTTCTGAATGCAGCTTGGACATCTGGTATTTCTCACTCCTATATGGCAAAAAATATTTCTTACAAAAACTTGAGCATCACTTTGACTGCATAGAAGATCAGTGCAATACTCCAATGGTTACTACAATCATTGGCGACTCCTTTCTTATGGGGTAAATGTATATTGAGGAATACTCTACTTATAAGTATGTAAACAGACATAACTAAGATCTCAGACAGGTTTACAAAAGAAACTACTGAAGCCTAGTGCATCTCCTGCATTTCTCATCACCCGAGGAAGTCTATTATTAGCAATATTCTGTTAATGTTCCAAATTATGTGTGGTGACATTATTTCCCCCCACATGCCCTCCCCATTATCAAACCCCCCTCCCTGCCCAGACTAATTTCAGCAGCCAAATTTCAAACGCAAAGGTTTTCAAGTTTCACACTGCATGAAAGTCATTCCAGGCATTTATGTATGTGGTAGAAAATGCCATTGCTGGATTTATCTTGGATGGTTTAGCGTTACTTTACTGGATCAATGTCTGATGCTAAATATGTGTAACAGTTCCATGTGCATGGTTTCTATTTTCTCAGTAACAGCTGTGTGTGAATGAGTGAATAAGTGATAGATCTGAATCAAGGAACCATGGTATGTGGTGATGAATGATTAACCCTTTCCCTACCATGCTATGATCCTACCTGCCCTTTAACCACACACTGCTAATATTTTCAGTTGGTGAGAAATTTTCATTTGGTGAGACGTTTCTTTTAGGAAAGTAACAGCTTCTGAAGTTGGGTGAGGGTTTAATTTATGGAGAAAGGGTTAATTCCTTCCCAGCACACTGTGTCCCTGATTCTTCTCCTTCCTCCCACACAAAGCTGCTATTTAAACAATAAAAACCATACATATTAAATGTTTACATATATTTAAAGTCACTTGTAGTTTGGCTTGTACTTTAACAGTTTTCAAGTGTACACCTAAGATATTCTAAGTGTGTGTCTGGTGTCAAATCTGAGTTGGCTTCTGTATCATATTTATAATGGCCCTTTGCATCAAAGCTACAGCTTTTCATCTGGAACATATTCCACTACTGCTACTGGGGAATAATATCAAATGAAAACTATTGCAGTCTGATTTCAGTGCTGTGAATCTCCACTTCTCCTTCAATAAAAGTGGAGTCATGATGCCAAATCTCACTATATAGAGATACTGTATATAAATATATTTTGTATGGTATGCTGGAGGAAAGCACAAGATGATAACCTATTGTTGGCGTGGAAACAAGCAGCATTTATCCAATCTTGAGTATTAATTTCCTGTGATGAATACTTGAATTCAAATCTGCATCCTTTGAAAATTGACTTCTATTGACTTGCTTTGGCAGTTTCTGCAGATGAGGTTGCAGATTCATTATTTACACTGCCATGCTATATATTTCATCAAGCACAGGTGATGTAACCAAGTCAGCAAAGCTCACAGATTCACTAGCTACATATCACTGCTTGACAAACATAGCCTTCACAAATTAAAACATTTCCTGAAAACAAATTACATAATAAAAGCAACAACTCCTCCTCCTTAGGAAGCTCTTCTATGGGTAGCAAAAACCTTGAAAAGAGCATCAGGTGATTAATTCTTACAACACGGAGGGAGAAGATATTTCTCAAATTTAACATTATGTGGAAATAGCTGGTTCCAGCCGATAAACTGTCCACTGGTCATGTGGCAATTAGATTTGTTGAGGCACAACCTAATGCAAACCAGGGCATGAGGAAAGATAGCTATTGTCAAACCATCTGTCCAAAAGAAGAGATAGGATGAAGAGCAGCAGTAAGCCTGTATTATTACCTGGACTGCTGTTGGGAATGGGATTCAAGGACAGGCACTGCCAGCCAGTGCCAACTTGTTAATGTCTCTCATGTGTGAAGAGCAATTTGCAGTAACTACGCAATTGATTTGTAACTCACTTTTTGAAAATACGAGAGGGGCTACAGAAAGAAAAATGGGAAATATGGCCTCACTGGACAAAAGCCCACAAAGCTACAAGGGCAACAAAATACCAGCCCTTCTCCCGACACAATTCAGCAGGGAGGATGCTAACTTGGAGACACGGATTCAGCAGCCACTGTCTGCCATAGACAGATCGATGGCTATATCACAGATAAGGCTACTTCAGTTCTATTTTGTGCTACACAAAATAGAGTGCCAGTCTGAGTATGGAGGAGGCAGAACTTGGAAAGTGGCTGGTGTGGGGTGTGTGTATTTTTTAACTACAAGACCCAAAAACTCCTGGGCATGAGATTCTAGCAGTTGTAATCCAAAAAAGTAATTTTCTCAAGCTTTAGGAGGTAGTGGCATTATTTTTGACTTTTTTAGAGGAGTGGAAGGCTTTTCAGCACTGACACCAACTAATGGGCATAGGTCTGGTGGAAAAAACACATCTGGTTAATTTGAAAGCACTGTTACAAGACCCATCACAACTTGGATGCAGGGCTGGTGTTGTTTTTCCTTGTGTCCTAAATAATATTGATTCAGTCTTGGTCCCCAACACCATCCAGTGTGCTCCATAAATGTTCAGTGGCCCACTGCTCAGAGTGACCAGATGTCATGACTGCAAAGAAGGGCAAGGCACCACAAAATGTAGGACATTCAAGAAAAATATAGGACATTACAAAGCACAGCTAAAAACACTAATATATAAATTCATTTCTTATGGTTTATTTACAGCTATATTACATATGCTTTGTTTTAGTATGTACTCAACCGTATTTTTCAGATGACCTTATCTTTGTTAAAATGCTTTGTTGGCTTGCAATATACTCATAGAACTCTGAGCAAGACAAATGCTTAAAACTGTACTTTATCAGCAACAAATCCTTAATTGAATCTACAATAGACACACTTCTCAATGGAGAACAGCAAGTGTTTCTACTGAATGGACTTTTTAGTCATGCTCCAAATGGAGGACATTTTGCAATTCCTCCTGGTTGAAATATAGAGCATGTCTGTTACCCTCAATACGGGCCTATCCAGGAGTACACTGTAAGACCAATTTGTATTTAGGGGAATTTGTACTTAGCTCAAATAGGAAGATTAGAATGACTAGGGTAATTCGGTCTTGGGGAACCAATCCCAGCTCTGCAGAATCTCAAAGTACACAGAACTCCAGAGACAGATTTCCAAATGAAAATCAGTTTTATTTAATGGGGGAAATAAGCATACCACTCAAGTAGACAAATCAAAGATGAGAGGTTGGAATAGAGATAAGGCATCACTAACACTGATAATTACCTATGTAGATCTCAATTCCAATTGCAGTGGATCCAGAAACAGAAACAGGACTCAATCACTCCCATGGCAAATGGGGATGGCGAGCAATAGAGGTGCTAGCCAAGCAAACCAACAGAGATTCTGCCTGCTGCTGAACTAAGCCGAAGACTTCTGGAGAAGTCCAATATTTATACCAAAAAATATGCCTTGGAAGGCCATTCCAAGGAGTTGAAAAGACCAAATGGTACTGGAATACCTTGAAATGGGTTTGGATTCACTTTGAAATGGTGAAGCCACTCTGAAGTAGTTTTCCAAGGTGATATCACCGAGGTGAAGAGCAATAGATGTGCATTGCCAGGGACAGAGGATTAGCACACAAGATCACCCAAGCTTTGTTTACCATATCTGCAGCCCTTTGTTCTTTAGTTTTGGGCCTCCTAACCTCCTCCAGAATGTCTGGAATCGACCAATCAACTGGAGCCCCAATGCACCTCCTGTCTTCTAGCCTATGTGTGGGAATTGCTTTCTGCTCATGGCATTCACAAGTGGGATCACCCAGACTATGTTTTATTACATTTCTCATATCAAAACAGGAGGGGTATCCATGGGCCTGATATGTCCAGGAAAAGGAGGATGTCTGGTTATCCTCAGTTGCTTTTGCTTCCTCAGTTCTTTGTTTCCTTAGTTCTTTGCCATAACTCCTGCTCACGTGCCTTTGCTTCCTCAGTTCTTTGCCATAACTCCTGCTTACAGTGCCAGATAAAATGGCAATAACTGATTTTTTCCTTCAAGACAGATCAGGAGCCCTTGCACTCTACAAGTTATAGCACTATGATTCCACTTTAACTGCTTTGATTCCATCCTGTGGAATTCCAGGATCTGAAGGGCATTTGGAATTCTCAGCCAGAGAGCTTTAATGCAACACCAAGATATAAACCCCAGGATTCCACAGGAGGAAGCCAAGGGCATTAAAGTTGAATCATAGTGTAGGATGAAAGGACCCTGGGTCATTTCAAACTGTGTTGCACTTTTATTAAGTTCAAAACCATTGCTCAGTCATTAACAGTTTTTCTTTTGCAAATGTTTAAGGAGAAAGCAAGAGAAAACCTAGTCCTAGATCTATTTTACTTCCTTCCTTTCACTGTATCCCAAAAGGAAAAAATGATTCAGTCTTTTGACATTGCTGGCAACCTTCTTGTTAGATCTCAAACAAACAACTGAATGGAATACACAGGGAGATTCCTACCCCTACTAGTACTCCCTCAATCCTCCATATCCTTCTCTTCTAATCAGTCAGGATGGAGAGGGATATTGCAGTGGAAGGTAAGGGTACTGCTGGACAGTACAACAAGAAACAAAAATAATTATCTGAAAATCTGTTACCATAATGGCCTCAGAATGAAATGGAACACAATAAAAGAGCCCTGGTGGTGCAGTGGTTAAATGCCTGTACTGGAGCCACTCACTCACAAACCACAAGGTTGTGAGTTCAATACCAGCCAAGGGCTCAGAGTCGACTCAGCCTGGCATCCTTCCAAAGTCAATAAGATGAGTACCCAGCTTGTTGGGGACAAATAACTTACACATTGTAAACTGTTTAGAGAATGCTTAAGCACTGATAAGTGGTATAGAAATATACTTGCTGTTGCTAATAAAAGGAATTTTTCATTCCTTTCTTCCCTCCTTAAATAAAATAGGCTATTGGGATTTCATACTTCTGTTTTTAATGAGTGGGAATTTGAAACACCCAAATCTTTAATTGGGGTGCTAGGGCTACTTTCATATGGAATTACGGCATTGAAGGGAGATGAACATCACAGCGATAAATATGAAGAATGTAATTTTATGTTTGCCCCTTTGGATGATTCATAGAATCAGAAGAGACCACAATGATCATCCAGTCCAATCCCCCTGCCATGGAGGAATACACAATCAAAGGGTGCTTTCAAATCTCACCTAAACAATTTTCATTTTTTTTCTTTGGTTTCCTTTTATATATGATTAGGCTAGAACTAGTTAATTCACATGCCTTGTTGGAGAACTGATGCCACCTGCGACTCATCCAGAATCTGTCTCTCGACTACTCTTCCATCCTCTGGTTACTTAGTATTAAAAGTTTACATCAGCAGTCCACACAAATTCCTTGCATTGTTGTATCATTTTGTCCCTTCTTTTACACTGTGAGATATCCCTCTCTTTCTTTTAATGGTTTTCTTACAAACTTACCTATTCATCCTAAACACTAAGGCTAAATTCAGATAGCCACCTTCCTCCAATGATTTTTTTTCACTCAGCTGAATGTATGAACTGTCTCCAGTGCAATATATTAGACTAAAGTGACACTAGATGCTAGGAATGCCCTGCCTACAAAGCTTTCCTGTTTCACCCTTAACATGTCACTGTGATAGTGTTATAGTGACTAAATAATAGGGATGCATATGTGAACTTGCACTAAGTTTTAGGGGAGGGAGGAAGACACGGCCCAGAATTCTGTTGGTGCACTATGCTTGCTGGGTTGCACGCTGGTGACAAAAAATGCTGGCAAACTGTGACAGCTCCAAGTCTATTTCTTCAGTTTTTTATTTCCTTCATGGCCACTGCACCCTTAGCATCTTTTTCCTCCTGGCACCACAACCTATCCCAGTGTAGTGACACTAGCATAGTGCACCAATAGGCCATCATATTTTTATCTTTACCATGGTATTTACTAAGTCCATATTCTAACCTTTGTAAATGCACAATCATATATTCAGGCCCTGAAAGTAAATAAAATTTACTCCAATGTCAAGCAAGTCCACCCCTCCTGCTGCCATACCTATGTTATAGCCACAGGCCTGCTGACATTCTCAAGTACCAGCCCTGCCAACACATAAGCTATTAAATAGCATTTAGTCAATCATACCTTGGCAATGAGGAAAAAAGAGGGGCATACAACAGGGTTGGGATACAAAATCCTGCCTTCCCCATTATTGTTCCAGCTCATGGGCAGTCTTGCACCTGGTCTCCCTACACATGTGACATTCTTAAGTACCCCACACCTAAGGCCAGACAAGCTGCATCAAAGCTGCTACTAATCATATTATTTTCCTGCCAAGCCATAAATCACTCAGCTGACACCTGGAAGATAAATAGACCTTTTGCAAAGGATGCACCATCAGAAGCTTGGTTGGGAAGCTTGTTTCTGCCAGCCTCCCTTGGCAAAACCAATTTCGCCTTCTGCCAAGTGGCTATTTGCTGGGTACCTTTATCCAAGTAAGTGTACTGGCAATAGTCTTTCCTGGCCTGGTCTTCATCTGCCAGCCTACTTTAGCTTGGCTTTTGTGAATTCCTAAATGAAAGTGATGGAACTCACTTTGGAGCCACAAAGGAATGTGCTGATAGCTTGGCATGTCCTGCCATCCTCTCCAGTGGAGAGAGTCCTTACAATTGCCAAGCCCAGGCAAGAGCCATCAACCTGTCTGCCAGCTTCCTGGTTCTAGCCAGAACTAAGGGCACAGGTGCTGCCAAAGTATTTACTGTCATGACTGAAGTTTACTTTGCAAAATGAATGCTCTGAGCTACTGATAGATATGGAAAAGTCAAGTTAGAGAGAGGAGACTTATGAGCTCTGATCTTAAAGCATTGAGGAAACCAGGAATGATCAAGTCTCTAATTCATCCTTTTGTACAGGGTTCAGATGCAGGTTCCCCACAGAAACATGTAAACCATCACTTTAAAAATTGGCTTGTATGGCTGGTCAGTGTTAATCATCTTCGTAGAACTGTCAGGTAGTACCTTGAATGGTTTTTGGTACTAGATTTCACCTCCCGTGAACGTTTATCAGATCTTAATCTGCCCATTTTCTTCAAGTGTTCTGGAGATAATCTGTCAACAACCTCACTGAATTAAGATCTCTTGGAATTAATGAACATTGGACACATGCCAGTGGGATTTATGCTGAACAAGTTTCCTGCAGTTCACAGATTGAAACCCCATTCTATTCTGATTTGAAAAGTAATCATCAGAATGGGTTCTACTTGACAGAATCATGTTTTATTGAAAAGACCATGACCCATACATCAAGTAAGGAATGCAAGGAGCAGGTGGGGATGGAAAAGATTTCCACAAAATTCATCTTTCCCAACTTGCTGAGGATCAAACTAGATGTTATGGGAAATGGGCTTTTCTGGAAGATATGTTCCTCTATAATCAGATTTGCAAAAAGCAAACAAACAAATAAACAAAAATGGTTTGTTTTATTAAAATATTTATATCCTATTCTATATCACAAGATTTAAGGGCAGCCTATAGAGAAAATCAACTAAAAGCAGTTTTTAGAACAAATAACATTTTAAAACAGTAAAGAATAATTTTGATATTCTAAAAGCATATTAAATGATTTTTAAAAAGCATTTTAAATGATCATATAGCAGTAGAGACTAGAAATAAAATCATTAGACATTAAGCACTTTGATAAAAAGCCATAGTTTTAATTTTCGAGCTGGAATGAAGCCAGTATCAGCACTAACTGGGTTTCCAAAGAGGTGCCACAGTAGAGAAAACTCTTTGACATTGTTACATAGTGCTTTGCTCCCCCTTGTCTGACTCAGAGGAGGGCTTCTTCAGTAGGCCTCAGGCAGTCATATATGGGGAGATATGCTCTTCTGTACTCAAATTCCAAGCCATTTAGCAACCAGCAATTTAAATTCAGACCCAAAGCATCCTTTAAAAGAAATTCTGCAAGATGTTTCTCTCAGCAATACAGTTGTTATGTATTTCATGAACTTCAGCCTCCAACTCATCATCAAGGGGTGTCCCATGTAGACTGCACTGGAGTAATATAATCAGTAAGTTGGCAGTATATAAATTACTGTAGCCAGGTTATCTCTGTCCAGGAAAGGTTGTAGCGACCAAGTCAGCTGAAATGGTCCTTAGTCACTCTGAGCAATGGAGTTTACCTGGGCTTCCAGTGATAAATACAGTTCCAAAAGAACCACCAATCTCTTCACATGCCCCTATCCAGACAGAGCATGCTATGTACTTTATATGTATTAGCCTACTAGCCCACCACCTTTCCCTTCTCCTTTTATGTCATGTCTTTTTAGATTGTAAGCCTGAGGGCAGGGAACCGTCTAATTAAAAAGATTGTATGTACAGCACTGTGTAAATTTACAGCGCTTTATAAATAAAGGTTAATAATAATAATAATAATAATAATAATAATAATAATAATAATAATAATATGTTTATCTTCTGTATAAAGGCCATGTTTATTAAGGCAAGGTTAACCTCCCATACTAAGGCCATCTTCAGATGATCAATCAATCATAAAACAAACCAAGGTACAAGCAAAGCTTATATTTGAACAAACAAACTTTTCTTTTTATGACTCAAGAGAGCTTAAAGTGTATCATCTTCTAAATTTGATCCACACATGGCTTTTTGCTCATATGAATTGTTTTTCTTGAGGGTGAATAGATGTGGTGTTATGTATCTTATCTATCCATTGTACAGATATGCTTATAATCTGAAAGGTTGCACTCATTCTTGTATATCCACCTCCAGTACCTCAAACTTGTTAACAGTGTCCTGATACAGACAGCCAAAATAAAGCTGCTTCGAGTCACTTTGGAGATATGGTGTTTCATTGATGCATGCATCCTAAGAGTCCAGAAGCCGCACCAAAGCCACGCTCCAGTCCTAAGGACTGGAGTGCAGCTTTGGTGCAGCTTCCAGACTCTTAGGATGCATGCATCATTGAAACACCATATCTCCAAAGTGACTTGAAGCAGCTTTATTTTGGCTGTCTGTATAGGGCCAGTGTTTATTTTTGTCAATCTAAAAACTCTCTCTTTAGATAGATAGATAGATAGATAGATAGATAGATAGATAGATAGACAGACAGACAGACAGACAGACAGAGACAGACCACATACAAGAGGGATCTAATTTAGAAGTTAAATATAAAATATTAAAAATAGCTGCATTGAGTCCCATTCATGGAAGAAAGGTTGAAAATAAATCAAATTTATGATATTTGAAAATGAATAGAAATCAATATCTTATGGACTTCCAATAGCCTTGCATTGCATATAAGCTGTGCACAGACTGGACCTGACCTTAATAAAGACCCAATCCATCAGATCCCATCTGGTCTTGGAAGCTAAGCAGGGTCAGCTATGGTTAGTACATGGATGGGAGACCACCAATAAATACTAGGTGCTGTAGGCTATATTCCAGAGGAAGAAACTGGCAAAACCACCTCTGGTATTTCTTGCCTCAGAAAACCCTATGAAACTCATGGGGGTCACCATAAGTCAACAGGCAGCTTGAAGGCACATACAGATACACCTAACCTTTGATATGTTGGGCAATATAGAAAAATAAAGAAAAATGCTTCTCCTAAAGCAAATTTAGGAGGGAGGGCAAGGAAGAGGAAGGGAGAGAGGGAGAGAGTATAACAGGAAAATGTAAGAGCAAATAAAATAGGTTCCAGGTGTCTTGCTGCATAATTATTTCTTTCCTGTAATTTACTGTTCACCCAATCTTTTTTGTTAAAAAATAGTAATTACAATAAAATTGTTAAAGAAGCATGTGATAATGGGCTGTCAAATATCATGGCATGGAACAATGATATGAAATAGCTAATCTCATGCTGAGAAGAAAAGACTAGCCTTGTGATTTATGAGCCTTCTTGGCTTAATATCACTATAGTGGAGAATGACTCTGTGGATCAACAGTAACTCAGGAATTCATCATCAAATTGACTTTTAAAAGTGTGCTGCCCACATTTGTGAAATCTCCATCCATCTAATCACACACATACAAAGGTTTGTGTGTGGTGGGTAAGCCCTGTCAAGATAAAACAAAACTTGACCTTGGTGAGCCACCTTCTCTAATCTGGACACAATGTTAATAAAAGTAATAATAGCAGTAGTAGATCAGGTAGATAGGACAGCTGCAGATGAATGAGGAGACAGGAACCAGGAGCAATCACCTGCCCTTGCTAACTCCCTGATGATTTGCACAGAACTTTCCCTTTGCTGTGGTAACATTTAACAATCCCTTGAGACATAAAGCATTTAATTAGACTTTGTAACCCACAGCTTTGTGATAAAAGCAAGCAGCGATCAGTGATAATGCATTTTGGGACTGGTAGGTAGGTTGACAGGACTGAACCGAGCTGTTCCTTCCCTCCTTTCATCTCCAAATAGTACAGGGTGTGTTTAGTTTTTATATAGCTAATGTTCAATTAGCCTTTGTCACGTGTATAACTTTGATTCAGCACCCTGGACAGAACCACTTTGTTTTAATCTACAACATAAAAAGTTCAAATGAGCTCTGTGGGAAAGGCTTGATACAGGGCTTGTTCACACTGTTGCTGCATGTTGAGGGTGTAGTAAAAGGAACTCAAGGTGCCATTTCAGAATGTGTTAAATAGTCTGTGTATATGCTTAACAGTTTGTGTGACACAAACTTCAAAATGTGTTCAGTTTTCTGTGCATTAACAGTATGTGTACAACAGGCTTTCTGCTTTTCCCTACAAAAGATTCCTTTTGTCCAATTGCTCCTGTCCTCATTCCTTAGCAAACCCAATTCCTGCCACCACAGCTACAACAGGAGCAGCAGCACTGTACTTCTGGATCTGTGAGTTCAAATAGGCAAGACTTCCTACATTTTGCTCTTGACATTCACTGAATCATGCGTTAGGACATCACTTGTGAAAATGGCAAGTTGCAGCTGCTGCCTCACATCACAACAATATTAATAGTATTATATTTATGTAGTTATTTATTTATATCCAGCCCTTTTTCTAGTTTGAGACTCGATACGGCATACAACAGTTAATCCTCAGAGCATACAGTTAAACTATCCTAAAATTAAAATCAGTTAAATTGTTGTTGTTGTTGTTGTTGTTGTTGTTATTATTATTATTATTATTATTATTATTTATAATGCCCTTTCCACCAAAGGAAAGTACATAAAAAACAATAAAAAGTGAACGATAAAATCCCACACTATAAAATGCTAAGATAATATAATATAATAAGATAACTAATATGCTAAAAACCAAACAAACAAAATCCTCCTCATTGTCTACCCATCTCAGCCACTTTAGACATTCTCAGGGACTTAATCCAGTGAATCAAAGAGGAAAGCCTTCAATCCTTTACAAAAGTGAATCAGATCTTCCTCCAGCCAAAGGTGCAAAGGAAAGCTATTCCACAAATGTGGACCCAGATCCTGAAAGGCTCTCAGCATTTACAGAGCCGTATGTATTGGTGGAACTGCCATTAATCCTTTGTCTGAAGATCTTAAATTTCTAGATGGTATATATCATGCTATGAGATGAGCACTGCCCCCTACAGTCAGACACAACCCTGTCAAAGGAGAAACCTTTACCTTATCTTACACTTAATACTGCTGGACTGGGGTTTTTTATTTAAAAAATGCTTAACACTATGTTTACATTTTAAACAATAATTCTAGCCAATAGGATGTTTCTTTTGCATTGTACTTCCTCTTTTATGTACAATATTTAACTGCTGTCCATTTCCTTCTGCTTCTCTCCCCATCTCCCAACAACTGCCACCCAGCCATGCACATTAATGTGAGAAATCTATAGCAAGATACAGTAGCATATTTTATCATCTTAATCTTTATGGTGCTTCTCCCTTGGACCTTGTTTTTCCCCTTCACCTCTAAATTAGCATGAACTCTTGCTGGAATGTGAGACCTGCTCATTTCTTTCATGGCTCACAGTGTAAAGGCAGCTTAACCTTGGTTTACACTGAGTGGAAACCTTGCTTGATGGGGCAATTAGAAATTACTTTAACCTGGATCACTTGAGAAAAGAGTGCTGCATACTTAGCTGCTAGTTTAGGAGAAACTGCAGTCAATATACTTCCATTGAGCAGCTTTATCATCTTTGACTGCCCAACAACCAAGAGATACTAGGGACAGCTGACATCTTAAGACAGAAATGCACTACATTTTATACATTTAATGAAGTGCATCCATTTCTGTAGAATGTCTGTGACAGTGGTGGCAGCAATGTAGAGTTACTTTTGGTTTTATCCTCTCATAAATACTAGGATTTCCAAATATTCACTTGCCTTGCTCCTATGCCAAAAACAGAATCCTGGTGCAGAGAAGTGAAGTAAGTGAAACCTTCCTTATTAGGTCTGTGACAAGAAAAGTGTCACCTGCTAAACTGCTTGATGTCTGGATTATTGTTGAAAGGTAGAGCAGGATAAATTTTTTTTAAAGATAAACTCAATATTTTATTCTGCATTTTATCAAATATAGTAAACCATATCTATGTTTAAGAATGTGTGGTCTTTTACAGTTTTAAATATTCAGGGCTCTAATATTAGCTGTCAAGCCAGAGGGTTGCCAGCTAATCAGGAGAAGCATTCAAGCCTGCTATTTTGCTTTTACTAATAGTCTAATATGCAAGAACTAACAGATGATGTTTTTATGGCATTGGCATAAATATTTTCTCCCCTGAGTCTCATGGTTAATTTTTTTTCCCAATGGCAACTTCAAGTGAGTCAAATATTTTGTTACTTTTTATTGTTGTTTTACATGGATTTTGATATTCTGGGTTTGCCTTTAAATTATTTCATGTGTGACTAAGCTGGCCAGAAAACTTCACAAATAAATACATTCTTCACAAATAAAGGAACATTTGTTTATTTTATTATACATTAGTTACCTTTACATTTTGCCTTTCCTCCAGTGAGCTTGAGACAAAGCAAATGGCTCTCTTCCTCTCCATTTTATTCTAACAAAAAAAATCCTGTAGGAGAGGTCGGACTGAGAGAGAATGATTAGCCCAATGTCACCCAGTGAGTTTCATCACACAGTGGGGACTAGAACCTGGGATTCCCAGGGAATATGTCTAATCTCTAACTAGTATTCCACACTGACTTGACAAAATGTGTGCAGTTCTATGTGGATTTACCCAAAAGTAAGCTGAGTTGAGTCTTAGAGGACTCCAAGGTCAGTACATATAGGATTGGAGATTTGGTCTTAGAACAGATGCATAACAGAGTGCTTCTTTTCATCTGCACATTTCCATCACTGCTGGACTTCCAACTGTTTTCCCCCTGGATGCCTCAAATAGCAACCCGACATGCAGCCGCTTAATAAACAAAACTTTCCTGCACCTCTTCCATTCTCTGCTAGGAGATGCTTCATCTGCCACCAACATGGCTTTCTCAAACAATAAGGCCTGGCTGTCCTAGGTTAAAGCTGTCAGACTGCACCATGGAGAGCTGCTCAGTGTCTTGAAAGAAATGGGAGATAATGCAAATACAGCTTCTTCCCTTTGTTTCTCCTCTGGCCCTTTCATTTTATTTCCCTTCCATGCTTAGCATGCAACACACTTTGAACTCATACTTGGCAGTGGAAAAGAAGGAAATAGAAAGGAAGGATCAGTTTCAACTACTATTTCTGTGCATGTGGCCTTGGATAGTGGAAATCAATACCTGCAAACTTGTTTGTATACATGTCTATACACAGGCATAACATGAATAATTTCAGACATACACAAGGAGAGTGAACACTCCCTGCTCTGCACACTAGGATCAAAGAGAAAGAAACCCTTTGCAGAGATGGCTGGTGGCTTCTGTGCCAGAGGAGTGATAAATCTGATCTAGGGTTTTAGTCCAATCTTAAAATGAGCCAACCACAGAGCTGAACCTATGTAGGTTATTGAAGAGATGTTTGAACAATTACTGAAATCCAGAATGGATTTACCATCCCACTGACATGGAAGCCACCAGTCTCTTTGGAAGATGGGGTCATACCTCCACGCCTCCCTTTCAAATCTATTTCTTGAGATAGTGGGCACAAGAACATTATGTCTTTCCATCATTAGAAAAAGTATGTCAGATTAATGTTGGGGAGGATGTAATACTGTTGATACACTGGAGCATATGTGGATCAGCTCTCCCAAGATTATTCTTTTTTTGGTTAAGATGATCTTGCCTGGATTGACAAAACAGGACACACAGTTAAAAAGTTCCTTATCGATTCTATCAGTCTATAACAATGGACATGGAAATGCCATACATAAAGATCTTACATGCTATATGTATTAAAGACAAAGGCAGCAAAGACTTGGAAAATTCTGAAATGTTTAACTGTCTGCCAATGACTAGATAGAGTTTGGACCCTTGTGGTATTACAGAAATTGCTATTTAAACTTCACCTTGTTAGAAGAGAAATGGCTGAAGATACTATTGAGGTCACATGTTACCCTTTAGTAGCATATATATGTATATCTCGTGTAAAATTTGGATACAGTTCACCATCAAAACATATGATATTTTGGAAGTAATCTTGGAGAATACTTTTAGATATTGACTGGGATCTGTTGTTCTTATTTACTTCTCCTTGCAATTGTCTAGTCTTATTTTGAATTCTTTAAATGTTGTCTGCAGGGTGGGGAGAGAAAAGAGGATAATTCACTACTGTTTTATGTAAGACTTTAATAAAAGTAAATGGCAGACCCTTCCTGTTAGGGTGCAAAGGGCAGAATCCTCTTTAGCCCTGCAGGGAGAGATTATATTGCTTCCACCTGATCTAAAAGCTGTGCAGCAAACTGAGAGAAATGTGATTTCCCTGGGGATGTAACTGCATACACACATGTGTACACACAAAAATCCTGAACAATACTGGTATTTCCCTGCTGTAAGGAAACAGCAACCTGTTCCCCCATTATCCAGCTGATAGCTGGATAGCCAAGAAAAACAGCTGGGGCTCACACAGAAAACAGCTGAGGGCTGTGTGCAGCTTGGAGATGACACAAAACTGCTATACAATGCATGTATGTTAGGTAGGAAGTAGTTGCCTTTCCTGATTTAGGAAATAAGATATGCTCAACTGCCAACCCCTTAAAATAGAATCAAGCAAAGTAAAGCCTGTGGATCCCATTTGGAGCTATATTTGTGGCCCCAAGGCCTCCTGGAGTTAAAAATGGCTTTTTGCCATATTCTGCTGTATAGCAAGCCCAAATGTATACCAAACCCAAAATGGCCCAGCGATGACCAAAACATAGTGGGAGGCATTAAGCATCAAAACTTTTTTTTTTTGGCAGTGGCTCAGCCCCAGTCTCCTCGGGACATAGTATAGCCCCTACTCATGACAGTTGCCCGTTCTTGCCTTAAACCATGGTGGGGTAAATTTTGGCAGGAACCTTTGGATGTTGCTGGCAGGCAGCATTACCTATGCTGGCTTAGTTGATAGGAGTTATGGTCCAATAGTATTTGAAGAGTAAGATATTTCCCAACTTTGTCTTAAGCTCATGCCTATTTGCACCAGTTTTGCTCAAGTCCTACCTGAATTTTTAATTTTAAGATATGGTTTGTTTTGTTTGTCTGTCATCATCATCATCATCATCATCATCATCATCATCATCATCATCATTAAGAAATAAACAAATAAATTTAAACAAGAAGCAAAAAGTCATGGGGGGGTGGCTTTGTTATGCCACATAGAAGTGAAATGAACCCCAGTGAAAGGAAAATAGACTGACACAAATGTCACACAGAAATGAGCAAACCTATTACAAACATTATTAGCCTCATAGCTAAAAGTGCAAAGAGCGAAGCTGAAGAAACAAGCAAAGGATAAAACAGAATGGATGGGGGGGGGGGTGGCAATGTGGGTTTGATCTAGACAGATGACTAAGGATCCTTGCATCCAGTTAGAAATATTACTCACCTCAAAAAATAAAGACTGCCTCATTATGAAGCATTGTGTAATAAGTGCAGTGCACCAGATGCATGTATATATACAGAAGGAGAGAGCGATCAAGCACTAATATTTCATCTGTACACAGTTCGTGGCAGAACAAGAAAAACTGAGTAGAAAGCACATGTGAGTCATGCAGAATTCTGCAAGGATAAAGCATTTGTCCACAATTCATTTATTCTTCATTAGGACTTCCAGCAGAGTTGCCAGAATTTCACCTGGCCTCTGTGAGTGTGCTTTTCCTAAGAGCCAGTTGGACAAGCCCAAACTAGTGGCTTTATTTATCTCTATTTTGCAGAACATAATGCCAGTTGATTTATCTAAGTCAACCTGATGTTAATAGGCACAAGAACAGGCAAGGGCATTTTGTTTTTTTCTGATCAATTAGAAGACCTCCTTTCTGGCCCTGTAAATTCAGGGGGAATTATAATTAGGGTTCACAACACTTTTCTGGGCAGCCTCCTGTGCAGAAATTCAGCAGGTGAAGCCTTTCCTACCATGGAAATTCAATGGGAGAAAAGGGTGACTTTTTAAATATCTGCCACACTGGATCAGAATGGCAATTTTGGGGCCTTCAGCAACATCCATCAACATTGCTCCAGAAATAGGCCCAATATGGTAAAATACTCAAAGACTACTCCTTTCTAGTCCCTATTAGAGGAGGCTGCACTATATCCCACAGGAGAAATCTTATGCTCTCCAGAAATGCTCAGCTTTAACATCAGACTTCAGAAAGGATGATAGCAGAAGGTCAAGTTGACAGTGCATCAGATGGAAAACAGCTTGAATGCAAACTGGTAACTACAGTAATAAACATTATATTATGAAAATAAACATTCACTCCAGAAATCTGGGACTGGCATGAAGAACAGAGGCACAGCTGTGTTATGGAAAACAAACACAGAAACAGGAATAAAATCACATCAAGAAAAAAGAGGAGGCAACATGTACAATATACTGACGTACTGGTGCCTGGGGGGGAATATATTGGAACAATGAATGTATGTACAGTATACATCTGAATATGTAATTGTTTGTTAGAATTGTCTGATTTATCTATTCTATAAAAAGATTATATGTGGACAGACACAAAAAGATAATTCTTTTTTTAACTACAATTCCCATAGCTCGCCAGCCAGCAGAATCAGTGACCATGATCACTGGGGGAAGGGGATTTTTGGTCACCATAGTCCAAAACAATAACTTTTCTAAGATCTACCTGGAGAACCAACTCCAGTTTAAAAGGTACTAGGAAGATTCTATTTTCCTTCTCCAACCACATGTTGTTTTCAGCGCAGGAAGGAAAGCAATAAAAAAGTACTGTATGCAGGAGCCAAGTCTTTCCCATGGAAAGGGCATAAACTGTGATCAATTAACATCCATATCCATGTCTCTGGAAGCCCTGACTGAGTTTAACTCCTGACATGTTCTCACTTTATATGTATGCTGCAGGAAATACTGATATGACACTGTTGAAACTGTATCAAACATGAGTGGCACCTACAGTGTGCAGCTGCTATCACATATGCTAAGATCAGAGGTGAAATGAATTTGCTTCAAGAAATGATTCAGTAGATGCACAGTGCTCATCATCTCCATTTGACATCCAAAGATTGTGTGGTAGCAATCAAACACTGGAGAGCAGCTGAAAACCACCATGCAAAAACAATCAGTGTATGTGTTTATGTGCCTTCAAGTCACCTGTCGATTTATGGTGACCCTGTGAATTTTATAGGGTTTTCTTGGGCAAGGAATCTTCAGAGGTGGTTTTGCCAATTCCTTCCTCTGAAACAAAGCCTACAGTATGTGGCATTCATTAGTGGTCACCCATCCAACTACTAACCAGAGCTGACCCACTTAACTTCCTACATCAGACAGGATCTAGGAGCAATATAGCACAAAATAACTGGTAAGTGAGCAGTGTAATCTCCTCGTTTTGCAGTGATCTGAGAACTGGGAACAGTGTCTTTAGCAGGAAAAAATATTTTTAAAAAATCTTCCTGTCTTTAACAGGGAAAAAAATATTTCTCTGCTGAATGACAAGCTATGAGCAGCTGTGGTTGTTACTTAATGTGTGTGTATGGGCCTTCATGTCACCTGTCAGTTTATGGTAACCCCATGAATTTCATAGGGGATTTCTTAGGCAAGGAATACTCAAAGTTGGTTTTGCTAGTTCTGTACTCTGAAATACAGAATAGCATGCAGTACCTGGTAATCATTGGCAAACCTACCATCCAACAATAGCTGACCCTGCTTAGCTTAAAGGTTGGGATTCAGTGTCTTTGGGGTACAGTATTTTATTTCAGAATAATTGTCTTGAAGTATATTTGACAGCTGACCAGTGGTGGCTAGTGGCTCCCATGTCAGCACACAGTAAAAACTCATTGGATTTGAATCTGAACTTTGGAGAAGGAGCCGGACTTTATTCCCAAAATATATTCAGCACCTAAGGTAGTGCCTTCAAGGTTTGGAGTAAATCCCAGAGTGGATTCACCACAGCAATAGCATGAGAGCTACCTACCACTGCTGCAAATGACATGCAGTAGTGGAAAGCATTTGTTTGCCTAAAATACCAAGCAGTATTTGACAGTATCTGTTATATAGTAGTCAATATTTGACAATAACATTGTTAAAGCAGTATGAAGGAGCCATTTGTATTTTGCCAAATCAAGGTCTGACAATACTTGAGAGCAAGCAAGCTGTAGCAAGCAGTATTTGATTATATCTGACTGGAGAGAAATAAAGCTTGAGGCTCTCCATACAAGTTATGAGCAGGATTCCCAGAAAGACCCACCTGTGGAAGCCAGGCAGGGGAGAGCCGCTATTTTGGGTTGCAAATCTGCATTGACAGATAATCCAATGTGACAACAACAACAAAAAGTTGCTTTTCCTTTTTTTCCCACCTCTCTGCCAGACAAATCACATTATCATGGCAATACAGTTGGGGCTTCTATTCAGCATTTACAAGCATCAGAAAGGACGGCAACTAAGTCATTAATGGAATACTGTCCTGCATTAGCACCATTAGGTCCCTAATTACAATTCATGTGCAGTAATTCAAATTCTCAGCAAACACCAGGCATCCCTCTCCCATTTATACATATATGCATAAAGAGATACATATTAAATGATGATCTAAAAAAGCTTGCATACAGATTCCCCTGGTAACTGCATGCAAGCACACTTATATGCATGCATATATGCACCTCAAATAGCTACTTGGGTCTTAAGAAGTAGAGTTAATATATGAGTAGAGGGATTTTCCACAGTTCTGAACTGAATCAAGAGACTCTATGCATAGCATAGGCTTTAGTTTTCAGACTCTCACTCTCTACATGAAGAAAGCAGCAATGGAGCGGGGTAGGTCTAGGCTGCTTTCCCTACTAGCATGCTCATCAAAAGCTATATTCAACAACCAAATAGGGCTTATGTCTGTGACAGAAAGCACATATGCATCAATAGTAGTGTCTAGATCAAATAAAGTAACAGTGCCGCTCTATTCTGCTTTAGTCAGGCCCCATTTGGAATACTGTATCCAGTTCTGGGCACCACCATTCAGGAAGGATGAGGAAAAGCTGGAATGTATCCAGAGAAGGGTGACTAAAATGGCGAAAGATCTGGAAACCATGCCCTATGAGAAGCAGCATAGGGAGCTGGGTATGTTTACCTTGGAAAAGAGAAGGTTAAGCCATGACATGATATTCATGATTAAATATTTGAAGGGATCTCATATTGAGGATGGAGCATGCTTGTTTTCAAAGACTAGGACATGGAGCAATGGATTCAAGCTACAGGAAATGATATTCTACTTAAACATTAGGAAGAACTTGCAGACAGTAAGAGCTGTTTGACAGTGGAATATGCTGTCTTGGAGAGTGGTGGAGTCTTCTTCTTTGGGAGTTTCTAAACAGAGGCTGGATGGCCATCTGTTGGGAGCACTTTGATTGTGTATTTCATGGCAGGAGGTTGCACTGGATGGCCCTTGTGCTATCTTCTAACTCTATGATTCTAAGATATGTTCAAAAAGTGTACTACACACTACAAAACACAATTGTACCATCAAGCCTCACATTCAAAGTGCTATAGGTAGATCTGTGGATCTACCTATAGATTTATACAGGACATATAAGAATGCAATCATTGTGCCCAGACATGTAGATATGGAAAAGGGGACAATACATAGGAACATTTCACTTGCCTGTCTACAAAATCCATAGAAAATCTGTACCAACTATGTGCAGGTATAACACACTCTCTCAAACAAATTCATCCTTACTTATTCAAACTCATTTGTTCTGAAATTCACACCATTAAAAATGAACCCACAATAATAGCAAAAGTCCTAAGGAATAGAGATTGCCAAATGGACTCCATGGCGTCTACTAAAAGTAGTCAATTTGCAAAGCCATAGTAGCAGAAAACCCTAGAATTAACATGGTTCCTACTTATAGCACTTTGATTATAAGCTCATCACCTCAAAGTTTTCATTCCCTTTATCCATTTATAAGGCCATAACACAGTTTGACTGGGACTAAATAGCCTGGTGTCCCACAGATCTTGCCAGAATTTAATGTGCCATTCTGATACAGTTAAATTAGTAACAGACAGCCGTCTGTGCACCACAGGGGTCTAGCTGCCTCTTTGGTCCCTGCTTCTGGCTTATGCAGCAGCGAGCCAAGAAAATAAGCCAGCTCAGAGATGGCAGCAAACTCTCATCCTAGTCAGTCTCTCATTTTCAGCTGTATTTCCTGGGGGGGATAGCTGGAAAGAACTGAGTTCATAGCCATTGGTAGAAAACAATTCCAGAAAGAGTGGCTGGGGGGAGACTGGGCAATTACAAATTCTTCAGTCTAGTTTCTCTTCAACCCATCAGAGGATATGCTGCAGTTATGACAACTGCAAGCATTTCTGTACCCAGCTCTCCTTTATTAGCATAGCTAAGTTTGTCTTACAATAGCTAGCACTGCACATTTCCTCCATGCCTGCCTGTGGGCTTTGGGAGATGGAGGTTAAGAACAGCAGAATGTCTCTCAGCCCTTCTCACACAGCCAGTGGTACAGCAACACTCTCCACCATGGCCTCTAAAGAGAAAGGCTGGGAATGCTCATAGCTCTCTGCCAACACTGCCGCTTCACAGAATGGTAATCCCTTCTAAGCATCCTGTAGCAACAGTCAGCAAAATGCTTTCTCATTCTTGACAAATCCTTGCCAAATTTTGCTGAGCACGGAATTTTAGGTCATCCAAAGTCTTCAGACAAGTTAAAGTACCTGCCTTTGGGGATAATTCCACTAAATTGGGTGAGCTGACCAATGGTACCAACTTTATATTCTGTTAAAACCAGGCAGTATTTATAAATGTCAGCTCTTGATGAAATGTACACATTGTGGCGATGGGTGGAAAGGAGCTTGAGTTGTCAGTTTTTCAATTTTCTATGATCTGGTGCCCTCCAGTTGTGTTAGACCATAACTCCAGTCACCCCTCTCCCAGCCACCATGGTCAGAGTGAGGTCCTTATACCCTGCATTATTATAGCACTTTGATATTACCTTAACTGTCATGACTGCATTCTACAAATCTTGGGATTTGTAAATTCATGAGCTATTCAGCAAGAGAGTTCTAGTGCCTCACCAAACTACAAATTCCAGGATTCTGTAAGCTATAGCCATAGTGGTTGAAGTGGAATCATAGTGCTATAACTGTGTATAAAAGAGATGTTACTCCAGCACTGCTGAAGAATGCCAGTTTGGCGAAGGTTGAGTAGCTTTTGAAAAATGAAACTGTGATTTTCTCTGGGTTCTTGAAGTTCTCTTTGCAAACTGTAACAGTATTCTTTCTCTGTCATACAAGATCCAACAATAATGGCTATCTTCCAAATGGATAAATGTAATAAATATTGATGTCAATATTAATATAGGTACAGGTATAGATAGAGATGTTGTTGTGTCCCTTGAAGTCATTTCTAATTTATGGCAACCCTAAGGTAAATCTATTATGGAATTTTCTTGGCAAGATTTGTTCAGAGAAGGTTTGATTTTGCCTTTCTCTGAGGTTGAGAGAGTGTGGCTTGTTTCTATGACTGAGCAAATATCCAACCCTGGTCACCAGAGTCATCGTCCAATGCTCAAACAACTACACCATGTTGGTTCTCTAGATATAGATGTATAGATATTATATGTCTAGCCTGATTTTCACTTTCCTGTCTACATATGGAACTCACACAAGTATTATTTTTCTTGCTTCATAACAGCCAAATTTTCTCATTTGGAATCATATTGACACAGTTGTAGCATGGAACAAAGTAGGTTTTTTTAGGTACCTGGTATTTCTTTGTTAACAGTTTGCTTCTATATTTGAAAGATATTCCCGTTCTTACCATATAATTACAGTATATGGCCTAGTAACTTATTAAATTTCCAGGATTTAATTTTTGCAAGATTTTTCCTACTCACATGAATGCCTTCTCCCCATACTTCCTATCAGCAGTTCCCATATTTTTATGGAGCAACAAAGCTTTTTCATGCTCTGCAGAATTCATCACACAAGCAGTTAGAAGAAACTGACCATCTATTCCATTTTTTTCATCTTAACTTATTTTTGGTGGTAAGGGAAAAAAATGTAGGAACAACAGAAAAATAAAGTAAGTCATGAGCAGAGGACAAGAACACCTGGAGCACCCATAAAATTCAGTAATGGAGGCCGGGTGAAAATGTGGGAAAGTCTCATCTGAAATAGCTCACAGTCCTCCATCAAATCTTCCAGACTTTTACAATCTTCTAGAGTATGTCATTAGTCTGTCCAATTTTCAGATAGAAAGCTTGGAATTACTGAGTTGCTTATGTCTACCCAATAAATGTATGGAGGATGTTAAGACTTGAATATAGGACTTTATTTGCACTACAGAGTTACAGCAATTTGATACCACTTTAATTGTAATAGCTCTGTCCTGCCGAATCCTGGGAACAGAGCCTCAGCACCAGTACTTGGAAATGCTACTTTGGGGAAGACTTATCCCTGAATCCCCCCACCCAGTATAGCCACTCGCCATGCCATCTAGAAATTCCAGAAAAAGTAACTTTGACAAGCTCTAGTCTAAACAAGCAATATTCTAAATCATATGGGGAGCTAACATGAGCAGAACAGACTCCTCCACTATCCATCAAAGGCAACAGGATTAGTGATAAAAGGGCTGGAGTTAGCACATTTGTCCCCACTCAGGTGACCAGATGTCCTCCCTTTCCAGGACATGTCCTACATTTCAACCTTCTGTTCAGGAGGAACTTCAAAATGTATTACATTTTGAGCATGACTAAGAAGCATGGATTTATATTTACATTAGTGTTTTTAGCTCTTATTTGGTTATGTCCTACATTTTTATTGAATGTGCTACATTTTGTGGTGCCTTATCCTCCTTTATGGTTATGACATCTGGTCACCCTATCCCCACTTTCTCTGTTGTATTCTAATTGCAGGGAGATTTGAATGCTCAGATATAACTAAATAATAATCAAATCTCTGGGTACCAAAGATATGGCATTTTCAGTGGCAACTCCATAGCTGTACAACTCTACTCACTATGTTCTCCCTCTCCTGTTTTTGAACAGGCTTTGATGACTGTTCTGCTTTGCAATGCTGCTTACAAAGGGGTTTTGATGGCTGTTCTACAGTTTAGCCTGATCTTTTTAAATAGTGTTTTAGCATTACTTGTAAGCCGCCAGAAATCTGTGTGTTCAAAGGGGCAGTACAGATGGATAACTAAATAAATGAATCAATGAATGGAGAGGGAAAAGAGAGTTTCAATGTTAGACAACGTAAAGTCAAGAGACCAAGATCTGAAAAGAACAGAAATGTGGGGAGAAGAACTGAATAGCAAAGAAGGAGATATATTTCAGAGGAAGGAACTAGCAAAACCATCTCTGAATGTTCCTTGCTTAAGAAAACCCTATAAAATCATGATGTCACTATAAGTCAATAGATGATTTAAAGGCACAGACACAAGAGGGATGTGATACCTAGAACCTAATGCAACTGACATGCAGAACAAAACAGCTTCCTTACCTCTTTAGTCACCCTGCAGGCAGGCTTGAGCCCCTGGATTTTTGCAGTCTAACTTACAACATTGACAAAATCCCACCTTTAAAAAAATAATTACTGATTCTGTCCTGACAGCCACTGAATTTATTCATGTGTTTTCACACACTTTGTCAAATATTACATAGAGAAATTACATCATGGGGATGTATTATGCAGTCTGCAAACTTGTAATTTTTCTCATCCATGCTGAAAAGCCATGTTTTAATACACAGAGGGGGAAATGGTTTGGTTTTGCTTTTTTGTGAAAAAGCGATTAGTGCAAAAAAAAAAAAAAACCCCACAAAAAAACCATTGCTCTTGGACCAAAATAAAAAATGAATCCTATGCAAAGGGTACTTTTTTTCTGTGGAGAAAATGATATTTTATGCACAAAAACAATGTTTTTGCCCCCAAAATATTTTGCAAAACAATTCTGAAATACGTGAAAAATCATCAAAAAATGTGGGAGAACTATTATAATTTTGTCCAGGGAAAAGAAATCCGTCTAACTTGTGGACTCTTATACTCATGCTTGTGTACAAGAATGAAATGTGAAGATTTGCATCCCTATTGCATAATGTCACATTACGATGGTGATATTTTAATGGAATGCTGTAATGATCAGCTTGTCTTGCTTTTACCATTCATATGTGATATCCTTGTTACTTAACTTCCCTTATTATGAGAAGTTAAAGTATACCATACCATTTAGGGAAGATTTTTTTTTAATATCTTATGCTTCCTCCAGCCATACCCTACCAGATTAGTCTCTGTCTAAATCAGCCCATCACTTTATACAGAAAGGACACTTGGAGGTGGCTATAAATGACAATATGCAACTTCCACCAATATGATTCTAACTTTTTTGTTGCACTTACAGGTTGTTTGTAAACTACAGGTGTGCATGTATCATTTCCATCAGCAAAATAGAGGCATGGCTTAGTTGTTGAATAGAAATGAGATGCTTTAAGGATGCTGCAGGACAAACTGGGTATTGTAAGATATTCTCTGCCTTTGAATAATTCTACTTATCTTGTTCAGTATTCTAGGAAGCCTTGCTTCTAAACCCTGGCCTAGAGAAAGTCATCAAAGGGAAGGCAAAGCTGTGGATACTTTTCCTCCTCCTTAGAATGTTCTGCTTGGCTGGACATTCTTTTTGAGTGAATACCATGAGATTCCTCCTTGCCATTTTATGATCTGTCTTGCTGGTTTATCTAAGAAAAGTACATACACACAGACACACACACACAGGTCTTTTCCTTAAACATTCAACTGTAAGTGCTGGTTGGTTGCCAGCCTGCTGGCGAACAAATGATTTATACTTCAGAGAATGAATCAATACAATACATGGCCAAAGACATCTTTAATCTTTCAGAAGGATTAGGCTGCAAGGGAACATCAGTGGCATTGCACAGCCTTTCAATTCAGTTTTCAATTTGGAGAGTTAAAGAAATGGCTTCCTTCCTTCTCCTCTCCCTTCCCTCCCCACGTCTCCTCTTTCCTGTGCCTTTCTTTTCCTAAAATTACAAACATCTAGTTTCATAGAGTAGGTGAGTTTTTCTGAAATTTGTCAGCTGCTTATTTTGTACTGCCCACATCAAGAGAAGATTCATAAGCCATATATTGCTTTCATCAGTGTGTATACTCTTCCTCCTCCAACAGTGCCAGCTAAGATCACAAGATTTGGCTCATACCAGGGAATAGCCTTCCTCTTTCCACATCCCAGTACAGCATACCCACCTGCATACTACACTGGGGTGGGGTAGGGGGATTGGAGTGAAAGAGAAAGAGAGAATGCCTCTTCTTTCCATAGTATAGCCTTTCCAGAAAGATAGCCTAAAACTTTGGGAGTGGGGAATCATTAAACTAATGCATTGAATTATTAATTTTGATAGCTTCCTCAAAGTGCTTGACTGCCAGATCAATGCTGCAATTATTTATGTACCTTTTAAGAGAGAGAGAGCGATTTTAAGTGATTAGAATTTGTTAGGGGTACAGTGGTGCTCTTTCTGCCCTATAAAGTAAGAGGACTTGAAAGGGATTAGGCATAGACAGAATACATCAACTGCAATTTTCTGTGCACTCTGGCCATTGTTCTAATCTTCTTTCTTCTGCATGTGTTTAAAAAATAAAAGGATGGTGAGGAAGAGAAACAGTGAGCCACTGATTAACAGAAGGATGTAATTCTACATATATTTTCTTCCTGAAGGAACCAACAAATAACTTTAATAATTTTCTTCCCACTATGACAATGCCTTTGCAAATCATGCAGTTTCTGAAGCCCATTCGTAATTCAGGACTTATTCTACACAAAATTTCTCTTTTGATTTGCATACTAAACAGCATTTTCTGTGCAGAAAACAGCTTTTCAGCACAGAAGATAATATCTTGATACAAAAATACTATTTTCTGTTTAAAAATGCTGTTTCCTGCATAGAAAATGTTTTCTTTGCAAATCAATGACATGCAAATTTTGCACAGATTAAGTTCCCAATTACAGCATTTTTGTGTAGGAAACAGCTTTTTCTGTGCAGAAAATGCTATTTATCTATATAAAGATTGTTTTCTGTCCATAAAATGCTATTTTCTAACTGTTTTCTGTGCAATAAAAAAAGATAAATGTAAATTTTGCTCCAAATAAGTCAGGAATTGTGAAGATTTGCATCAGTCCATGATTCATCTCATCATGCTTCCTCAACATTAAATGAAAAACGTGTATTTTTAAAAAAACATTTAAAAATATTTTCAAATCCATCCCTATCCTGGAATGGGATGAGGGATGTTGCAAGAGGCCCTCAAACAGCCATATTGTTTTTGCTGTATGCCTTCAAGCCATTTGCAACCTATGGAGACCCTAAAGCAAATCTGTCATGGAGGCTTCCTCACAAGTTTTGTTTTGAGATGATTTGCCCTTGTCTTCCTCTGAGACTGAGAGTGTAACTCACCCAAGGTTACTCAGTGGTTTCCATGATCGAGCAGAAATTTGAACCCTGGTCTCCAAAGTCGTAAGTCAATGCTCAAACCACTACACCATGTTGACTCTCAGAAAGAATATCAGGCCCTTTAGTGCTGAAGACTGGTGTTCATCCACCCCCCATGCCCCCACATGGGGACTCATGGCTTGTATGGTTGTTGTTAGAGTCTTACTTAGTTATGATGACAAGTATTATGAATCTCTTCAATCTTCCTCATCCTCTAATTTTATTGATTTTTTTCCTGTGTTTTTAAACATCATTTGGGGTAAGCTGCACTGAACTCATTCAGTGTATTTTTTTTTGCTCACTGAGTGCTGCCCACTTGGACAAGTAAGTGAAAGATTTTCCTCAGCACTCCCCATTTCCTCTTCTCTTCTCTTTTCCCACTTTCTCATTCCACTGCTTCACATTCTGGTCTCCACCTCACCCCCCCTCCCCCCGCTTCAATATATCATACTCTTTGAAAGGCATGTTTGGAACTATTACAGAGCTACTTTTGATCAAAGTGAGACAGCTAAGGAAACTCATGCCCTAGCCTACCTATGTTTTTTTTTTTAAACAATAGTCTACTCATATATACATTCCAAGGAGCTCAATAGAATTTAGTCCCAGGTTCATATAGGGTTGCTGAATCCATTTCTGAGACGCCTTTTTTTTAATTGACAGGTGTGATGGGAGGAGGTTTTAGGACTTGGCCACAGAAGATGACCAAGTCTTCACATGCTTCTAGGGTTCCTTCAATTATTTCCTCAACCTTTGTAACAGAAGATTCACATGTGAAATACAGGAAGGAAAAAAAGAATGAATACAAACAGTTTACTTTATCAGCTTTACATACCAAGGTTAATACATGTAAGTAAACAAATATTATGGTAATATGGGTACAGAAAATAGTGGATAGCTGATCTTTTGAACTAGAGATACTTGTGGTTAAATTTGGGGTCACTAGCTTTTTCATGGACTATGACTTGAGAGACCAGGGTTCGCATCCCCATTCGGGCATGGAAACCCACTGGATGACCTTGGGCAAGTCAGCCTCAGAGGAAGGCAACAGCAAATGCTTTCTGAAGAAGCAAATAAATACAATAACAACAAGCTTTTGCATGGAAAATATGGATACTACTACTGATCTTTGCAAATAACACTTTGATTATGAGTGGGGAAGTAAAGAGGGAACAATTCAACTATGCAGAAAAATGTTCTGCATATCCTCAGAGGCACGCAAAACATTTCTGATTAAAAATTCTCCATCCTTGATTCACTCACAAATCTTTGTAACCACTTATTGCTGCACTTGCAGTGGATAAGCTGAAATAAAAACATCATTCTTACTTATCTTTAACATCACTCCTTATTAATCTTTAACAAACAAGACATTTGAAGGATAACTATACAGCATACATGTTGGAGGGAGTGGGCAGCAATGGAAATAAGAGAAGAGAGATAATAAACAGTGACAACAGTTAACTGAAAATGTTGTAAGATGAGATGCCATGTTTTAGGACAGCTTTCCCCAATGTAAAGGTTTCCAGATGTCTTGGATTCCCACCATAACCACTTAGCAATTGTGTTATAGGATTTGTAATCCATCTGCAGAAAGTATCACATTAGGAAAGGTAAATAAATAAATGATACAAAGAACATTTCTGAAGAAAAAACAAATTTAAAGAAATGAATGAATACAAACACCAGTTTACTTCATTAGCCTTACAGTTATGCTCCTATAGGTCCACAGTGTAACAACCATGGTTTGTCTCAAAACTAACAATTTAAGTAAAGAACTATGGTAAGTAGGGTAAGTCAGTGAGATGATTTCACCTGTTACATTCATGATGAAGAATTAATCTTCCATTTTTAATCATCCGCATTAATGAATGTTTTTTAAAAACAATTTCCCCTGCTTTGAACTAGTCCCAGTACAGAGGGCATGTATGAGAGAAGAGAGAGGATGGCTCAGCATGTCTTCACAGAAGCAAGACAAATATAAAGGCAGAGGAAGATCTGTCAGCATAATCCTGCTTTGGATGGAGACAACACATCTCTATGCATGAAGGAGACAGAGCTGTGTTACCTCACCAGCTCTTAAACTGTGTTTTTAGTCTGTACACCTTCTCTAGAGAACAGAAGGGCACACTGTCCTGGAAAGAAAGATGCAGGTTGGAAGCTGCCTTTGATGTACAGAATCCACAGAGTGGACATACAAAGTGGGGAAATTGCAGATTGGAAAGTTCAGCTGCACATTAAACTAGTGGAAGAAGCCAAAGTAAATATATGTGCGGGGGAGGGGAGGGAGCAGCAACACCAATACCAACACACACCAATACCAACACAACACAGGTGCTTTATGCAAGCTGAAAGTATGGCATTACCCATCCCTATGTGGTTGGATAAAGACTGATAGAAGAGTAGTATGACAAAAAGTTAAGGGTATGTATAGAATGCAACAGTTGAGTGTACTCTTATTGTTACACATCTTTTAATTCAAAATGGCCAGGAAAATATTTCCTAAAGCTGGAGAGGAGTGAGGAGTTGTTTGACACTGGCATCACCATGGACCATCAGATTCTGAAAATTCATTTCCACAATAGTATAGTACAGTGAGCCCACGTTATATGCGGCTTTGAGCATATGTGCAAAGCTGCGTGGGAATGTTCAGGGCACAAGGGGTGATGCATCTCATTCGGATGAATGGGATGCGCTGCTGCACCGTCACATGCATGAGCCCCGTTCACTTGAATGGGGCTTGAGCACACACAGTATTTGGTTTACGCGGGGGGGGGGGCATCTGGAATGGATCCCCTGCGTAAGCCAAAGGCGCACTGTATATGCTATATAGTATACAGTGATTAAGTGCCAGCATGGGTTACTGGTTTGAGCATTTGACTATGACACTGGAGATCAACATTCAGTTCCCAGCTCAATCATGGAAATCCATTGGGTTACACTCTCTCAGCTTCAAAAAAACCTGTGATAGGGTTGCCATAAGTCCGAAATGACTCAAAGGCACACAACAACAACAACAACAACAACAACAACAACAACAAAGTGATTATACAAAACCTGTAGAGAGAAAACTGTTATGCAAAGACTCCTGAACACAAGATTATCAGGGACTGAGGAAAAGCAATGGATTAATTCAAATTGCACAGACAGTCCTCTTCTGGTTGCCAAACTGTGACTCAGAGATCCTGTCTGTATTGTGAAATATTCTGAGGCAGTGAAGGAGGATGCAGGCACCTTATCTCTTGTCCCATTAGTCTCCTATCTCGACATTCTTCTGCCAATCTGCTATAGCATACAGAACCCTCTTTTACCCAAGGCATGGCAAGTGACGAAGGTATGATATGTGATACCTGCTGCAGATACCTTTTCAGGGGAAAAGGCCCTGTATCTTTAGCAGTACATGCAGGAAAAAGACACTTGTTGCTCCCCCTCCCCAGAAAGATGTGGTGATGAGGAAAGTTTCTTGTATTCATGTCTACCTGACAATGGGTCTTCTGCCCATTAACACACCCCTGTGTCCCAGCCACTGAACTATAATTTATGCCATCAGGCTGCCCCAGCAGAAGTTATTTGAGATGCCTAGAAACAACTTTTATTCATCCCACAATGCCAATAATAGGGATTATGCAGCAAGTGCTGAAGTGCCATCTACTGGTGCTCAGACAATTCACAGGCATCAGGAACTCACTGCTGTATTGTTTGGTGTGTGTGTGTGTGTGTGTGTGTGTGTGTGGTTTTTTCGGGCTATGTGGCCATGTTCTAGAAGAGTTTATTCCTGACGTTTCACCAGCATCCTTGGCTGGCCTCTTCAGAGAACGCCATCTTCTAGAATATGGCCATATAGCTCCAAAAACCCACAAAAACTATGGATGCCAGCCATGAAACCCTTCGACTTCTCGCTGCTGTATTATTTACCAAGATATGTTTACTCTCATTGGCTTGAATTGTCCTGTCATGTCAGATGGATAGAAACATTTCTGTAGGATCCTTAAGACAGGGACATAGCCAAGGAAGGGGGGTCTGTTGGATCCGCCCCCCTTCCATTAGATACAATGAATGGTGTATGCCGCTATCTGGACCCCCCCCCCTTCCCAAAATCCTGGCTATGTCCCTGCTTAAGAGCTTGGGGAAAAGAAGATAAACAGGGATAAGACTTCTCCTGGAAGATGGCCATCTATTCAAACTAAGAGGGGAGTATTTATGCTTCCTGCCACTGAGTGAAGGGTTAAACCAGCAAAGAATTTGTAACTCTTCTCCATTATCTCAGGTGGAAAATGGTTCCTTCTCATATCCCTCCAAGTCACTGTGTGCCTTCTGTGATTACAGGCTGACTTTCCTGTAGCAACAAAAGCCCATGCATGGTCACAGGGAGCCTCCCAATATCAAGAAAACAGCTAATTTGAACACCACACCCCAGATATTACAAAAAAAATTAAAAGCTTGTCCATCATCACCAGCTTTGGTTCAGGGAGTACAGGTTGTGTCTCCCTTATCTGAAATGCTTTTTCAGATTTTGGAATATTTGTATATATAATGTATAATGAGAAAATATGAAGATGGGACTCAAGTCTAAACATGAAATTCATTTGTTTTGTGTGCACCTTATAAACATAGCCTGCAGGTAATTTTATACATAACATTTTTTTAATAATTTTGTGCATGAAGCTAAGATGGTGTACACTGAACCAACAGAAAGCAAAGGTGTCACTATCTCAGCTACCCATGTGAGCAATTTTGGATTATGGAATATTTCAGATTTTGAGATTCCAGACAAGGGAGACTTGAACCTGAATAAATACAAAAAATAAAAAGTGTGTGTGTGTGTGTGTGTGTGTGTGTGTGTGTGTGTGTGTCAGTGGGTGGGTGTGCTACCTGACTGGCCAGGAACTGTACCTGGCCCCTTGTCTCCCCACATTCACCGTCTATGCCATGCCAGGTTTCATGCTGATTGTTTTCTGTTTATGGAGAGAAGAAGTGGCAATGGCCACATAGCTTCCAAAGGAGACCTGGTTTACATTGGAATGGCCCTTGGTTTGTTAGTTATTTTTTTCTGGGAAGAAATACATTTTCACACTATTTTGCCTCCAGCAAGCACTTCTTATGAAATCCATGTCAGGGTCCAATCCTAGTGCCTTTCCCTGTCTTATCTGCAATTCCCTGCAAACTGCCACTCCTCTGCAAACAGTTACAATAATGAATTCAAACTAGGCTGTGCAATTAAAAGAGCTTAGGCGTGATTTATAGCAGGATTATATCTGCAGGGTATTGCCAATGTCTAACATTTGGACACTATGTGGTCCTTGGAAATAAGCAATTACAATGAGCTTGATGTGCTGTATAAACATAAGCACAGAGGGTTTTGTTCACGGTTGGAAACATACCTCTGTTGGCTGGCTAGTCTGGCAGATCAGGGAGAGGGGCCAACCACACAAACACTGATCTGAAAGCTCTCTAACCAAGGAAAGCTTCCAGGAACTCAGTCCTTGGCTTTGTAGATGAACTGCTGGATGCTCAAAAGCACTTCAGGACCTCTCCCATAAATCAATATCACAGGTTGAGTTGCCACCTTTTGTACTGGCTTAGCTCCATTCATTTTCACAGTAGGCTGACATACTAAAGTTTAGCAGGCAAAGGGCTTTCTGTTGTGGAAGGAAATGATGGGTTACCTCCTATACAGTATTTGTATTTCTCAGCCTGCTGTTAAAGACACAAGTAATAGTGAAAGGGAATGGGGCCACTATACAGGGTTCACAATGATTGAAACATTTATTTTTATTCAAGACTTATTCCTCCAACAAGACTAGACCTCATTCAAGCTGACATGATCACAGATGCTTCACTTGCACAGATTATGTGGTACACATTAGGATCCTCAGAGGGTTGGATGTGATTGTGAACAGAATATTATAATTGGCCAAGACTGGAAAGAGATGATATGTCATGGCTTGTAATGAACAATCACTGGAAACATCTCATAGATAGAATACACTTGTCCCTCCATATTCGCTAGGGTTAGGGGCACAAGATCCCCGTGAATATGGAAAAAATGCAAATAACAAAAACACCTTGTTTTTACCTGAGAGGACACTTCTCTAGGACTCTCTAGGTCCTCCAGTGCAACTCTGTGGTCAATGTCCAACCTACACTGACCATAGAACGGCGCTGGAGGAGCTACCAGTGCCTAATAGAGTATTCTCTCTAGGAATCTCTAGGTCTTTCAGTGCAACGTTTAGTTAAAGTTGACCATAGAGTTGCACTGGAGGACCTAGATATTCCTAGAGAGAACATATTAATGAAATCCACGGATAATCAAATCCGCAAATATCAAAGCCACAAATATGGAGGGATGACTGTATTTCAAAAGGCACTGTTTATCAGAGTGTCACTATTCTTCCCATTTTCACCTTGGCTATAACTTATCTAATTGTAGCTCTACAGAATTATAGTATGGACCACACAAAGAACAATGGAGAAGGAGGAAATGGGGAAGATTGTTGGTCTGCCTCTATGTTAGGCAGATGAGAAGCATTCCTCCTAAATTCCACAAATATTTCTGTCTTCGCAGATAATAGCATTCCAGATTATATTCTTCAACACTAAATAAACAGTTGTCTCACAAAATGCAGAAAAGCTTGCACCTTTGTCATTCCCCCCTCTCCGTGGTCTTAAAGCAATGGCTTTTCTACTACTACTACCAGTAACAGACCACATTTTACATCAAGTGCTCTCTCAATCTGCCAGAAAGCAACTTTTGGCATTTCATGGCAGACATTCTGTCAAGCTGTAGCAGAAAATGTAGGAGACACCCAGTTGCTAGATGATCCACCATGTGCAGGACATCACCATGACACTGGCCTCATTGAAAGCATCATACTTACACTTACAGCATTCTAAGCAACACTAACCAATATCAATAATTTCCTTGTCACCTTCTGACATCATCACTTTCTAGACAATGAAGTCAGTAACTTCAACACAGTGGACAGAAATGTGTCACAGTAGAGCTCTGTAATGGTAGCTTCCAAATCTGAAATATGAGTGAAAAGCTAAATCTAATAACATGTTAAATATCCCTTTATCCAGCACCTATAATTCTTTGCACTATGGCCCATATCTCATTCTATAGAAAAAAGTGTTACAATTTACTCATTATTTTGAGCAGTTCTATACATTATTCCTGTCCCATATATCATATCCTTATCAGAACAGTGACTTACCATTTTCCCTGGATTTCTGGATGAATGCCTCTACTCCACTCTCACCATAGCTACCTTCAGAGGCTAAAGTTGAAACATAATTCCACTTAAATGCTTTCACAATATCCACCATTGCCTGGGCCTGGTAGGTGTCTGAGGGAACAACGCGGGAAAAGAAGTCATATCTGCTGTTGTCACTCAAGTCAGGGGCAGTGGAAGCATAGCTTATTTGAGGAATCTGTAAAATCAAAGAGAGAAAACACATTATTAAACTAAACCAGTCTGAGAAATCTACAAATCAAATACTAGCCCATGAGGTTGTCAATAAACTGATGTTGTTCTTCTCTTACAAAAGGGATGGGAGCAAACACTCAAATAACTGAATTAGGGGGAAACAGTGGAAGCATATTCTACTTGCCTGTTTTCGTGAACAGTTTGATGAAAATGTTTGTCCAGTGTGTGGCTGATGTGAAAATGGCAAACTCCATTTTAAATCTAATTACAAAAGAGAACTATAAAAATTAAAGAATGTGCATCTGTGGCAGCTAAACCTCATCAAAACATCACTTGAGATATCTCAAAACCTGACAATGCATTTTTAGTTGCCCAAGCTGCAATGCCCAATTTCAAGTTGAAATTCTAAACTTTACTTTACACAAAAAAGATGTCCAGCCAGAATTTATCAGGAAATTTTGATTCACAACACAAGATGTTACAGAGTGCTTTTTGTTGTCATCCAAGTTATAGTGCACAGTTGCAAGTGAAAAAGATGAAATTCTAAAGAGGAATTTGCTAGAAGTAAAAGGGTGACTCAATGGGAAATAGAGCTAGATCATGTTTCTTTCATTTTTATTCAAGATCTAGCGGGCAATTGCAAGTCATCATTCCAAAGCAGGCATCTTAAAAGAAAAATAGAGGCTGTTTCTGATGGTAAACAAATGGTAAATGTTTCAGAATTTAAGACTATTTGCTATAGAAAAAAGGAAAGAAGACAGACACATGACTGTGGGATACATCATTGTAATAATAATACTAATAATAATAATAATACTTTATTCTTATATACCACTATTCCTTTTTCAAGATCATAGTGGTGTACACGTTAAAAAAACAGTATAAAAACAGCAAAAACAGCGTTAAAACATCAAATAACAATCTAAAAACAGATAATACATCATTGTAGATGGTATTGATAGTGAATATTAAAGAACATAGATAATAAGGATGGGAAGAATATTTGAAAATATTTTTAAATGGCTGTAAAACATGTTTGTTGATTGTCAAGAGATCTTTGAGAAGAATCCTGGATTTATAAAAATCTTCCCTCGGTACTTATTTTATGAAAAATTCACCTGTGGTTGTTTTGTGTATAATAAAGCATTTTTTCTACACCAAAATGTTATTTTCTGCACAGAAATATCATTTCTTGTAATCATTTCTTGCACATTTTGTGCGGTTTCTCTACAAAACAACTTTAGGATTTTTTATTTTTATTTTATTTTTTTGTTTTGTTTGTTTGTTTGTTTTATTTTGCTTATTTTTGGCTTAAGACTGCTGAGCTGATCTTTTTTTAATGTGTTTTTAAAATGCCTAAAAAGAAAAGATTTTTTTGAAGCCAAAGGAGGGACACAAGAAAACTGGGGGAAACTCTGCAAAAGTTAAATCAATATGTTTAAAGCAGAGACCACCCCTGATCCAAACAAAAGTACATTTGTTCAATCCAGAAGATAAAATATGGCTAAAAGAATACAAAACAGATTTCTTTAAGTCCAAAGTGGAGAGGTCCTTTAACAAAAGCAAAAAGAAAATTGCTAATATTATCCATTCCTTTGAGAAGAAAATTAGCACAGAAATGCTAATTTCTAGTAGATAGTATTGGAACCAGGGCTATTCAGTGAGCTTTTAGTAGTAGGAGATTCAGGACAGGTAAGATAAAGTATTCCTTCACACAGAACAGGGGTGGGCAACTATGGCAAGTAGAAAATGGTGTGTGTGTGTGTGTATTAAACAGTACAGTGAGGCCTCGCAAGCTGTTTAAAAGACAAACTGTTGCACATAGGGGTTTCCAGGAACAGCATATATTCCTCCTGTTTTGTTTAAAAAACAGTTTGTCTAGGTATTCTTGAGATACTGAGGGACACATAAACCTTCCTGGGGAACTGCATGCAGCCCCAGGACCTCACTTTGTCCATCCTGATATAGGCTACATCTGCACTGCAGAAATAATGCAGTTTGATACCACTTTAACTGCCATGGCTATAGAATTCTGGGATTTGTAGTTTTGTGAGCTATTTAGCCTTCTCTATCAGAGAGCTCTGGTGTCACAACAAACGACAAATCCTGGGATTCCATAGCATTGAGCCAGATTCCACCTCAACATTAGGAGGAACTTCCTGACAGTAAGGGCTGTTCGACAGTGGAACAAACTCGCTCGAAGTGTAGTGGAGTCTCCTTCCTTAGAGGTCTTCAAACAGAGGCTGGATGGCCATCTGTCGGGGATGCTTTGATTGTGATTTCCTGCATGGCAGAATGGGGTTGGACTGGATGGCCCTTGTGGTCTCTTCCAGCTCTACGATTCTATGATTCTATGATTCTAAGTGTCAAAAGGCATATTTCTGCAGTGCAGATGCAGCCATAGAACCTATTTAAAATATGGAATTTGTTCTTACAAGATGTAGGGATGGCCATTAGTTTAGACATCTTCAAATAGGATTATGGTCCAAATCTTATAGTTAGTCTCTAGAGTAGATCCTTTGATTTAATGGCAATTTGGTAAGTCAACATTATTGTAGGTTCCACTGATTCAATTGGCCTTATCTGGATGGGACAAACAATTAGATTTACAGCTATGTGAATTCATTAAGGATAAGACTAATTTAAATAATCTGCTGCCCTAAGGTCCAAAGTAACAACCTCCATACTATTCCTGGGCCTACAATTGTCTGATCTGACAATAACACTTTAAACAAATGAGTGAATCTAATTAAATTATTTCAGTTATTAATGTCAGCATTCTTGCTGTTGTTTTTATGTCCTGCCCTTTTCTCAATATAGGAACTTAAGGCAGCTAACAATATATTTAAAAACAATAAAAAAGCATTTAAAATATAAAGTTTAAAAACAATTAAATACTTTATAAAGTTTAAAACATTAAACATTTAAAATATTAAAATGCATTAAGAATTCCACACAAACCTTAAAATCTGAATCACACAACACCCAACCTTCATCAGTCTGAAAAAGCCTGGCAGCACTAGAATGTATTTATTCATCTGCTGCCGAATGGACAGCAGGGATGAAGCCATCCTGGCCTCTCTAAGGAGCGAGTTCCAAAGTTTGGGGGCAGCCACTGAGAAGGCCCTCTCTCTTGTTCCCACCAAACACATCTGAGAGGGTGGTGGGACAGACGAAAGGGCCTCTCCAGATATCTTAGAGCTCTACTAGGCTCATAAAGGCAGATATCTTTCCTCAAATAACTTGAACCCAAGCCATATAGGACTTAATACAGTATATAATCAAATTATTTTTCAACCATGACATGCCAGGATGTCCTTCTGGCTGCAAACACACAACTTTCCTGACCCTGCTATAGCCATCTAATTCTGTGTGACCACAGTGTATTTGTCATGATTCAAGTTCTCACAGCAGGAAGAATATCCACAGACTTCCTTTTGCAATGCTCTGTTGGGAGTAGGTCTCAAGGTAGGAATTATTATCAGAGAGACAGAATTCTAAAGGGAATGCATTTGGGTATGAATTAAATGCCATTCTCCAACCTTTAGACCAAGTCAGCTGTGAGCTTGATTTAAAATCAAGGATCATATAAAGAATGAAAGGGTTTGTGCCAGGACTTGGCAGGTGAATGCACCAGCCCTCTCTTGAAAGCAGCAATCTGAGAATGAAGACCAGTCAGCTGTTCCAGCCGACTGCACCTTTGAGACCTTTCATATTTGTACAATATGCCAGCAGGGACTAGGAAACTGTCCCTGGTGCCAACCAGCACTCAAGCTCCAGTGAACTGTTACATGCATCTGAAGGAATAAGTTGCTAACAGTAGTACTACTTTTTCCTGTACTGCTACTTCCCCATGTTTAAACTACAAAAGGCAATCAAAGGTAGTTGAAATGAAGGGTCCAAACCAAAGTCAAACAGGCAATGTGCTCACATAGGTGTAACAGATCAACAGTCTAACGCAGACAGAGACTTTACCCTTGATAACATTGTACTCGGAGTCCTGACCTGTATCCAGACATTGTGTCTTTGACACTTGGTACATCCAGAAACTGGTTGCAAATAAAAATAGTGATAAAGAGAGAATGAAAATCAAGATCTTAAATGGTTCTCAGTGGCTTCTGATTCAACCCAAGGCCCTCTTTAATCAGTCCTGTAAAATGGCACAGTGAGAGCTGATGATTCCAATATCAGTACAGCACTGAATCCGCCCTGGGATCAACAGTGGGCCCTTAGGAATCTCTGGATGGTTTCACACAGAAGAGGCAAGTGTCATTAAAATGTGATTAAAACATGGTAATACAGTAGGCCCTTCTTATACACAGATTTTTTAATACATGGATTCAAGTATCCACGGTTTGAAAATATTCAAAAAAAAGTATAAAGTTACCTTGATTTTCCATTTTTTATAAGGAACACCATTTTGCTATGTCATTATATTTAATGGGACTTGAGCATACACAGATTTTGTTATACACGAGGGATCTTGGAACCAAACCCCAGCATATAACAAGGGTCCACTGTAGTGCAATTCGGGGAAAGATTATCACACACCCATGCACTTCTCCCATTTGTGTCCCATGCGTAAACTGTAAGGAACATGTCTTTGGGTAATAACATGAGTTTCTGTTATTATCCAGTGGTGCATCCCAGTTTACGCATGAGACACAAATGGGAGAAGCATGCAGGGATGTGATAATCTTCCCCCGATTGCACTATTACCGCATTTTAATCACGTTTTCATTATGCTTGCCTCCTCCATGTGATGGCATCCTAAGTACATATATATCAGTATGCCTACACACACACACACACACACACACACACACACACACATATATATGTATATATATATAATTTTTAAACCATAGATGGTTGAATCTGTGGATAAGGAAGCTGTGGATATGGAGGGCCAACTGGAATCCAAACTTGAAAGGTGCTATCTGCGGTGTATTCAACTATTCAGGGAATAGGGTTCAGCACTTTCCTAGGTACTTTTACAATTAAGACCAAACTCCAAAGCTGTTTCACTGTCTCAGACCCACCAGCTGCCACCAAGATAATGGTTATGCTTCACCTAGCAGAGAACAGCAATAATTCTGAAACTAGAAGGATAGCCTATTCTTTCTCCTTTTCAAAAGAACATGTTCTGTCTGATCACAGCCAAGGAGCTTGGGAAGCACTCGAAATCATCATGCCATTGCTGTCCTGTTTTCTCTCACAAAACTTGGCACCACAACAGAGAATGACAGATGAAAGAAAAGGCTGGAGTCTCCCCCAAGAAGAAAAGAAGATGATAAACAAAAACCTCAGCCTCTCATCTCTTAAGAATACATGTAGGAAGAAAAGAGAGAGGTTCCAGATGGATTCTGGGCTCAGGAGCAGCCACAGAAGGGAGATCTAAAGGACTCCTAAGACTTGGGTTTCAGATTTCTAAAAGAGCCGATAAAACAGTTCTCTTCTGCTTTAATTTCCCCCCTTTCATGGTTTATATTTGCTTAATTGGTGCAGCTGTCACCGCCCACCAACTTTGCCTCTTCCCATGCTTGGAGCCTAATTATGATGGGCTTCAAAAGGGCAGTCAGGAAACTCCAGGGATAGGAGAGAAAAGGAAAGTTTTTTTAAAAAAAATACTGTACACACACACACACATATAGGAGAAACATGACAGCTGAAACTATCAACCAGTCACTTTGGTAACAACCCCCCTACTTGTACACACACATACACACACACTATATATTTAATGAAGTTACCTTCTGAGGTTTGATTCTTTTTTTTTTTTAATGGCCTTGATCACATATTATTTTAGAACAAACCAGTTCTGAAGCCCAAAACGGCAGCATTTAACGCCATAGCGAGTTGTGGCCAAAGCAGAAGGGGCCCAAGGCACCAAGAGACAAAAGTATAAGTATAGGGGTGTCTGAATTAGCACCATGTAGAAACATAGCTGTAGGTTGGTTAGATACTCAAAATGGACACAAAATACTTATTAGAATGACCTTGCTAGATGCTCCCTGCTTGTATTATGTTGAGTGTGACAAATAATGTCTATCTGTGAGACTATGAGTTCGCAGATCTCATACCCTCCAATATTTCACAGAAAAACTGGGACACATGTGGCCAAGCAAGAGTGTAGTTTAAATCAAAAAGTTGTTAATGGGGAAGATGATAAGCTAGGAGAGGATGCACTGGTTTGCTTTTGCCACAGCATCCTGAGAAGGGTAAGGTTCTGTTCCATCCTTTCCTCTCTCCCCTCTTTTGAGTTAACTAAGTACAAATTATTTTTGCACATTGAAGCTAACAAAAAGAATTTCAGCATGGAGAAATGTAAGCACTTGAGGGGGGAATGAAATGCACAGATATAGGATGGGGGACACCTGGCTAAATGAGACTACGTATGGAAGGGATCTGGGAGTCCAAGTAGACCACAAGTTGAACAGGAGTCAACAGTGCGATGTGGCAGCTAAAAAGGCCAATGCGATTTTAGGCTTCATCAATAGAAGTACAGTGTCTAGATCAAGGGAAGTAATAGTGCCACTCTATTCTGCTCTTGTCAGGCCCCACCTGGAATACTGTGTCCAGTTCTGGGCACCACAATTCAAAAAGGATGTTGAGAAACTGGAGCGTGTCCAAAGGAGGGCGACTAAAATGGTGAAACCAAGCCCTATGAGGAATGACTTAGGGGGCTGAGGATGTTTAGCCTGGAGAAGAGAAGGTTGAGAAGTGATATGATAGCCCTGTTTAAATATTTGAAGGGATGTCAAGATTCGAATGGCTTGATACCATGGTAAGGTTTGGGAGATTTAATGGCATTCTTTATAATGAGCAAACCTGCATTTGTAGAGATCATGAAATTGAGGATATAGCTCACATATTATTTGAGTGCCAACTGTACCAGCAGGAAAGAGATCTGTATCTCGGTCCATATATCAAATGAACAATGTACTGGGATACTCACATTAGAACAACATATTTCATAAGTGGTCAAGACTCAAAAATATCTCTCATTACAGCTTGATATTTAAGCAAAGCAATACACCTGAGATCTAGATCAGGGGCAGGCAACCTGCGGCCCGTGGGCTGGATGTGGCCCAGCGAGGCTTTGGGACCGGCCCCAGCCCAGTCCTGCTGCCGATTGCTGCTGGGGCCTTTGGCCTCTTGCACGCAGGGTCTATAGAAGCCTCAGAAACATGCATTTATATTAACATTTTTTTTAAAAATCAGCAAATTTTTTCACGTGTCCTCCACTTTTTTAAAAAAAGTGTCCACCATTTGAAAATTTTGTCTTACATTTGTCCCGGTTTAATTATTTCTTTAATTTGTTTTAAAATTATTTAATTATTTATTTTTTGGCTTCGGCCCCCCAGTTGTCTGAGGGACAGCAACCCGGCCCCCCGGCTCAAAAAGGTTGCCTACCCCTGATCTAGATGATTGGGGTAAATTGCAGGGGTGATGAAGAATTTTGATGTATGATTGTAACTTTATTCTGTTTATCACATTGCTGACTTTTGTATTATTGTTATTTTTATCTACCCATATATCTTTTTTAACCTTTTACACAGAGTCTTATAGAGTGATTTATTAGTTTTGTATTTATATAGTTTTGTATCTATATAGTTTTATTATATTTTTATTCTTATACCCATATATTTTACTCTTATTTTCCTCTTATATAACTCTAATTTAGAGTTTTATACAGAGTTTTATATAGAATTATATAGAATTTTATCTATTTTGTATTTTGTATTCTGTATTGTAGTACGTTGAGATGGCCTATGGGCTAATCAATAAATACTGACTGTGTGGTTGAAGGGATGTCATATTGAGGAGGGAGCAAGCTTGTTTTCTGCTGCACCAGAGAATAGGACATGAAGCAATGGAAGCTACAGGAAAAGAGAGTCCAGCTGAACATTAGGAGGAACTTCCTGACAGTAATGGCTGTTTGACAGTGGAACAAACTCCCTCGGAGTATAGTGGAGTCTCCTTCCTTGGAGGTCTTTAAACAGTGGCTGGATGGCCATTTTTCAGGTATACTTTGAATGAGAGTTCCTGCATGGCAGTGAGTTGGACTGGATGGCGCTTGTGGTCTCTTCCAACTCTAGGATTCTAGTTTGCAGCATCTGAGGAAAGCTGAGGCCAAAGGAGGTGGGGGGGGCTGAACTGCACGCTGCACTTCAGTTTCCAGTTAAATATATTTATTTATGACCGAGGTACAGAGAGGTTTAGAAATAGTCAGTTTCTCTTAAACATAGCAATAGCTAACAAAAACTCAGCAAAAACCTAGAATCTTTACTAAGATCCTAAAAATAACAGCTCATCAATGCAGCTTGCAGGTAAAGGGCAATCTGTCTTAAGTCTTATCTTATCTTGATTCTAGGGCTAGCTACATGGAGACTAAAGGCTCTTTCACACTACACAATGATAGAATTGTGATGCCACTTTAACTATCATGGTTCCATCCTAGTCTCTTCATGGAGAATGCTCCCATGCCTCATGAAACCACAAACCTAAGAATTATTTAGGAAGTTGTCATGAGAGTTAATGTGTAACATAGTGCTATCATTCTGTAGTGTGAAATGGCCCAAAGAGAAGCTTGTTTAATAAAAGAAAGGCATTCCCATGGGTGCTATATCGCCCTTCTCACTCCTGCAAGCACCTAGGTATCTGGTCAACATAAAACTAAGTCACAAAGGGAGGTGAAAGTTTAGGAATATGTAGAAATCCAGGTGCTGATGTCTATAGCTGCCTGGATGTGCTTGGGCAGCAATATTTGTTTGGTGGCCTGATCAACTCATCATACCATCCTGACCAGTTTGCTTTTCAATAGATAAACTCTATACAGGCAGAAATTCACAGTCAGTTCTTCATATCAGCATTAAATAGGAAATCAAATTAGTCTTGTACTCAGCTACCTCTTAGCTTCAGGCATTCTTACTAAGAGTTGAAATTAATATTTAAAATTCAACAGAGTTTCCATATCCACCATTCCAGATTTTCAGATAAAAAAAAGCAAACTGCAAACCTACCTTTTGCATGCAAGATTTTTCTCAAGATTCTAAATATGGTTTAGATTCATTGCTATCTTAAGATTATTTTGAAAGATTTCAGATACAAAATCTAATAACAACAGCTCTCAAACAGTAATTTCCATTGCATGTTATCTATCAAATGTCAGGTTTTTAAAATGCTACTACATGTTAACTATTGAATACTATCCAGTATTATTACTATAGCATGTTCAGCCATCAAAGATTGTCAAAGATTATATAGTAGTGTTGTCAGAAAAATAGCTTGTCTCTTACTATTGATCTTCCTCTTCGATATGCAACCACTATGGAGTGCTGGACACACTAAATTCATAGTCAGCAGCATTGAGGCCTTAAACAAGCTTTCCTCAATCTGGTACTCTCCAAATACATTGTACAGCTCTGACTAGTGATGATGGGATGTTGTGATGCTGGGAGCTGTAATAGACGTCTGGAGGGCACTGGCTTGAGAAAGGCTGCTTTACACAGTCCCATGTGAACTGAGTGTGTATACTCAAACATGGTCCAGGTTCTTCTGCTAAGACACATCAAGGTGTAAAATGTTTCCTGAAGTAAGAACATTTGATCTATGAAATGTATTTAAAAGCTATTTGTACTGCCCAAAACTATGTAACATTACCTGTGAACAATCACATATTGCAGAAATATAAATTGTCATGGGTGTTCAAATGTTGAAATAAAATATCATTAAGTATCAAATTCAGATATCAATATTCTGAAAACCCAGATAATATTTGAGGGAGAGAACAGCTAGGGAACATTTGCCATCAAAATGCACAGGGGAGAAATTTGAGGTGAATCTCTGGAAGCAATTTCATTTTAGTTCTAATTCCTAGAGACCACACAGGCCATTAATTATCATGTACAATGAAATATATAACCGACATTTCATTTCAGCAACAGTCTAATGAATCCACAGTACATTATTATTGCCAATATTTAGATTTATAACTCAACCTAAACCTTTAAGATTCAGAGCAAGTAATAGCTTTTCTCATTAACCCACTGAGATAGATCACTACTGTTTCCATTTCACTGATAGAGAACCGAAGCTGGGATCTAAATGACCTGTTCAAGGCCATGAAAGCTGGGGCGACATCTGAACTTAGATTGAAGACCATAATGCTATCTATTGAAACTGGCTATTTTAAAAAAAATAATCACATTTTATATTAGCTGAGCTGTTTTATTTATTTAAAAATGTTATATTGTTATGGCTGACCATAGTCGATCACTTCTTTGTTATGTATGATAGGTCACTGATGTTTTCTCAGTGGGAGTTAGTGTTTAGGAAATGGTTTGAGATCATTGAACATAGAGTATCTGAGTTTGGAAGAGGTCATTGTCATCTGAGGCCCTTTCAGACTACACAATTATAGTGCTATGATTGCAGTTTAGCTGCTCAACAATATCCTATGGCAGTGGTTCTCAGACCCCCCCCCCGGGGGGGGGGGGCAAGGGAGTTGCTCAAAGGACAGGAAACTTGGCATCCTTGATCCCTTCTCCTCCACCTCCTCTTCCCAAACATCTTCTATTCTGGAGGGGAAGAGAAAGGGAAGGGAGCCTTTGTCTGGAGGAGGAGGAAATTGAGAGCTATTTCCTCGTAAAATGTTAAAATATGACTGTGGGAATGAAAAGACACACACAAAACAAAACAAAATGTTTTTATTAAGATACTGTGTTGAAGGGTGTGTGTGATGTTCGCATGTAAATGTAAATGGAGTCCCACAGGTAAAAAGTTTCAGAACCACTGTCCTATGAGTTCCTGGGATTTGCCATTTGAAGAAGGGCTATTTAGAATTCACAGCCAGAAAGCTCTATTGCTTCTGACCAAACTACAAAACCTAGGAATCCATAGGATACAGCCATGACAGTTAAAGTGGAATCATAGTACTTTAATTGTGTAGTATGAAAGGGCCCCGGATTAAGCACAGAGAAACTGATGTAAAACAGACTGTGCAAAAAAAAAAATGCTGTGTTACAGGACTTATTTTGAGATTCAAGATTTTCTGCACAGAAAACAGTATGTCTGCACAGCAATATTGTTTTTTTATTAAGAAGCTGTTTTCTGCACACACAAAAATCTATGTACAAATTTACATTAAATAAGCTCCAAAATGTAAATATTTTAATCAGTCCAGGATTTTCTTGCTGAGGTTACTCAAGAAGAAGAGCTTACAATTTTTCAAATTTTTTTGGGGGGGGAAATCTATCACCAGAGTTAGCTGGTGGCCAAAGGCACATCATGGGGTCCTACTCTCTGAATTGGTGGACCTGCAACATGGTGAAGGGGAAATTCACAGATCTGTAGTCCACTAAAGAAACTTTTTGAACACCAGTATATCCATTGTTGCCTGTGTTTATGTTCTACTCTTATGCTAGTAAATGAATACACACACACACACACACTAAAATATAATCCAAAAAAATTCCATAGGCTTCTGGCAATCTTTCTTTCAAAGTATGGTGAACACAGATGGTGGTACCCCTGGATGTTTTCACCATCTAGAGAACATCACACTACAGGAACTGGTCTGGTCAGACATAACTGGAGGAGAGGAAGGGAGAAACCCCATTTTCATTCATTTCTGGAAACAACAGAAGTGACAAACCATTCAGGAAACATGGCACCTTCTAAGGAATGCATGGATGAAAGCAACATCTGGCTTTCCCATGGCTGTTCAGTATACCTGAGAGGCAGATCTGGCTTACAAGAACAACATGACACCTTCTCCTTACAAGTCCACCACATCTGAAGGCAACAGGCTATCTTAAAGCATGCAAAGCAGTTTCCCTGGAATACACAACTTAGTCTTCCAACAGAAGACAAAAACCAAGGTGCTGCTGCTGTTCTATAGGGTGAAAAAGACTGGCTCTAAATGCTGGCTTCCTGGCAGCTTAGAGGAATGGTGTTTAGACACCACATGCCCCCAAGATGTCCAGAAGCTTCCCAGATGCCCAGATGTGGACCAGCTTCCAAGCGCTCTGGTGGCATGGTGTTTACATGCTGCATGCCACAGGACCACTATAATGCTGCAGCAGGGTGAGAAAAAACAGCTTTTTCCTCATGCAAAAAGGACCAGCAATTTGCTGCTTCTTTTGGGCCAGCAAAATGGTAGGTTGGGACTGTGGTGTGCAATTGCTGCAGCCCCAATCTGGCTTTCTCAGGGGCAGCTTCAAGCCACCCTTCGGGGCAGTCTGTTTAGCCCCTATCACCCAACATCTAATACCTAGGTAACCACTTCATTCTGCCTGATGGGAGGGTCAGCCTTGCTAGCAACAATTGCCTCCCATTGGACTATATTTCTGGGAGGGAACTGGCAAGATCAACTCTGAGTATTCCTTGCCTAAGAAAGCCCTATGAAAATTCATGGGGTTGCCTTAATTAACAGATGATTTAAAGGCACATAAATAAACACTTACTTCTAGCCAGAAGGTAGATGCAGAGCAGAAAGTAACAGGGTTGCAGATTGGCCATTAAGGCCGGCCTGGGGCAGAATCAGGGCAGGGCATCCACATGATGCACACCCCGCATCTGCCTCCATGGCAGTGTGATGCTGCGCACCACACTAGGCAGCGTGTGGTGTCATGGTGCACTTCTGGTGCTGCAGAGCACAAAAAGGGGGCCGTCATTTGATGCCCACTTTTATGCTCAGCAGCACCAGAAGTGCACCATGACACCACACGCTGCCTGGTACGGTGCGCAGCACTTTTTGTGCTGCAGAAAGGCCAGATCGGGCGTGCGGCATGCGGTTGCTGCAGCCCAAATATGGCAAAGATGGAGGCGGCTGTAGGCCACCCCTTCAGGGGCAGTCTGCACAGCCCCTAAGTTCTGGCACTAAAATGACTGGGAGGGAGAGAAGAAGCTAAAAACATAGCCCCGCAAGAAAGTCTTTCCAATTTGTAGCAACAAATCAAATGAGACTTGCAAATTATAGCAAGCTGCTACTCTGTAGCTAAGCTGTACACAGCCCTTTCCTCTTGTCAGCTGAGCTGAGCCTACCAAAAATGGAGAATTTTCATCCTTGTCTTCTATCTGGCCACAAAACCTGGAAACTCAGGGCCAGGCCCTGAGATCTGACAACACTAATTACATTCTGTCTTCCTGATGTAAGATTTCAACCATTGTCACCACAATACTCAGAACAGAATATACAGCAATAACATCAGCAAGCATTTGAACCACATAATAATTCAAATAGTAATTATAACTGTAACTAAAATTTACAGGTATAATATTATCTTTTTTAAATTCACAATTGTAATGTATATTTATTTATGCCCTAGTTATTGCAGAATGAAATTAACTCCAAGTAACTACTTGTCTTTAATTAGTTAACTAATTCCAAGCTTATGAAGTTAGTTAGCTAATTCCAAGCTTTAGTTGAATTCTTGCTGCAGCACAGATTTGATACATAGTAAACAGATGGCTGAGAGGAATGAATGGGGAAGAAGCAATCCCACCCCTTGCTGGGCGTTGGTTTTTAAAACTCTCTAGCCAATGGAGCAATAAATAAGCCTCTTAAATTAATCAATGCTGTCCTGCACTGAATAGTTCATTTAGAATGATTTAGTACCAGAGGATCTTGTACTGCCAAGCACTTATATACCACTTTACCTCTTCAAAATGCTCTATAGGCATTAATTAATCTTAGAGATGGAAAGACCTACTAAATCATCAGAGCTTCTCCCTCTCCACTCACTCCCCACAGCTGCCCAGTTCCCTTCCACAAAGATGCACAAGGTTATTACAGCTGTCACCACTTCTCTGCTCAGATTCAACTGTCTTCACTCTGCTATTTCTATGCCATGGAATACAAAAATCATCATAGGATTATATCCTGGGCATTGTGGGACACCAGCATGTCAGGATAGGAAAGGCTTTCCCAAAGTATGAGATCTCGTCTCACAAGCTTTTCAGTTCAGTTTGTCACTCATCTGCATGTCTTTTCTCCCCACACCTGTCAACATATACACTTCAGCTAGTCTTCAGATGCCTTATTTGTTAAAGGTTAATAAGGAGTGGTTTAGTTCAGTTGGAGGGCATTGATCCTCAAAATAGTCAGTGGATAGGGACTGAATCAAGAGTGGAGGATTCTTAACCTGAAATTTTGAGTCTCTGAGCTTTACAGGCTGAAGGTTTTAAAAATGGACAATTCATCAGAGTGACTCCAAGTGAGAATGAGGTAGAAGGGAAGAAATCAGGTTGAGGACTTGCTGATTTTGCAGCAAAAACAATTATTTCTTTATTAAAATGGCAAAAAAGGCAGCAGAAACCAACAGAGAGGTCTGTATCAATGCAAGATGTTTCTTAAAGTAAAAGAGGACAAAAATGGCATGGAAATTAAAGCTTATTCTTCACCAATCTAAGAGAGGTGTAGCTAAGTTTAAGGAACTACAGGCTAAAACACTCACATGGGTTTTCTCATCCTCTGAGGTGAAGAGGAATTCAGAGATTGGGGCAACAGAAGGCAGGGAAGCAGGAGAGAGAGAGACTCTCCCTTCATTTTCTAAGACAACCCCCAAATTAGGAAGAGATTAAATACAGAGAGAGAGAGACTTGGGGGATGTCTTGGAAAGTGAAGGGAATGCCTCTTGGTTGAGCAAAACATGACCCCAATGTTGTTGTATAGAGGGTTCAATAAACAAAAACATGTGCTTAAAGTAATGGGTGCAAAGCTTGTGCTTCTATGCAAAGTCCTTACAGGTACTAGCAATGACTCTTAGATCATCTGGGGGGTACAGAACAATGGAATTGCATGTGTGAGACAAAGCCAGTTAAGTATAGACATTGGCGGGGTACAGACCGCCGCCGCCAGTAGGTCCGCGGGGGAGCCGGAGCCTTCAGACGGCCCGACTCCCGCGCGGACCGAAAAAAGAAGCTCCAAAATGGAGCTTCTTTTACCGTCGCGTTTGCGACGTAGCGAGGCGCCAGGGGCGCGCTCGCTACGTCACAAGCGGCGCGACACATCTGGACGCTGTGCATCCAGTACGTAAAGATGGCGGCGCCCGTATGAACAGGGCGCCGCCATCTTGTACGTATTCAATACGTACTAGGGTTAGGGGGGTGCGGAAGCACCGCCCCTTCCTAACCCTAGTACATATTGTATACGTACTATTTGGCGGTCTGTAAACCGCCATTTATCCTCTTTCAAATCCATATAGGGTTGATCAACTTCTCTGGAAGCTACATGATACTTCACAATGGGGGGGGGGGGGGGAGATCCAGTCTGAGTCACTTTGGCGGGTCTCCATTCATTGGAGATAAACAAATCAGTTAAGCTTCCAGATAGGATTGTTTTCATCAATGAAACCATTTTCTTATCAGCAGGAGAGGGGGCAGAAATGAGGCTTGACTTCTCCAAGGGATCCAGGCTGTCTTCCCCTACCCTGCAGATTCTGGCAAGATGCAACTCTCTGCCCCCTCATAACAAATCCTGTCTACAACACAAACCCCTCTGCTCTGCGCTGCTCTGCGCTGCTCTGCACTGCGCTGCACTGCGCTCCTGGAAGTTCTCTGTCTTCTCTTCCTTGCTGTCTTCCCAACTATATCGCACAGATTAGCCTGCCCAATAACAAAGTCAGGTGAATTCTAATATTTCTCTTGCTGATGCAGGAAGTCTTACTGTTTTCCTGCACATGACAGAGGGAGCAATATCCACCTTAATGAATTCTAACAAATTCTAATGCCTTAATTCACTAAGGCATATTTTTAACTTCAACATTAACTGAAGAATCTATTGAGTTTGGGGAAATCATTAGAAAAAATTAATGGATTGGTTCTTACCTAGTTAATTAGTGTGTTAATTCCTATCGAGTTAATTCCCTCACTTTTTCTCTCATATAGGTCTTCATTTGACTATATATATATATATATACACACACACACACGCACACACACATACATGCAATTATGGTTTCAATCTGAAATGGAAAAATGGTGTGGGCTTGGACTGCAAAATTACATTTTTAAAATTATGAATACAATGATGTGCTGAAACCATCCACAACTGAGCAGCAATAGAATCATAGTCTAGGTCCCTGAATAGCATCCTAACTGCTCAGGATGACAATATATTCATTCTTCTTGAAAGTGACTTTCTAAGGTAGCACAACTTCTTAAATGTTTCACCTCAGCCTATTCTCTGCTGAATGTGTCATTGCTTCTCTAGGCAGAAAAGCATATGGAATGAAAGGGTGAGAATGAGTGGCTTTCTCCTCCACACTGCCTTTTGTCAAACACATAAGCACCAAAATTGGGAAGAAAAATTGCATGTGACCTAAGATGCAAAGAAACTGAGATGAACAGATACAATTCCTCAGTGATTTGTGGCCGTGTACACATCAGCACTCAAGGTAAATGAACAACTTCTAATTCTCTAAGGGTCAATGGAACAATGATTGATGGACTGATTGACTATGTGTTAAATACAAGTAAATTAGCACAGATGAGATTAGCCAAACATGCTATTGCAAATTGTAACATATAAGCAGGCTGTAGTGTATCAAAATCAGGGCTTGTAGAATTGGCACACCAGTGTTTTTGTTTTTGTTTTGTCAGTAGGAACCATGCCATCATTTACTAGCATCACCACTCCAGATTTCTCTGTTCCTTTGAGCCCCGCTGCAATTCTCACATAATTTCTGCAACAATAATATATTGTTGTATTCCTGTTATAATACAAAGTATTTTGGAGTGGCTTGTTCTTGGGTGGGAAATTAAGACCCATTTGGTCTATAAAAGACCTGCTCCTAGTTGAGACACAACTGCTAGAACTGTGTGTGTGTGTGTGTGTGTGTGTGTGTGTGTGTGTGTGTGTGTGAATAGACTCAATTCTGCCATCATTTGGGGGCTCTCTTTCTAGGATATATCAATTTAGACTGTCATGATGAATGCTTGCACTTCAAAATGTACCACTGAGCCACTGAAGAGAGAGTGGAGGAAGAAGACTGCTGGTGGTGGTAAAATGTGGGTAAATAGTGTGACAAGAGAGTTGATTTACTGTACTGAAGTACCATGTTAGGCTAGGGATCAAAGCTCCTCTTTCACACAACTGTGCTGTCAGCCTCAAGATAATTATACATTCCCTAATAATGGTGATTTGCATAAAGCATTTGCCTGCTTCTTAAAATATTATAATAACTTGCTTTACTATGATCACATCCAGCACAACCCAGCCCCTACATTTTGAAAACAGGTTAGCAACCACAAAGCCAACATCTAGATTAGACCATTGCTGTCAGGTAAAACAGAAAGGAAGCCTATTATTGTGATAGTGGTAGATCTGTGGCCAAACAACCCCCTGGATCTGAATGAGACATATTTGGCTCCTTTCCTGCAAAATGTCCAACAGTGGTCAGCATCCATTTAAAAAAGCCCACACTGTTGCAGTGTTAGGAACATATAAACAGCCGTTCTTGTATTTATGTTGTTATCCTTGATAGGTGAACAAGAGTGTTTTGTTGGATGAGTCATAAAAGCTGGAAACAAAGGCTCAACACACTTGCAGGGCCATTAAGAGAAGAATATAGACCCCAGCTTGTTAGGATAGCTAAGCCAAAGCTCTGAAATTTTTAGCCGGGTAAAATCTTTCTACCTGAATTTTCATGTCATGTGCCTTTGTATAGGGTCAGGAGAAAGAGAAAAAGAGCATACACTGTAGGAGCAGTCCATACTACAGAGGTTAAGGAGCAAGGCCTTGGACCTTTTCTCAACTAATAGGAAAAGAGATTCAGTAACATTGTACAAGGGCTTACAAAGGTGTTGCAGCATGAGAAAATTAGTTTTGTATTAATCACATTTCCCAGTCTAATCACTTGTGATTGTTTGAAAGATATCCTAGAAATAATTCATACAAAAAACAAAGGTAGCCATGTTTCGATATAAATGAGGAAGCCCCAAAATCATATCTGAGCAACACTTTTGTTAGACCACTGGAATGCCATAAAGGTGTGGAGGCTTTCCACTTCCCCATAACTCTTCATTAGCCTAGATCAGTGCTTCCCAAAGTGGGTGGTATGCCCCCTGGGGACAGTGAGGGGGAAAGGGGGCAGCAAGGAGGGGGGCTTCAGTCAAAATAATGGTGTGCAAGAAAGACAAGGAGAACCAGTGGCCTTTAGGACCATGGTGGGGATGAGAATTGTATGAAATTTCTTTTCAGGGTCCTCAGAAAACCACCACACAGCCTCACTGATCATTTTTTGTGGTGCTATCTCCCATTCACTACTTTATCTGCAGCTTTCATTAGTAGTGGCAATTGGGAAAATTGTGTGAGGCCTGAGCACAGGGCATCACTTTTGTGGCTCAAAGCGGCACCATTATGGGACAGATTGGACCAAGAGGTAGAGCATAATTGGCAGGGGAGAAGTGAATACAAAAAGGAGCTTTCAAATTTGGAACCCTGCTAAGGCTTTGTGAGCTTTGTTGGGACTTGACTAGCTGATTGGAGTTGTGCTAGTCCTTGTTCAACAAAAAGAGGGAGAGAAGAGGCAGCAGAACAAACCATTTTTTGTGGGAGAGTGGACACTTGAAGCTGTGTAAGGAAAACATATCTTCAACTCTGAGAGCATTTCTAAAGAACGGAGTATAAATAAAATAAAACAGAATAGAATAAAATAAAATAAAATAAAATACAACAATGTCTTTGGGGAAGGTCGGAGTACCTGTGCTCGATTAGTGGAAAGGGTCTTTTGAACTGGAGTGGCTCCTGTAGTTAAAATCACTCCCTAACCCAGTCCACACCCGTCTCCAGCCCAGAGTATGTGGCCTCTGTAAAGCCCTTACACACACACCAGTTATGCCTTGGTCTACCCTGATGAAGGATTGAGGGGCTTTCTTCATTGGCATTTGGGACGTCCGGAGGACGTCCCATTTTAAAAAAGGGGCGTCTCTTATAGACGCCCCTGGGCCTAGTACGGACTCCGTCCGTACAAGATGGCGCCGGCCCTTCTACATGGCCGGCGCCATCTTTGCGTATCGGACGCTGAGCGTCCGTACGGGTCGCGTCCTTTGTGACGTAGCGAGTGCGCCCCTGGTGCCTCGCTACGTCGCAAACGCGACTTGAAAAGAAGCTCCATTTTGGAGCTTCTTTTTCAGTCCGCAGGGGAGCCGCGCCGTGTGGAGGCTCCGGCTCCCCCGCGGACTAGCCGGCGGCGGCGGCAGAGCGCCACAAAGTGGCGGTATGTACCCCGCCTGAGAGTCCCTCTTCTCTAGGAAGAAACTTCTCCCTTTAAACTGGTGACCCAGGAGCAACAACTGAGCAGCTGGCTGAACAGCAACCACAGAGGCCTCTTGTTCTCACCGGCCTTTGCTGCTAGGCTGGCACAGGTGAGAGGCTTCTTAGTCACTGCTTAGCCTGCTGCTCTGTTGCTGCTTCCATGGGGTGATATGATAGCCTTGTTTAAATATTTGAAGGGCTGTCATATTGAGGATGGAACAAGCTTGTTTTCTGCTGCTCCAGAGAACAGGAGCCAGAACAATGGATGCAAGCTACTAGAAAAGAAATTCCACCTCAACATTAGGAGGAACTTCCTGACAGTGAGAGCTGTTCAACAATGGAACACATTCACTTGGAGTGTGGTGGAGTCTCCTTCTTTGGAGATCTTTAAACAGAGGCCGGATGGCCATCTCTCAGGGGTTGCTTTGATTGTGAATTCCTGCATGGCAGGGGGTTGGACTGGATGGCCCTTGTGGTCTCTTCCAACTCTATGATTCTATGAGCAACCAAAAAGACTCTCACCTGTCCCGGCCTTTGCTGCAAGGTCAGCACAAGCAAAATTTCTCAGTCTCTGCTCAACCAACTGCTCAGTTGCTGTTCCCAAGGTGACTGGGTGCAAAAGGAGCAGCAACTGAGATTGGCTATTTTGACTTTGCAGTAGAACAGTAGACCTAAAAATATGCCTGGGGGGTGCACTAAGACTGTTGTCCAAAAGGAAAGGGGGGCAGTAGCCCAAAAATGTTTGGGGACCACTAGCCTAGATAGTAAACAGAGCAGAGGAGCAGAGCCAGGGAGCAAAAGGAAAAGGTAAATGATCCTGGAGCTATGGAATCTGTATTTCATTACAGTCTTAAAAAGGAAGGTGGGAGGATGTAGCAGACACACAAATTAGGATCAACTAAGTGTTATGCTGGGGTAACTAAATCCAGATTTCATAACTTCAACATCAGCCAACTTCTCCTGCCACCAATCTCATGTGCTTTGTTCACCAGTTAGCCTGTTCAAGAGTGCTATGGCACTCAAAAGCTTGGATACTGCTTTGTAACATTCTGGCTCATGTAAACAAGGTGATCCTCCAAATGGATCCTATGAATAATTAACTTTTAAAGCACCTGTTAAGACAATACTCTGTAGTCTTTTCACAACTATGAAGAAGATGCACTGAAATGTCCCTTATAAGAATCCTAGATTAGGAAATCCATAAAATTAAGCCCAGTTCATCCCTGCCATATTTATTTTTCAGTAGAAAAGAATGCTTGCTATCTGCAATAAAATTCAAAATTATTCTTTGTCTCTTCCTTCTCCAGATGAGCATTTTCTGTTTCTCCATCGCTGCTTAACTCCCCTTTCTTATTTATTTCCCTCTTTTCATGCTGTCTCCCTCCCTCTCTCTCTATTAAATGTGATGCCGACATTGTGAGCACACAACTGCATCTGAATGCTAAGAGAATCTTGTAGTAAAGTGGAATCTACACTTTTAACTACCTGCAGAAAAAGAGAGGGAGAGAAACCAGGAGAGGGAGAGAGAAAGAGAAAAAGCAGGAGAGAGAAAGGAGAGAAATGAGGGGGAGAGAACCTTTATCAAGACACAAATAGGATTATTATAAGTGACAATCTGCTTTGTGCTCTTTCCCAAGAACTGTGATCTGCTTATTAGGTGTCTGTGACCAAGACTATTTATTTGATGCTTGATTAAAATTCTGCTCAGCAAGTAAACCTCTGACGTCCTAATGGTTCCGGACTGCATCGTGTTTTCTGACTCTTCTCTTCTCTCCCACCTGCCCCCCATCCCTTACTTACAGAGCCTGAGATGGTGAATGTTATACAAGCAAAGCACTGTAGTGGCACTGGAATGGTGTGGGATGGTATTGCAAGCAACTGTGAATGTTGTACGGAGATGAAAGAGTGGTGATTAATCCACAGGATGGAAACAGATTTGTGCATACAAGTAAAATTCTGAGCAAAGAACTGTAGATATTTGTATGCATAAAACAATATGATCAATATAAGGGTTTTCTATTGGCAGTAATGCCAGGGTGCTCAGACATTGCACTGAATATGTATCCACAATGTATCTGTACTTATTGAGGTGTTTGTGCAACTCTCACTACCAGTGTTTCTACAGAATCTTACTTAATCCAGGCTAGATATCATGAGTACAGTTGTACCTGGGTTTAATAAACCAGGAGAGAGTACAATGTCTTATTTCTCTCTACAGCAGCAGAAGTCCTATTTGTGATTGATTGTCTGACCTAACAAAAAACAATTTACTGAAGTTCCATTTTGCCCTCCAACTGTTTGCTTATCAAGAAGGTTGCATACTGAAATAGTACTATAATAGTTACCATACTCTGCCACTTGTTCTTTTAGGTCAGTGTTGGCAGGAGTGTCACTAGGAGGCTGCAGGGGGTTCAGGCCACACCAGGTGACACTCTAAGGGGGGGGGTGACACCACTCCTCCCAAAACATCTGTCTTTTGGCAGAAACAAGCTGTGCCGTTCACCTGTGTCCCTTAAAAATGCTGAAGGGATGGTGTTATGGGGGTGATGCTCAGATGAAGGAGAAAGAAAAGACCTCATGGATTTTTTAAAAATTACAATTTTTTTTTAATATTATTTTAAAATTTTCTTTAAAAACATCACATCTCACCAAATTTTCACTTTTACCATATGAAACTATGTACATGTAAATACTTTTAGGCTGTGCATATGATATTGTAATTTAAAGGTATAGTTATAATTTTGCTAGTTATATATGTCACAATTATTACCAATACATTCAGTGATATATGAGAATTATGATTTATGAGTAACATTAATACAAAAGCATTATTAAGAATTCTGTATAGTGTGGTATGGGAGGAGTCAATGGGGGTGACATCATGAGTTACCACACTGGGTGACACCAACCCTAGTGACACCACTGAGTGTTGGGAATTGTGTGTACTTCTAGGTATTACTGGATGACAATTCCCAGTATTGCTCATTGGCTGTGCTGACTGGGGCTAATGGGAGTTGCAGTCAATGTACCTTTTGTAGGCACAGAAATGATTTTCTGCTGGCACAAAGGATAGTGGGCTATCATCTGAAAACCCCTACATATAAAGTCCAACATGTACAAAACTACAGATCAGCACTCTGTATACAGATAGAGACTCTACATGTGTTAGATGTAACATATCAACACGCTTGTGTTTCTCAGCAATAGAGCACCCACACCAGTCATTCTGAAGGGGATAGAGACAAACCCAAGTGGGAGCAGGGCCAGTGCTCCGGCCATGAGGTTGAGGCTTTTGGTCTCCTGATAGGTTTTTGCGGGGCACAAAGAGATGCACACCTCTTCAGGGTACAATGCACTTCCAACAAACTTTAATGAGGTAGTTAGTTTCACTCCCCTTTCCAACAACAAGAACTAGAGTCCACTGGATCTCGAGCCTAGTTATGGCACTGACTCAAGTCCCTCTCTCATAAGTATGAAGCCGAAGGCATGGGAATTTTCATACAGAGTCTCTGGCGGGTTACAGACTGCCCGTTTGGGGCGGACTGCACCCGCCCCTTTCCCCGGTGTATCGGGGCCTCAGCATCCAGAGCAGCAGTCGCTGAGGGCCCGATCCAACGCTTTTCAGGCTGTGGGGAAGCGGCAAAAGGCCCCTTCCCCGCAGCCTGGAAAGGGGTGTCCTTGGGGCTTCAAGCCCCAAGGACACCCCGCGGTGGCGGGGAGGAGGAGAAAGGGACCGCTTGGCCCCTTTCTCCTTTGGTCCGCTGGGCGCAGCCGTGTGAAGGCTGCACCCAGCGGACCAAACCAGGAAGGAGCTCTGAAACGGAGCTCCTTCCTGCTCTGCGCTAAAGAAAGGGGTACAACAATTCATATGTGGTGGAAATGTGAAAGAGTAAAAGAATTTTGGGATGAAATACATCAAATTATACAGCGAATATTTGGAATAAGCTATAAAAAAAAGCCGGAAATATATTTACTAAATATGACATATTTTTTGAAAAAAGAAGATGAGAGCAGACTGTGGAGAATTATGTTATATATGATTACGATTGCAAGGTTAATAATAGCAAAAAATTGGAAATCAAAGGAGAAATTACAGATAGAGGATTGGTTATGGAAGCTAAATGATATAAGAAAATTAGATGTGCTCTCATGTATAGTAGATGACAAAAAGAAAAATAGGATTGAGAAAGATTGGGCTCAAATAACAACGTTCCTGGAAAAAAGATGGTGTTTAGATAAGGGCTGGTTTGCTGAGAATGATTAATTTATGGGATGGAAGATTTGCAAACCAGAAACATGAAATATATAGTTGTAAGATTGAGGTTATGAGTTCTATTGGAATAGTTATTTGGAGAATACATATGGTAGTACCACAAAGAAGAAGAAGAAAAGAAAGAGAATATGATTAAGAGTTTTATTTTTCCTTGTTGTACAGATATTTTGAAACAAGATACGAAGAAAATATAAAAATAATCCAATAAAACCTTTAGAGCTAAGGAAGTAAAGAAATATGGAGAAAAATGAAGAAGAATTAAAAATAGATGTATATGTTAAACTGAATATGTATTTGTATGGAATAATGGAATGTATATATGATTTATGTAAAGCTAATAAAGAACATTTGAACGTTAAAAAAAAAAACGTGCACTAAGCGCCCTGGCACGGAGCGAGGACATCACATCCGCGCCGCCCCGTATAGAGGCGGCGCGGCCGTGACGTTGTCATGACAGTGGCTTTGTGGAACGGCCGCCATTTTGTGCGCGCAGAGCACGCACTAGGGTTAGGGAGTGCGGAAGCACCGCCCCTTTCTAACCCTAGTACGCGCTCTGCGCGTACTTTCTGGCCTGTTTGTAACAGGCCTCTGCTACTCAGTGCCATGCCGAAATGCCTTCTCAGCCAGTACAAGTTCAGCCTTCTCCCTTTCCGCTGGTCGAGGCCCGTGCTCCCACTTCTCCCCTCACAGGTCCCACCAAGTTCCTTCCAAATTAAGTTGACTTCGACCTGCATGGCTCCAACCTGGATTCCCAAAGTCCTCTTCCAAATTACCTTCCCAACGGGGGTCGACTAACTTGATTGCCTGATGGGAGTGACTCACGGACGTCCATGATCTGTTTGTAGACTAATGGGGCACCCCACCTGCAAGGGACTCCGTGTTACCTTGTCCATCCGCCTGTCCATGACCCCATCTTCTGTGTGCTTTCCTCCTCCCGAGCACCTCACCCTCCTTCCTTATATGGGCCCTCGGTAGTTCCTCCTCGCCCTGCGGTGTTTCTGTCTCTTCCTTTCATTTCTCCCCCTGTGTCTCCTCAACTCTTCCCTCCTGCTCCTCCCTCTGGAGGCCTTCTGGGCCCTCCTGACCACCTGTCTGTTCTCCTGCCCGCTCAACCCAAACCTCCTCCTGTGCCACCTTTTCACACCAAGGAATACTCAAGTCTCTCAATTAACATGTACATGGGATTCCATCCTTGCACTGAAAACATGCCTGTCTGCATCCATTAATATCAGGACTGATGGCAAATCCTGGGTTGTGCACTCCTAACAGCAAGGTTTGCACTACCAGCTGATTGTGTTCACGTCTCACATTCAGATTTACTGGGCAAGCAAGTTCTGAGAGCATGGGGATCTGCTATCTTGAAATCCACCGCTGTCATATATTTTAAAAATAAAAACACAAGATAAATTTTCAGGTTTAATCTCCATACACAACCACATGTTGCAAAGCAATGATAATAGTATTTAAATTACTGGGTTATGGGCAAGAGAGGAATAAATGTTACTTTCCCAGTGGTCTGAGGGCTCAGAAATGCAGTATACCTTTAACAGAAGCACAGCTTCAAGGGGATAATATGGAAACAATGCACAACAGATGAGAACCAAAACACTTTTACTGCAGAATAACCATATTCTTCAGGAAAGCTTGTCCTGACTACAAAAATGGCTAATGAAAAGCTTCTGATTCTAAAACTCCAGTACACCATAGCTTTGTTTCTTTCTCTTGTGAGCAGTACTGTGTAATCTCTCACCTCTTTTTAAATTTCATTAGTTCTAGACCCTCTTCTCCAGTTTTAAGCTCCTCTTCTGCAAAACCCCACTTTCCACATTGGAATTTCAGTCATTTCATTTTGAATATTTATATCTTGTTCTTTTGCCACAAAGGCTATCAGAGCAGCTAACAAACTGTTAATTAGACAGTTCCCTGCCCTCAGAATTAACATCTAAAAAAGACATACCACAAAAAGAAAAGGCAATGGCAGTGGGGAAGGGGATTAAGCCCAGTGGATACTGCCAGTTATTCTCTTCCTCCAAAGCCATGGCAGTGGCAATTGGAATGGAGGGATGGCCTCTCATCTGTCTCTGGGGCAAGACATGGTGGAGCCTGCCTCTTCTCTCTCTCAGTTTATATGTGAAGGGACACAGTCATGCCTAAACATTAGTTGAAAAAAGTAGGGTTTTTTCTTGCTATGCTGGCTGGAAGGTTCTAGGAATTACCATCCAAAACCTTTTCCAGGTTCTGTGCATATTCACCTCATGAAACCCAAAAGGGAGTGAGTCTCTATAGACAGACAGACAGACAGACAGACCTTCACACACACACCTCCAGAAGACCTGCTTCCCACGTTCCTGGGCTACAATAGGTAAAACGTGCATTTTCTAGAAATCATCTTTGTCCAGCAAATTGTTTCCTTGTCAGGGGGTGGGAAATCCAGGTTTTAGCCTTAATTTCAAAGGAGCCATCCAAGCAGTAGAACAAATTTGGAGGGTATGGATACTTCCTTGAAACTTCAGAGTAAACCCCACAAGTGATTCACTGCCCGCCTAACAAGGAAGCCACCATCCATCACTGCTTTTGTCACTACCTCAGACTCCATTTGGCACAGTATGGCCTCAATGTGCTCAGGATAATGGCTATCCCGCAGTGGACTGAGCTCTGTCAATTCAATAAAGCCACTTTGCAGCCATCCTTCTCATCTCTAGCTCAACGTTCCAAATTAATTTGCCGGCATCTGCTTCCTCTGCAGAAGCCTGATGCTCATCCATCCCCAGGCATTACGGCAATTGTGCATCCAGCCTCACTCTGAATGTGACAGTTGGGATCCTTCATCTTCACATCCAAAGCTCTGTTCAGAAAAGCTGAACATTTATAGTTCTTGCATTTTCAAGTTCAAACCCAGTTAAAGAGGAATAGAGCACCACTGCTTCCAAAGTGAAGGACGGAAGTAAATATGCATGTCTAGTTATTCCCATTCTATTAATGCCCACCTTAGTTAAACCTACTCAGGTGATGGTAAACACCAGAGGCTTATCTCATAGCAATGCAGCAATATTTGATACCTGTCTGTGAAATGTCACTGACAGCACTGAATCACCATCTGACTTTGTGAGATCCTGCCAATGCACCACACTTCACTCGGAACCACACTGTTACTGTTAAGGCTGCTGAGCAAGGCGTTCAGGAACTTTACCTTTTTTATTGTCCTAGTTGTTTAATGGTAGGCAGCAGTATGGTACAGTTGCTTGAGCACTGGACTATGACTCTGGAGACCAGGGTTGGAATCCCTGCTGAGCAATGGAAACCTGCTGGTTAATCAGGGTAAGTAACACTCTCTCAGCCTCAGAGGAAGACAAAGGCAAACCCCCTCTGAACAAATCTTGCCAAGAAAATCCAATTATAGGTTCACTTTAAGATCACTATAAGTCAGAAACAACTTGAAAGCACAAAACAATAAACTTTCATGGTAGGTAGGGGAAAGCTACGTCTGTCCAGATAGTCTTGAATGGCAATCCCATAATTCTTCAACATTATCTATGCTGGCTAGTGTTGATGGGATTTGCAGTCCAACAACCTGTGAAGAGACACCATCCTAATCAATATTTTATGGCATATTCTTACCATATCTTCCCATTTCTATCTCCATTTAATAATTCAGCTGTATGTGATGATATTGAATGTTATGTGTCCATTTAATTACAAACAAAATTAAAGTTAACATGCAAAGCAACAGGTAGTCATTTGCAAAAACCATAGGAACATGTTCTCATCATGCTCTCCTCCTTCTTACATACAAAATCTGCACCAGCCAAAAGCAACACACCAATTATTTTTTGTGAGCATATGAAATAACAGGCTGAGGGGACTAACTCATGAGGGACTCCACAGGCAAAGTCTAGGATACCAGCTGAAATGGCAGGCTAGATGCCTTCCCAGCCAGTAATTCTGCCCACAAGGAAGGGTTCCAGAAATCAGATAAGGTCTTCTCCAACAAGAGATGTTGTGAATAGGCAAGGAGCAGCCCTGTGTTTTTAAACTGGTAACTGAAGACTTTGTTGTCCATTATATTATCCCTTCCAGAGTAAATGGGTAGTTACCTATCCACTTTCTTTTCAGGGACCAAACAGACATGGCATGGGAAATCCATGAACTTGACTCCAAAGTAGCAAGTAGGAGTGGGTAAAACTCTAATTTTGATCAAACTTAACCCCCAGCCCATCCCCACTGTTTTCATGAGCTAAAATTTCTTGATCTAGAAACTTCTAGCCATTTCTAAGTTTGAACAAAATGTGAAGAAATACAGCTTACAGAAAGCCTCTTGGGGGCAAAATTCGAGTAAACCTGCTGAAGTTGCCCATCTCTGAATTAAATGTTCCCTTTATAATAATAATAATAATATTTATTTACCGCCCTATGGCAAACCAATGAGTTGCTACTAGTCCTGCAAAGAAGACTAACAGTCATTGTTATAAGGAGTAAAGCCTTTGACTGAAGTTTTCCCATTTGCCCCTAGGGTAGGCGAGACCTACCCTATCTGTTCTGTAACACTCAGTCTGATGGAGTTTCACCACTAGGGTAATTAGGGTGTTCATTTCCCGTCTGTGAAGAGCCACACCTGCTTACAGATTGGAAAGATAAGCTGAAAAGAAAGTCAGGGAAACAATGTACAGAGGGAAATATTTAGCGTATGGCTCAAGGGTTATAATATTTAGAATAGGGTTGAAAATTTTGTCAATGTAATAACAAATTGAACTAAAATTAACTTGCAAAGAAACAGGGCACCAGTTGCAAAAGGTCTGGTCTGGATTGAGCCCTATACCTTTTATCTCAGAATCCTAAGATCCTTCAGCAGAGTTCTTGAAACCTGTAGTCTAGAGAATGGCCTCTACCACAAAGGGTGCCCATGAAACATGGCCATGATGTAGCAATGTCTCTGTGGAAACAGAATGCTTCTTTACTGCTTCCTTTCCCTTCTCCTATCTTTCCAGCTACCTCCTCTTGAAAGCAACAGATAATTGTGCACCTGTTTGGGGCCCAGACATTGCTCAGAAGTCCCTTTATAATCAGACACTTATTTTTCTGAATCATTATCTGTAATGGGAATATTAATCATCATGTCCACCCTGAAAACTGATCCTTCATAGGTAGAACAACTGTTGGAACACAGCCTATGATTCGAAGGGCAAAACCACAATATGCATTGGTCTAGCAGCAGGACATGGCACTCAGGGGGTGCTGAAAGTTTAGCCAATGCTTTACCAGTCATGACTACATCTCTCATGCAGACAGTATGGCCAATGAACATGACAACACTTCTAATGAACTCCAGACATTCTAACCAAGGTTCTGGGATTATGGGAGCTCTGATCCAAAGCATTAGGACAGCACAGGCTGCCTATTGAGGAATGGCTATAGAAATTTACACCATCTGAAAAGGCTTATAATCATCATTTGACTTGTGGAAAGACTAGAACAAGGCATAGCAGGCGGTAGAAGGTCAATCAAGTAAGATCTTATTGAATGTAACATCTGCATGAATAGTTTGGACTATATTAGGAGTGTCTTTTTCATGAAGCAAACAATAAGACCCTGTTCCACAGCTGTTATTTCAGGCTATTGTCTAAGTTCCATTTAGGAATACCTGTTGATTTGCAAGCTACAGGCTTTGAGCTCAGGAGGGGTTTTTCCTTCATTCTGCTTTGGATAGAGTGTAAATACAATGCCATTTCCCAACATGTCGGGTTTCACTGAGAATCTTTTTTCCCCCTCTCTGTGCCTTTTTGATCTCATTCTCTGCAATAGCCTAACTCCCTACATCAGCTATTTTCTCAGATAAAAGACAAAAAGTGCTTTTAGATACATAAAAGCAAATATGATGTGGGAATTCAAGGTTCTTATAAGGGAAAAGAAAAGAATACATAAATCTACTGCACTGTAAGTTAGACTCAGAATTAAATCTGAATTTCTACTTGCTAAAAGCAAAAATTGTTTATTCCCCTTTTCTATTATTATTATTATTATTATTATTATTATTATTATTATTATTAAGTGAACTCATCACATAACTATTCCATACAATGGGTGATGACTACCGATGGTCTTTTGCAGCATGGTGGCCACTTATCAACTCAATGTGCTCCTCGCATGGGGAGGATGCTATTCACAGCACCCAGCCACATACTGAGATAAATTTTTATCACATCCTGCTACCCCACATTTGGAGCAGTTGCAAACAGAATAAAAGGCACTTCCCCACTAAGTTGAACTACAAATAATAGCAAGAACAGTTCAACAATAGATCCAATTACCCAGGGTAATTGTGGTCTCTTCTTTCCTGGAGATGTTCAGATAGACTATCACTGACTGGAGACACTTTTGCTCTTGATTTCATGCAATAAGCAGAGGGTTGTACTAGATAGCCCACAACATTACTCCAACTCTGTGATACTCCTATTTGAATCACAAAAACTCAACATGGGTTTCAGAGAAACAAGTCATGCCAGACAAATCTAATCTCTTTCTTTGATAAAATTAACAGCTTGGTAGATGAAGGGAATGCTGTGGATATAGTATATCTTGATTTCAGTAAGGCCTTTGACAAGGTTTCCCATGACATTCTTGCAAACAAGCTTGTAAAATGTGGACTAGACAAGGTAACTGTTACATGGATTTGTAATTGGTTGACCAGCTGAACGCAAAGGGTGCTCAACAATGGCTCCTTTTCATCTTGGAGGAAAGTGACCAGTGGGGTCCCACAGGGCTCTGTCCTGGGCCCAGTGCTATTCAACATCTTTATCAATGACCTGGATGACAGAATTGGGAGCATACTTATCAAATTTGCAGATGACACCAAATTAGAAGGAATAGCTAATACCCCATAGGACAGGATCAAAATTCAAAATTACCTGAATAGCTGAAATTCAACATGGAGAAATGTAAGGTATTGCACTTAGGGCGGAAAAATAAAATGCACAGATATAGGATGGGTGACACCTGGCTGAATGAAACTACGTGTGAAAGGGATCTAGGAGTCCAAGTAGACCACAAGTTGAACATGAGTGAACAGTGTGATGCGGCAGCTAAAAAGGCCAATGCAATTTTAGACTGCATCAATAAAAGTATAGTGTCTAGATCAAGAGAAGTAATAGTGCCACTGTATTCTGCTTTGGTCGGGCTCCACTAGCTAGGGGATCCTGGGGGTGCAAACCAGAAAAATATCTTTCTCAAATTCTGTCTAGTATACTTTTCCCAAAACACTTGAAGTAGTAACCTAGTCATCTTTACCAACCAGTCTGTAATATAGGAAACAATATCATCTGGTCCCCTCCCCACAAAGGAGACCTGAGATTGACTTACAAGTAAATCATTTTGTGAGCAAGTCACACCTTTTCCTTCTCCTTCTCTGGAATAATCACATGGAGAGAATGGAGAGTTTGCATTTCTACTTTGAAATGAACTGGAACTCCCATTATGCCTGTAGCTGGGGGAAATCTGGTTAATTTAAATGCTAGCTTGTCAGCAAACCAGGATCTTAATTCATGGATTGTTTCTAACTTGCTCGCCACTCATTCTTATGTTCTACCAGGAGATCATAACCAATTCATTGTTAATCACACAATTTTTTTTTTAAAAAAAACTCCAAATACAAAGTACCTGGCTTTTTAAATGTCATTTAATATAACTGTATGACATTTTCCAAGGAATGATATGGAAGATAACATTTTCACTTGCTACCTTGTTTTCTCCCCTTCACCACTTTCCCTGCTATCCTTAATAGAAGTTTTAATCCATGGTGGGTGGTTGCACTTGCTGATGGTCATTGGCTGGTGATTTCCCCCATGTACACCTTGCTTTCACACCACCTTGCCTTATCTCCTTTACATTTCCAGGACTTTTCTGTCTCCTATTTTAGGCAGTGTAACCACTGTGACCTGAAGGAAAAAGTAGATTTCCTGTCTTCTCGCCATACTTCAGTTTTGCTAATGTGAGTGTAAAAACATCCCCTTTGCAATGTAAACATAATTAGTAGTGGTGTGTTGGGGTTGTTGTCTGTTTTTTAAATTTTTAGAGTAAATGTAATATAGCTTTCTCACTAACTCACTCACTCATATTTCTGCATGAATAAACTCTGAACCTATACAATGAAGCTGGCCTTTCAGATATGGCTGCTCATCTTCCGAGGGAAATGGAATTATAACTTCTAGGCTCCACCCTTCTATTGACAGTTTTCCAAGAAACAAATGATGAGCGTCAAGAGAAGTACATGTCAAAATGTTCACATTATGAGCACACATGCTGAAAACGTTGGCTTGAGGTTGCACCTCCACATAATTATCACACACAAAATTGTTGTGCAAATTGGCTCTATCCCATTCTAGAGGTTATAGCTTTGACATGGTCCCTCTCTCATTAAAACTTAATAAGCCTAAAAAAATTTCTCTCCTCACTTAAGGAGCCTAAAGGAAATAGGAGAGATCAGCTGAAACATTACAAAATAAACAGGAAGCAGTTAGTGTACCTTATAAGAAGTGCCTTTAGGATTAACAAAAAACATAGCAAGCCCAAATATCTCAAAGTAACAAGACACACCATAGACTACAAAAGAACAGAAACCTCATATTAGGTCATTAAATAGTTCCTGTACAGACAATGCTGCCTTCTGGCTTCTCTCCTATAATCCTACTGGCACCTCAGACAAATATTTGGAATTCAGGCACTGATCCTCAAGTCAAACATATAGTACATCAGGTATGAAAGGCACGTGAGTGCTTCAAATGCAAGTTTTCTTCTTTATGTTATATGTCAGCAGGGAGTAAGATCTTTTCCTACATGGAACAGCTATGTTCTTGGTTCCCCACTGATGAAAAACAGGTTTGATTCTTGCACACTCCTTTGATAACCGATCCATTATGTGTGCAATTTGCTCTCTGGTATTTTTACAAAATGTTTTGAATTTTGAATTTCCCATCAAAGTGATGTATGTGGAGGTCAGAAAGAAAAGCCAGCTATGGCTGGACTCCTGTGTATCCTGGGCTGCATATGCATTATAGAAATAATGTCGTTTGACACCACTTTAACTGCCATGGTTCAATACTATGGAATTCTGGGAACTGTAGTTTTGTGAGATATTTAGCTTTCTCTGTCAGAAAGCTTTGGTGACACAAGACACTACAAATTCCAGGATTCCATAGGATAGAGCCATGACAGTTAAAGCAATGTGAAACTACAAGGCAGATGCAGCCCTGGAGTTGCACACTTGTGACTATTTCCTATTCAACATCCCTACGTAGTCCCCAGGGGCTTGGAAATTCTCCCAGTTTCCACTTACTGGTAAGTGCCCATTGTGATCAATGGGAAGGGGGGTGGGTTCTGTACCCCTTTTGAAGTGGAAGTAGATGGCTGGCAATTCTACCCATCCACCATGCAAGTGATCTCTAGCACAAGGGAGAATTGTAACGGTACCCTTTTGCCTGTCATGCTGGAGATCACTCACAGGAGGGGTGGAAATATCATTCTGCTGCTTCCTCATCAACTGGAGAGCACCCCCCTGTCAGCTTTCCCCTGTCAGTCACAGTGGCTGCTTCCCAGTAAGTGAGGACTGGGGAGATCAATAGAGGATTCACTGCATAGCACTGTAACTGCAATAGTAGTGATGGTGGTAGTAGTTGTGTGCTTCAAAGTATTGTTGACTTATGGTGATCCTAAGGTGAACCCTTCACAAGGCTTTCTGGGCCTGAGAGTGTGTGACTTGCTCAGGGTCACTCAGTGGTTTTGTATGGCTGAGCAAGAAATCGAACCCTGATATCTAGTATGGCTGAGCAGGAAATCGAACCATTACTCAAACCACTACACCATGCTGGCTTTCAACAGTGTTGAGAAATATTTCATTCCTCAACAGGATTCTGGCCTATACATGTACTTTGGATATCAATACAAGCCAACCAGAGCTAGCCTTAATATTAAGCAGAGTGAGATGAGCCTCAGACAGCAGGTTTTAGGTATTAAAATTGTTAAATACTTTTATTTGTTATTGTTGTATTTTTCATACCAGGAATGGGAAGAGTTGCTTGAGGGATTTCTAGCTGCTTGCAGCAAAATGACTTCTCTGGCTTTTTGGTACTATTCATGTTAAAACACAGGTGGGTGAGTGTACCATTTGTTACTACATCTCAAGCAGCAAAATGCCATAGGTCAACTCTGAATGCAATATATTTGCCCTGGTCACAGTTCAGTAAGGAAAACATTGGAAAACTTCATCAGAGGCATGCAGGTTGTCATGTGCTCAGGTCTCAAAAGAAGTCAATAGTAACTGCAGAGAACATAACTACTCCAGTGAAAATGGGCGAAGAATCTAAAATCTATTTCTCACAAAACATTAATATAGGAAAAGTGCCGGTGAAATGTAGACATGGTCAATGGATGTAAATCTATTTTATTTCATTTGTGTAAAAAAGAACAAAGAATTTCAACAACTTTCTCCCAGCTGCAAGAGAACATGGGGTAGTTTTCAAAGACTATTTTCAGTTCAGGACTTCTCTGAATGAGTGCTTTGAACACACACCAAACAAAACAAACATAATAGGGAGTGTGTGCTGGAAGATGTCATTTCATGCACAAGAAGGGGTTGCACAAAAAACTTCATTGTCTGTGCAGAAAACTTGATCCCTGTGTCAGAAATTATGTTTACTCTATAGGAAACTTTGTTGTAGAAATTATGTTTGTTGCACATTCTCATATGCATATGCGCACATGTACACACATCATGAGAGAGATGGCCAAGTTGTCACATTTCCCATTTAAGAACAATTCCCATTGTTACTTGTCATTCTGTCTTTCTAAAACACCAAAAACACTCACCACCATCCTGTGCTCCTTTCTCTGCCTCCTGTTTCTGAACAAATGGGAATGTTTTCTTTAATATTGGTGGAAGGTATCAATTTAACTGAATCATTTTCAAATTGGAGACAATTAGGCAATGGCAGCAATTCTGTGTGAGTCCCCCTCCCCCAGTTGAGGTGCAAAAGATGGCATTCTTTAAGTTAAACTACCAATTTGAGTCAGAGCACGATTAGCTAAAGCAGCAATATCTGAAAATATCTTCTTTTTTTTAAGGGGGGGGGGGGTGAGTTCAAGGAGAAGAGCAACAATTCATTCCAGCCAAATCTCTGATGAAATTATTCTGAATGTGGATGTGAAATCAAGGAGACCTGAGGCCATATACTCCCTGCACTACTTCATCCAAATGATGAACAATGGCCGAGCAATCCCCAGTTGCCTCCTCCTTTTCTGGATGAGTGTTTATCTCTATTTTTTGAAGTCACAAGCCTTTCAGATCAATATAGCGTCTGGCAGATCCTCAAAATCTTAGTTGAAGAACCCCAAGGGCATCTTTCTTGCTTTCTATACAGCAGCTCCCAAAATATCTGCTCACTAAACTGAAGTAACATAAAGAAAACTGCTTGCAAGTGCCTAGATGTCCCTGTCAATAAAAACAAGAAATGGTTGTTCAGCTACAGACTTCAACTGAAGATTTTTTAAAAAGTGATAAGTCAGATATGGGGGGAGGACATATTCAGCAGAAGAAATACAAGACTGGACTTTTCTCCCCTTCTTCCCATGAAAATATTTTCCTCCGACATTCTGCTGGTAAGCAGCTGTTAGGTTTCTATTAGGGATACAATAAATGGTTATTTTTTTTTAATAATCAGTGCAACATTTCCCAGACCTACATAAGTGTTTCAAATAAACTTCTGAATAATTGCTAGAGATTAATGAATTAAAGAGGTAGAAAGAGGAAACCTGTTGCACATCTTGTTGCACAAGGAAGTAACTTACAGGGACAGGGAGTGCGGAAAGGAATAAAATAGTCCAAGTTTGTAAGAAATAGCCTAGAACAATTTCAAGCAACAAGCCAGCAGAATGTGCAATACCATACCCCCCCCCCAACATTTCACACATGAAAATCTGGACACATGTGGTCAAGAAATAGGGTTTCATCAAGATGACAAAAGTTATCAGTGAGGAAAAACACACAAGCTAGGAGTGGTTGCCGCAGTTTTTCTACTGGAAAGGGCAAGATTCCATTTCCCTCCTCTTCTACCCGCATCCCCACCACCAACTTAATTAAATGTAAAGTCCCTTTGTGCTTTGAACTCAGTTTGCAACCACTGAAATAATCCAAGGACAAATGAGGAGAGAGAAAATAGGACATTTTAAAAGCAATTGGGAAAGTGGAATGACATATCTATCTATCTATCATCTATCTATTTATCTAAATATCAGGACAGTAGAAAGATATGCAATAACAGTGCTAGGAAGTACACAGATAGGATGTGAGCTAACACTGAAGAATCTAGCTTTGTGAAACCTAGATAGCTGATTTGTTGGCTGAATACCCTCAAACAATCAATTGCTCTTTACAGTGAAGTGAAACTATACATAGAAATAATTCCCTAGTGCCCATAACTTTCATGATAAATCCCATCAGTGAAATGGCTCTTGGGTAATGTACTGAATCTGCTTGCACAATACATTAGCCTAACAACCCCTGAACTCCGTAACATCTATTTTGTCTACCTATCCACAGAATCAGTCAGAGGCTGAAGCAAGTAGCCACTGGCAAATCTGGGAGTTCATGGCTTACTTCTTCTTTGAGGAGGTATCTAAATGATGGAAGGATTGGCAGGCCTTCAATCATCTTCATCATCATCTTTTATTTATATCCCACTTCTCTGTCCATGACAATCAAAGAGAATGTGAGACACAGTAGATGAACTGAAATTGGGGACAGATTCAGTAATGTCCCATTCATCAGAATCTTGGTACCTTATCGCACGCATTTTTAAAACTTTCTGGGCACGCAACTGAGAAAAAACGGATTTTACCGCACACTGTAGTGTCCTCAAAATAGCCCCATTACATCACCCAGCGCCAGTCCATTTCCATTTAATACTGAGGCACATCCTTTGCTTCTGACAGAAAAGTTCCGGTGAAGCAAAATGGCGCATCCCAGCACTGAATGGGAATGGCTTGGTGCCAGGCAATGGAATGGGGCTGTTTTGAGGACACTTCAGTGTGTGGTAAAATCCATTTTTTCTCAGTCGCGTGTGGCCCTAAGTGGCCCCTACCTGTGCCCAGAACATTTTTTAAAATGTGTGTGATAAGATCCTTGGTACCCTAAGAAATTGGGGCACTTTTGGAAGACTTCAGCTATTGGCCCATGGAGGAAGCCATTTTCTTTTCAGCATGATGTTCCTGGGTATTGAGGCATGATGTGACATATCATACTTCCCAGGAATATTTGAAATCCTATTTTTAAACTGTACAGTAAATAGCTTGCTACTGAGCACGAAGAGAAACTATGACTTTGGTTATAAGCTACAAGAAGGAAATCCTAAGAAGTGTATTTTGGAAGGGGACCACCTGACATTCCCCCAATGTTCAGCAGAAATGGATGGGGTGGTCAATCCCAATTGAAATATAGGCTACATGCATATGTGTCATGTGTAGAGAATGGAAATGTTACCTTTGAGGTCTACATCTTCTAGAATACCCCAGACAGCATAGCTAGTAGTGGTTTACTGCCTGAGATCAGGTGGTAAGTGGTGTGTCACACAGTTTGGAACTGCCCTTGGGGAAGGCATGGTTGCTTTGAACATTTACAGCCATTTCTGGTTAGGCTTTTCATTCAAGGCTCAGGCTGCTCACAAAAGGAACAGACATGCCTTCTAATCCAGGGCAAACTTTGACCTCTCCTTGCATGAGGATGTCCAGGGAGCACAATATTCTACCTAGAAGGCAGAATTCATTACTCTTGATCACTTATAGCTCTCCAGATATTAAACTGTGGTTCCTAGTATTTCTTACTTTTGGCAGTGCTAGCTAGGGCTCATCAAAGCTACAGCTCAACAACACCTGGAAAGCCATAGGTTGCCCAGTGCGGCTTGACAGGAAACACAGTGGTCTGTGAGTGATTCAAAGGCAGGGTACAGACTGCCCAAAAAGGGCGGGCGGCCCACACCTTGTTTTTCTGTGCGAGGAAGCTGCAGTGGACAAACCGTGCAGCTTCCTGGTGCAGCAAAAAGAACCTGCAAAAAGCGGGTTCTTTGTGTGGCACGATTGTGATGCCGCAGTGCACCAATGGCACACTCGCAGTGTCACAATGGTGTCGTGATGTGCAGACGCTAAGCATCCATTGCGTCAAAATGGCGCCACCCATCTATACAGGGCACTGCCATTTTGACGCCCTCGTCATGTGCGAGGGGCAAGGGGTGTCTGGAAGCGCTGCCCCTCACACATGACAATGGTGCTCCATTGCGCCCGTCTGTCCTGGGCCAAAACTACCCATCAAGAAAGTGTGCTTTAAACACCCAAGAACCAAGAGAAGAAGAGATAGCTGAATTCCAAAAAGAGGGGAAGTGACTCTGATGAATTTTCACTATTTCCAGCTTACAAAATGGAGTAGAAATAAATTCACATATGCAGGATAGGGCAATCATTCCAAGGTAATCAAAATGTCATAAAGGAGTGTGCAAGCTTTCAAGCTCCTCAGAACTCTACCATCATGCAGAGATGCAGAGAGAAAGTTGGCATGCTTTTGAAGCCGGAAAGTCTTTAATTTGTAGCAATCCTTTAGACAGAATGCTGAAGGCGTTGTACAGGTTTAATTAGATTAGCCACCGTTAGGTGCTAAGCAGATTTCAAGATGCACTGAGTGCTGCTGGAACAATAATTGCTACCCCCATCCCCAGAAAGATAAATACAGATAAAAAAATAATCAAGCAGTTACATATCTAACTACATCCAAATGTAAGTGGACTGCAGAAGACCTTTTTGCTCACAATGTTGGTGGGGGGCATTGTTCACAGAATACATTTTGTTGTTTCGCTGAATGAACTGCTGCATGTAGCATGCCATCCTCAGTATTCAGACTTACCTCCCAACTTCTTCTGTTTCTGCTCCTTTTATCAAGTCTTAGCACACTACAAACATAGGGGTGGCTATATCCATACATAGATATATGTATATGTATATGTATTTGCATATGTTCTTACTGAGCTAAAGAAGATGTGATAATGGGGAAAAAAGAATATATACCAGATATGGCTCTGGAAACAGCTGATCCCAAAACAATGATTAATTTCAGGCATTATTTTATGCAAACCTTGGGTTTACATATAAGATAGGATTGATTTAATTAGAATTTTCATCATCAAACCATTTGGATTGGAGCTTTTAATTAGAATAACATTAAAAAAAAACGTATGGGCTGCCAGAAGAAGATTCCAGTGGGAGGGGGGGGATAAATTGATGCCTGCTGGCTTTTTTTAATTTGCAGTGGGTGGGAAGGGTTTTTTTTTTCCTTTTCTTTTCAGCATAGCAAACCATACCCACCCCCACTAAAATTATTTACAGTCAAGAAGGAATGGATGGTCACAAAGCTAGCTTACTGATATCTACACTGTAATTGCTTTCATAAATCTTCCATTTACTGAGTAATACATAAGAATTCAGGTAAGCTTGCTCTCATGAACCTAAAGAAAGGTCTTCATATTCCAGACAAGATCCCCTAAGAAAAGCAAGTAGAGCAGTTATATGGTTTGCTGACCTATATTAATTCTTTTTATTTATTGAAACATAGCTAACCTGCTCAACTCAAATGTTCTGGTTCACTAAAAGCAAAATAAGCACAACATCCATTAATCCACACCAAACACTACAAATGCAAAATCCTTAACATTAGAGCTTATACTTATATATCACAACAAAAACATCATAATCAAAATCACAAGCAGTGAATCAAGCTCTTAAAATCTTAGTTAAAACACAAATCCATCATAACCTGAAAAGAAATACAACAAAGCTTTCTGCCATCTCAAACAGTAATCGTACCCTTTAATTGGCAGGGACAGTCCAGATTAAATTTTTGCCATCCCGTTTTTTCAGCTGCTTTTAAAATGTCCCAGTTTCTCTCTCCTCCTCCCACTACCACCTCTTCCTTTCAGTTTACTTAACTGCTACAAACAAAGTGAAAAATCGAAAAGCAAATTGCATGCAGTTAACTTAGTAGAGGAGACAGGGGAAAGAAGGGCAAAATCTTGCCTTTCCTGAACGCTCAGGGAAAATCAAAATGGCTGCCACTTCTTCTAACCTGTGTACTCTTCCTCATTAATAGCATCTTGACCACACTCTGATGTTGCTTGGCCACCTGTGTCCTAGTTTTCATCTCTGAAATGTTGGAGAGTATGAGTAATAATAATAATAATAATAATAATAATAATAATAATTTTTATTTGTATACCGCTTTTCCTCCAGATCAAAGCGGTTCACAACATACAAGCTACATGTCACATGCTATAGCACAAAGCAATACAATACATCAACAGTGACATCAGCGATCTCATACAATTCAACAAAAATCCTCAAAAACCATGTACAAAGCAGTCAAAGCCATCAGTTGAGGCCTGTTGCCACCGGCCTGCCTCTCTCCCCCTCAAGATGGTGGTCGGAAGGAGGGCTCTTTGTCTTTCAGGCGGGGCCTGTTGTTGCTGGCCTGCCTCTCTCCCCCTCAAGATGGTGGTCGGAAGGAGGGCTCTTTGTCTTTCAGGCGAGGCCTGTTGTTGCTGGCCTGCCTCTCTCCCCCTCAAGATGATGGTTGGAAGGAGGGCTCTTTGTCTTTCAGGCAAGGCCTGTTGCCACCGGCCTGCCTCTTTCCCCCTCAAGATGGTGGTCGGAAGGAGGGCTCTTTGTCTTTCAGGCAAGGCCTGTTGTTGCTGGCCATCTCTCTGAGCTTAGCTAAAAGCTTCACAAATTCCCCAAATAGTGATGCCTTTATAGGGCCAACTTTCATTTTTTTTTCCTCCTGTATGGTTTTTGACCCCCTGCCTGATGAAGAAGCCAGTGGAGCTTTGAAAGCTAGCAGCATTTATATTGTGCATTTTAGTTGATCCAATAAAAGTATCACTGCTTGGTGGATTTTTGATGTTACTACTCCTGAATGTTTAAAAGCCTCACAGTAACTGGGGTTGAGTGGGATTATATGTATAGCTGTCAACCTTGAGATAAAGTATATCTTCCTGGTGGTAAGAAAAGAATTTCCAATAAAATAGTGGCCCGTGTGCAGTGTGTGTGTGTGTGTGTGTGTGTGTGTGTGTTGTGTGTTGTGTGTATATACACTTACATGCACACACATATAACAATGGAGGCTGGTATCTCCAATGTCAGCAGTAAATCCACCATGAGGTTTGCTCTGAATCTTGAAGGATATGAATGTTTTAGGGATAGGATTCAGAACCTCAGACATCTCTTTGAAGATTCAAATGAAATCACAAAATGGATTCCCCTTCCCATTAACATTAGAGCCATCATCCAAAAAAGGGGATGGGAAAGAGTGACACAGAAATTGATCAACATGGTTCTTTCACATTTTGAACTCTTCTTAGCAACACTATAACACTGTCAACATAAACTTTCATGGACATTGCCCCTTTATCTGATGTCTGAAGTTTTAGTTCTAGTTGTTTTACGTTACACCTAAATAAACTTCATTGTTGGACTATCGTGGGATTCCTTTATTATTGTGAATCACAGACAGAGTTCCAGCAGTGTCTAGTTTTCCCTCCCTAGCTTCTCAAGCACAATCTAGTATAGTCTTCCCCATGCTTTAAGGCTCTAAGCCTCTGGATGTGCTGGACAACTACGTATTTCCATCATTCTCACCCATCATGCTCTTGCCCATTGCATCCAGAAGACACCAGTATAGGAGAGGATGTCCTGATGTGAATTCTTGACCAAAACAAGAAAGGCATATGAGGAGAGACACGAAAGAGATGTGCAAAATTATGCATGGTATGGAAAATGTAGATAGTCAGAAGCTTTTCTCTCTTTCCTACAAAACTGGAAGGCAGCAGCATCTGCTGGAGCTTAGGAGTGGAGATTCAGGACAGATAAATGGAAACACTTCTTCATACAGCACACATTTAGACTGTGGAATTCAGTGCCTCAGGATGTGATGATAGCTGCCAACTTGCATGGCTTTAAAAGGAGATTAAATAAATTCATGAAGGTTAGAGAAGTCAGGATTATTTTAGGGATGTAATTATTTCTTCTCAATTAATATTCTTCTCAAAGGGAGCAACAAATAATTTTAGCAATTTTCTTCTCTCTGCAAAACAGCAGCAATGTTTTCAAAGACCAGTTACAGTTTGTGGCTTAATCTGCACAAAATTCATAGCAAAGAGGATTTTATGTACAAGAAATAATATTTTTGAAAAGGAATGTCAATAATTTTGCACAACATTCTGTTTCTTGAACAGAATATACTGTTCTCGACACACACATACAAAACACATCTGAATTTTGTATAAAATAAGTCCTGAACTGCACAGATTCTGATCAGTACAAGATTCTTCTTATAAAGGTTTCTTGACATTCAGGGAACCTGTTTTTCAAACATGTAAAAATAACATCTTCAAATACTCTTCTAATCCCTAATGCCTATATAACATCTCCAGTATTACAATCTGGATGCCTCTGTATATCAGTTATTGGGGAATGCAGGATAGGAAGTGCAGTTGCATTCATGTCCTGCTGGCAACATTCCCTTGGGCAACTGGCTGCCCATGATCAACTGCACATGCCTTTAGTCTTACACAGCACAACTCTTTTGTTCTTTTGTGTGTTTTTATACTCAGAGTAAATGAAGAGGAACTGTTGGACATTTTGTTTTTTAACAAAAAAAAACTTGATGGCTTGATATAGGAAAACATGTTAAACATTTTTTTTCAAAAATCAGGGATAAGAAACAAAATAAAAGTCCAGTACACAATTCCCCCAAGATTCAGCATATCTGCATCCACCCGACCCCACAATGGCTTAATTTCAGCTACATGTGGGCATCCTCAGCATGTCCAGAGTCCAAAATGATTGTGTTTGAAATGCTCCAAAAATATGATATTCCTACAAGACAAGTACTTCTATGAGGAAAGAAGCCCAAAAATTCTGCTGTGCTTGGGTGACAACTGCACCATTTGTCACACAAAATCAGTAGGGCACTTCCAACCAGGCCCTCCCTTTCTGTAACTAGGAGGAAATGAATTTGAATTTCCATGTTCCCTTAAACAAATATGTAGTTGGTAGGGTTATGTAAGTAGTCCATTCTGTGTTGTTATCTTTTTTGGGCCAACCAACAGGTACAAAATATATCCTGCTAGCTTTGAAGCTTCAAAGATTTCTTCACTGAGCAAAGATGGTAAAATAGCATATCAAGAAAGAAAGTGGCCATGTTATTAATCATGATGTCTACATTTTGGATGTTATAGAAAGTGTATGTAGTCAAAAGATATATCTCTCTCTCTCACACACACACACACACACACACAGAGAGAGAGAGAGAGAGAGAGAGAGAGAGAGAGAGAGTTGAAAACTGAGTGGGAACAAAGGCAACAGAACAGGCAATAAAACTTGGCTTCTCCCTTTGAACTTACAACGCATCTCAGAGGCAGTTCACTTTTCACCTACAAACACCTTGCTTAAAATCCAAAATGTAGGTGACATGACCACAACACTGTTGCTTTCTTAACCCTATGTACTATTTTATCATTTTTCCTGATGAAGAAGCTGATGAAGCTGCAAAGAAGTGTGTGTGTGTGTGTGAGAGTGAGTGTCCTTTCAAGTTGTCTGTCAGTTTATAGCAATCCCATGAACTTCAAAGAGTTTTCTTGGGCAAGGAATACCCAGAGGTGATTTTCCCAGTTCCTTCCTCTGAAATATCACCTACAGCACCTGGAATTCATTGTTGGTCTCCTATAAAAGTACTAACCAGAGCTGGCCCTGCTTAGCTTCTAAGATCAAAAAGGATCTGGTGCCTTTAGGGTAGTTTGGTGTATTTTGCAGCTTTTGGTTGGCCAAGTAAAAGTAGCACCACAGGGTAGCTTTTGGGTTTTGGTTTGTTTGTTTTTAATGGCTAACATGGTTAGCCCTGAAACATTAACTAAGTGACTGGAGCACAGCAAGAGAACCTTGGGCCAATACACCTAGTTACAAACCCCAAATTCCATTCACTTCCATTAGAGAGAGAGAGACCCAAAGCTGATGCATAAGAAGGATGAGAACCTGGTTTTCCCTAAGGCTGCCAGTTCAAATTAAAAAATGTGTACTATTTCTCACTCAGCTACCTTCTACACTGCCATTACTGCATCATTAGTGTTCCAACAGATGTCAGATTTTGGCTGCAATCCTGAAGCTATTTAATTTCAGGAAAATCTCACTGAAATCAATGGAATTTGCCTCCAGGCAATGTTTTGGATCATGGTTCTTGGGCTTAAATTTTAAACAGTACTACTTTCTAACAGGGAACTATTTATATTTTGGAATGATTGTAAGCCAGTGAAATTTTGTCCTGCTGTGCTGTCTTTCCACATGGGGGTATGTTGTAGAAGAATTCAGACCTACTGGCTGGCTGCACACAAGTAGTACTATCATTTGGTATTTTTCATTGGCATTTCCTTGACACCTTGGCTCAAGAAACCATTTTGCTCTGGAAGAATAGGTATGGACACTTGCCAGGTACAATGGTCATGCCTTGAATGGCCACTACAGGATCAGAGTGATTGTCTCCATGCTTCTTCTATTCCTTAAATTAAAGAGAGCTGCACTCTACAGCTATAGAAATATGTCATGCCTACCTTATTGGCAAACCACCATCCTGCCAACAGAACAAGGGTGACTTTAAACTGGCCAATCCAGAGCCTTTTCAGGAAATATGTCCAGTCTTTCTGCATTCTCACCCACCAGACAGATAATCATAATCATAATCATAATCATAGGATTTATTTATATGCCGCCCTATCACTGGGAATCTGGGTGGCTTACAACAGAGGGGATAATAGATGGTTCCCTGCCCTCAGGCTTACAATCTAAAAGACACAACACAAAAGGAGAAGGGAATGGTGAGGGGGAGGGGATCAGGTCCAGCATTCTTCTCTCCCTCTGAGGCCTGGACCAAGGCAGATGGACCGGAGGGAGGGCTCTTCTTCTTCAGGCTAGCCCTGATGGAGCTGGGCCAGCCTATTCACTCCCTCTCAGGTCGAAAGATGACAGTTATGGAGGGAAGGCACTCTATCTTCAGGCTGGCCCTGATGGAGCTAGGCCAGCCTATTCTCTCCCTCATAGGCCGGAGGATGACAGTTATGGAGGGAAGGCACTCTATCTTCAAGCTAGCCCTGATGGACCTGGGCCAGCCTATTCTCTCCCTCTCAGGCCAAAAGATAACAATTATCTGGTTCAGATATTATCTGGGCATTCTTTATTGTACCATTTGTCCTGAATATTGACAATTTTTGTCCACTACTGTACTGGTCTTGCTGTATATAGCTGGCCGATGTTAGCAGAGTCAAGTAGGAAGAACCTCCATTAGCAATCCCGTCCTCAGAGCCAAAAGGTTGTTCACATCAGTCTTCCTCATCCTGTGCCCAGTCTCAGAGCCACTAATTTCATTGTATTCTTTGTTTTGAAACTTGTAGCTGCCCGAGAACTTGGGCAGAGACTCTAGAAGTGTATTTAAGCCAGGGGCTTAACATTGGCAGGCAGTTGTTATTAATTTTTCCTACCTGTAGGTCCTTGCAAGGGAAGGGGAAATAAATGACACAATCCATTGTGATTTAAACATCCTGCAATATGAAGACTCTTACAAGCATAGTGTGTACTTAGAAGTACCCTCCACAGGTTCAGTGTAGCTTACTCTCAAATAAGGAAAAAGGATATTGCTGGAATGTGACCAGCAAAGGGCAACCAAGATTATCAAATGTAGGGAGACCAAGCCTTATGAGGAACAACTGACAGAGCTAGGTATGTTTAGCTTGGTGGAGAGAAGACTGAGAGTAGCATGATAGCTATGTTTGACTGTCTGAAGGGATGTCATATAGAAGATGGAGCAAGCTTGTTTTCTGTTGATCCAGATACTGGAATGTGAACCAATGGATTCAAATTACAAGAAAAGAGAATCCATCTAAATGTCAGGAAGACTATAAGACGTGTTTAACAGTGGAACAGAATGCCTGGGGGCAGGGAAGGATTCTCCTTCTTTGGAGGTCTTTAAATGGGTTAGATGGACATCTTTCAGGACTTCTTCAATTGTGTATTCCTGCATGGCAGGGGTTTGCACTAGATAGCCCTTGTAACCCCTTCCAACTCTAAGATTCTATGATTCAAAGTGTGCATAAGATAAATTGCAGGCAACCTTTATTATTCTGCAGAAGGCTCAGCAACAATCACTCTCTTAAAATTCCTTAATGCTTGGTCATTTAGTACAATTCTGATTAATAATTCCTGATGGAGCTCAGCTACACAAGTGCATTGGGGTGCATCTACATTGTAGAAATAATGCAGTTTGACATCACTTTAAGGGCTGTAGCTCCATCCCATGGAATCCTGGGATTTATAGTCCCACAAGATCTTTAGTCTTCTCTGTCAAAGAATGCTGGTACAAAGAATGCTGGTACAAAACTACAAATCCCAAGATTCTGTAGGAAAGAGATATGGCAGTTAACATGGCATCAGACAGCATTATTTCTACAATGCAGATGCACCCTTGGTGGTCTGATTTTGTGAAATCATTTTGGAAAGCTGAACCTCAGCCCCACTTAGTCTCAAGGGACCCAAGCCTCCCATCTTCCCCCATCCTGGAATTTGTGAGTTTGGGAAGCAGCTGTTTTTTGTTTTTACTTAGTCAGCCCTGGCACTTACTGTTCTTAGCTAACTGTATGCAAAGGGATCTTGTAACACTTTTGAGACTAACTGTGAGAAAGAAATTGTAGCATACACATTTGTAGACTTGGGAGCTTATCCCATTAACAAATAAGATGGCTTACCTCTTCTGACTTGAATTCAGGATCCAGGATGCTCCCGGATGTTATCATACTTAAATCACTGCCCAGGTTGAAGCCTCGCTCAGCAGGCCAATTTTTGAAATGGCAAGCTCCCCAAATTTGAAAAAGTGTTGGCTGAGCGAGGCTTCAACCCAGGATGCATCCAGCTGGATAGGCGGCAATTTAGGTATGATAGCATCCGGGAGCATCTTGGATCCTGAATTCAAGTCAGAAGAGATAAGCCAGTTTATTTGTTAATGGGCTAAGCTCCTTGCTCTACTTACTTAGATGCATGGAGTGAAGTGTTGCTCAGGAAGGACCTTAATAGCCAGAGAAATACAAAACTTGTGGGTATGTTAATGAAGTGACTAGTTCAGTTTTAACTATGGTTGTTGAGGGACAAGGGAAGGAAGAAAGATGTTGAGGAACAAGGAAAGGAAGGAAGAAACAGAGGATGAGCAAAAGAGAAAAGAAACCTGCCTAAGGCCAGCATAGCTGGAAGGCCACATGGATGGTGGATGGAGTTTTGACTTGAAAGGAGATATGATAAATTGGCTAAGAGAGGCTTTGTGAGGCTTGACTATTACCCAGTATCATGATTTGTATAGTGTGGCAAGAAGGCATTGTCTCTGTTCAATACCCTGTTGATGGATTGGAGTTTGTAGATACAGTATATTGAAATCCAGCTGTTCTTAGATAGACTCTTCAAGTAACCCAGCATATGACTGTCTTCCAATATCATTCTCTTCTAGAAAAAAAAATCCCTGCTCTAACCTAGTTCTTTTGCCAGATGTCTAGGGCCAAAAAAATTTGCACTTTCTTCTTTTGAACTACCTAGTTACTGCCTGCATTTGTCTATACAAATCCCTTTGACTAATATACTGAAAGAGAAAACTTTATCCCAGTAATGTGCCTGTTGTCCAAACCAGGTTCTACATGTAAGACCCCAAACTTACCTGTATATTTATACTGTGCAGGGAACTGGGCTGTATGTGTGAGATATCAATTTTCTGTACAATTGTAATAATTAAACTGAAAACCTGAAGCCCTAGGAATATGCACTAGGACCCTGCTTTGGAAATCAAAGATTTCAAGTCAAGTGCAACCATTCAGAGCATGGGGATCCCCCATGCTGGCTGAAGTTATAAACCCCAAAAAGGTTACTTTTCCATTCTCTGAGCACATTTACTCCTTTCAAAACTTACTGGAAATTCTAATTCTATTTTAAAACCCAATTGTGGTTTAGAATTGTGCTTCCAATGCCATTAATAATAGTTAAACCGCTCTTTGGTCTCTGTAGCTTTGCTCATCCAAACATTCTCTTGGATGTCTCCTAATCCCATAGTGCAGTTTATTATCACTTCTTTGGCTGAGGCTTTGGCTCTATTTTGAATTTGTAACTTAAACCGAGAACAACTGTGGTTAGTCTGTGCTCATATTTTCCCAACCATTTCCACCACTGGTCCAGCTTGTCTCTAACGCACAACCTTCCTCTAAACACATACATTCCCAATACCCTGCCTTGCTAGAACTTGATGGACCTACATTTTTGTACTACTGCCATAATCCCCTGGTCACAGTCATAGTAACTGAGGGATTCTGGCAGCTGTCATTTTTCAGGTTCTGCTCCTTTCATTTCTTATTTGATAAGTGCTAATTCCAAAATTTCCATCTTTCTCTAACTTTATCTTAGGCGTAACAGAACCAACATACCTCTGAACTATGTGCTTGGTGTAGTGGTATCCTAACAAGTCAGTTCTTCTCTTTTATATTATGTTTACACAAGTATATGTTAAGGGCAATATAAGTAAAAACAGTTTGTACTTCTGGATTGTTGAGGGCTGCCAGAGCTAATTTCCCTTCTTTCAGTAGCTGCTGTTCCTTACCTTGCTGAAGTATCATACATAAAATTGCTGTATGCAAGTCATATTTCTGGTAAAGGTCATTTCAGTCACATATTCATCATGGCACTTATACATATTTGCATTATATGCACATGTGAATGAGGATGCATGGCAACATATAATCCTGCTGATGTATTTTTGGCTGTAGCTAGGAAGGAAGACTGTTGGCACATGTAGAAATTTGAAGGATAAGGCCAAAAACTTCTCTATTCTGCATTCTCTCTCCCAAGCATTAGGGGGCAAATTTGTCTCAAGTGTAACCCCTGCTGAAGGAAAGAGAGTAAGTGGGAAGATATATATCTGGCCCTATATGTTTTTAGGAGCAAAGGAAAAATAATAAGTGGGGAGGAAAAGAATAGGCAGCTGAGCTTGTGTAGCTGCTTCGAAAAGCTAACAAAGGATTGCTGAGAGTTTTGATGCAAGCTCTGAGGAATTACCAAAGATAAGAGAAGTAGAAAGCAAGGGAGGGAGAGGAGAGAAACAGAGAGACAGAAGAGAGAAAAAAAGAGAAAGGAAACAAGATTCTCAAATCAGCACTTGTCCTATTTCATAAGCAAAATGTAGATCAATAAATTACACTCACTTTTCAAGATTTAACATGCTGACTCTATAACCTTGTCAAGTGTGATACATCAGCCAAGGAAGCAGGATGCCAAGCCAGGAAAATGAGGGAAAACACAGAGGGAGAGCAAAGGAGAAAGGAAACCCTGAGCATGAAAACAGTATGCCTTCCCTTAGGATAGGAGTTAGCTGTTTTATCACTTATCTTAAGTGTTTTGCATTCCCTTGAGCTATGAATATGCCTAAGGTCTTTTTATCTCTCCCTCCCTCTTCTTTTACATCCTCCATAAGTGAAGAGAATTTTCAGCCTTTCCTCAGGCAAAATTCTCAAGAAAGGTTAAAAAAAAAAAGGGGGGGGGGAGGACCCACCTGAATGTGCCAGTTCCACTCGGCTCAAGGAAGGTAGGCATCTGTAGTTTCCAGTGCCATCATTACATCTAGTACTACTACCACATAGTACTACTAACACTACTACTATCACTAATAGGGCATATACTAAGATAAATAACAGCGGTGTATCAGTGGTGCAAAAATTCACAGTTCACTTCCCCCTTCATATGAGAAACTGGGATTCCTGTAATTTTGTCCATGTCTGCATGGAGTTAAAATGACATTCCCATTCTGCTCCTGCACTGACCTGTTTAGATGATGCACAGGGCCAAAATCAGTGAAACACTGGTCCAATCCATGCCCCAGGGCAATTATCTAGAGTAAAAAGAGTCCCCGTTTGCTCCAGATCAGGCCAGAAACTCCAGAGAATCCTCTGAGCATGTGCACTGTGCATCAGTGCAGGGACCTGACTCCAAAGCCCTCACTGTCAAGCTGAAAGCATCCTTCACTCTCTTGAAGCCTAAAGGTGATCCCCAATCATCCCTTTGCCACCTCTTTTGTTGTTGCTGTGTGCTGTGTGCCTTCAAGTAGTTTCCAAATCATGGCGGCCCTAGGGTGAATTTATCATGGGGTTTTCTTGTCAAGATTTATTCAGAGATTTGCCATTGCCTTCCCCTGACACTGAGAGCAGGTGACCTGCCCAAGGTCATCCAGTGGGTTTTATGGCCAAGCAGGGAATCAAGCCCTTGTCTCGAGAGTTATAGTCCAACATTCAAACCACTGCTTTTCTTGATAACCTTGCTATTGTAATCTGACAAACTTTTCTATTTACTGCACTAATTAACAGTCTTTAGCCAAAGTGAACAGTACAGCGTAGCCACACATACACCCCATTACCTCCTAGTGTCAGTTTGGTTGATGGACATCACCGCCATCATAGTTGTCATCATCATCTTACACAAACAGCAGTGATTCTAAACTGCAATCCAATACTAGTTGGGTTAGTGCTAAGAGTCCTATCAAGGAGAATCAGCCAGGAATTACGTAAACTTTAACAGCTGTTATTTACCTATGTTGCCTAGGCAAGAATCTTGAAGTATGTGTGTCCCTCTATAACTTCTGAGGCCAAGCAAAAAACCACCTTTACAGAAACCTATTCATCTCCAGGCAGAACAGAGTGGTATTGCAGAGTCATTTGATAACAACAAAGAATTTCTTTCTAACCTAGGATTTGGTCACAATGCAGTTATAATGTTATGATATTAACTTCCATGGTACCATCCTAGGGTTTGTAGTTGGGGGGGGGGGAGGCACTGGAGCAATATGACAGAGTTCTAAATGCTTCTCTCTGACCTTCCAATCCCGGGATTCAATAGGATGGAACCATGGCAGTCAAAATGGAATCATAGTACTATAAATCTGTAGTGTGAGTGGGCCTCTAGTAACAGAAATTGTGTTACCCCAGATATCAAGGGAACCTGTTATGAGAATATAGAATGGTATGATAGCCAGCTCAAAACAGGTAGGAAAGACAAAAAGCTGCACTGCTTTATGCAGTCTAACTTGGCATTTAGCAAATAAAAAGACATGAGATCACCTAGCTTCCTCATGAGAATCTCAGGGCCCATATTCCCCCATCTCTCGGCCTAATTACAAGGCATGGTTGAGGAGTAATTTTGCTATAGCCACTTTGCTTTTCAATTCCCAAAATTTCTAAAAGGAGAAGGAAAGTTTATTTCTTTGCAATAAGGATTCATTTGAGTAAACCTTTCCTATAAAACGTGCTGTTTTGAGTTCACACCTTTGGTCTCACTCTAGGATAGAAGTGAGCATTCTATAGGCTGCATACGGTCCCTGGACAATACCTTTGTCATTCGTGAAACTCACTCATCCTTGCCCACCCAAGCCTTCCCATGCCTAAGAACTTTATTGCACTGGCCTTGGAATGGGCCTGTAGCATTCCAAAATTGAACATTCTGGGGACAGGAGGGCAGGAAATGGATTTTACCGCACAGTGTGAACGCTGCCGCCACCGCACATCCCCATCCCGTTCCAGAGGTGTTCCCCAGGTGGCAATTTCCAGGATTGCTTCTCAAACGTTCTCAAAAATTGTCCCCTCTGGGACGCATCTGGAACAGGATGGGGACACTTGGTGGTGGAAGCAGCATTCTCGCTGTGCTGTAAAATCCGTTCCCCACCGCCTCCTGTCCTCAGAACGTTTTGTTTTGGAATGCTACAGGCCCGTTCCAGGGGCAATGCAATAAAGTTCTAAAACTGTTTTGGGGTTTTTTAAGGTATGATTTTTGAACAGTTTTTGCTCCAAAACCACTCAGAACACACTCCAAATATGTGAAAACACATGAAAATATACTCACCCTATCCCCACAAAAACTCTAGAACTTTGTACTACCTCTAAATACCTCAATTTTCTTAGGAGACCCTCTCACAATGATGACTGAGGTGTATAGGCCTGCTGTTGGGTGTCCAATCTGTGAAGGGGCCTGGGGAAAGAACATTGGCCCTTGACCCCATGCAATTACCCACCCCTGCTCTAGGGAAAATGTGTGCACCAGCCTAGAGAAACCTGATGGTCTGGGAGGTAACATTTTGTGTACTGGCGGGGATACAACTTCACAGCCAGCTACAAGGGATTCTGGCTCCCCTTGGCTGAGGGAGATGTGAGATTTCTTTGTCATAAAATATCTGCATCTGTTAATCACCAATAAATCTTCTTTTACACCAGTGTCTGTGTCTTATGTTAATCACCCACAAATCAGTTTTTTGTGAAGCATGGTACCAACACATGCTGAGGCTTCCAACATGCAAACCTCATTCTGAATATTAACAACGTGAACAAGATCATGATGACCAAATCTGAATACGAAAGTTTAGGAGCAAACCCAGATAATTTATGGCTATGGCTTTACCCTGTCAATGGGGAGAAAGATCAAGGCCCCCTAGAATGTAATGTATTGCACCCAAGGCAGGCCTGATTGGATATATATTTGGTTCTTAAATAATGAGAATTAAGAAATCCAATTCTTAGGGGAACACATTTGGACTAAAGACACATTTTCAACTTTTCAGAAATCAGATTGTTAAAATGTTAGGAAAATGGAGATAAACACAGATGAGCTCATTATCAGGTCAATGACTTAAATTATAGTTTGGCAGCAGAGTAAAAGAATATGTTCAAACAGGCCAGAAACTATCTAATGGAATAATCTGGAACCAGTTCCTTTATTGTAGCCCCCATGTGGAGACTACCTCAAAGCACCTGGAAACTCTCCCTGCACTTGGGCTGGCACATACATAAAGAGGCTTCCAAATGTTTCACCCCTGACATGAAAAGCTGCTACAGGAACGCTGTCTTCGTCAGCCTCCATAAAGGGCTGTTGCATATGAAGTGGCAATTCTATTACTGGTTTCTAATGTAAATGTAAATTTGTGGCACAGGAATTAACAAAGCATACCATTGTACTGATGATCAAAACTCCTGGAATTATAGTTGTGAGTAGAATATATAGGGGCACTGGTGAGTTTGTGTTACACAAAAACCCAGCCTTGAAGGTAAAGAGAGGGAAAGTAAGACATTACACATCACAACACCAATGATACTGCCAAGAAAGAGAACAAGAAAAGTGTTAAAGCAGATTAAATAAATGGGATTAAGATCAATTTTGGCAAGAGGAGCAAAAATGATTCTGTAGTTGTATTAGAGCTTCAGTGCAAAAAATAAACACAGATTGGATTCTGATGAAGACACAAAATACTTTGCGCTATTACGGCTGAAAGAATCACTATGGGTCATTGTATCATTGAGTACGATTTGATTTCTTTCCTAGAAAATAATACCACCAACAATAGCGTTCCTGAATGTAATGCTAAAATTTATCCAATGGTGCATTCAACCAGTGAGGAGAGATGGGGTTTTTTTCCTACTATAGTTGTAGGAAGGATGTGATAATGGGATAATTATGAACATGAGCCAATTTGATTTGATGAAATGAGAAGGTTGTTTGGAACCAGAAAGGTAACTAAGGTATTTGCTTCCCTCACCACCACCACCCATGGAAAGTTTTGTGAAATAGAGTTAGGAATGCAACTGAGGCAAGGAGAACCTATTATTTAGTTATTACATTTATTTATATGCAGATACATACAAGAAAAGGATCTGATATTGCTCAGTTTTCTTATTGCATTATTTAGTCCACCCACCACGAAATGTGACTATCTTTACATGGGAACTGGTTTTTTTTCAAGGAGGGGCAGATTCTGACGAAGCCCGGTATCTCACATTGCACTGAAACAGCAAATTCCTTCAGGAACAATTATCAATAATGGCATTGCTCTGTGACATGGATTGGTCTGAGCGTGGGCTTGCATGCCAAGAGGTTGAGTGAAAGGATATACACAGAAAACTACATCTTTTTTTCCTTCACAGTTTATACTGCAGATATCGATCCAATTCTCTTAAACCTGTGCTGGAGGCCACTGATTTGTGTTGTTGTTTTCTTGCCTCTCGATAAGGATTTGAGCGCCTGAACTTCAGCTAGTACAAAGCCATCGACTTCAATAGAGCTTCTTCATTTAGCCACCTGAGGGCCTAAAAGTCATTGAATTATATGGGAGCTATTAACAAAATAAAATGCCAAACAATTATAGCTGTCACAAGATGATCTCTCCAGCCGCCAGCATACCTGCAGCAGGGCAACCAGCCATCTGCTGGCCCCAGCTTATGCTGATAGCCTCTCTTGCAAAAGTGCATTTCAGCAATTGTCTGACATTGTCATAATAATTTAAAAAAAAAACAATGGAGAACAAATGCAAGCTCCTTTGTGAAATAGATGGAGGAGGTAGTGACTGCCCAGCAGGTGTTAGTATCACATTTGTTTTCCCAGTTGGGAGAGCTGAGCATTTTTTACAAGGCCCAGCGATCAGATTTCAAAAAGGTCAGCATTCAATTAGGAACCAGAATAGATGCTTTATTCTCAAAGTACTGAACATCTATTGTATCATTCCGCAGCAGGATTCCAGAAGATAGCAGATGAGTGAGAAAGTTGAACTAAAGCTGTTCCCCAGACTGGCAAATGCTAATATGACAGTAAAGACTAGAATCCAGTTATGGAATTGTATCATTCAGCAAAACCACATTTCCTCCAATATTTCCCAAATGAAAACTGGAGCATGTGTGTTAAAGAAACATCAGCATGTGGTCAAGATGGCAAAAGTTATTAATGAGGAGGAACACACAAGCCAGGAGAGGCTTCAGCTTTTTCCTTTTGCCTGAATCTCCTAGGAAGGGCAAGAATACATATCCTCCTCTCCTCTCCTTCCCCTACTGAGTGCAAACTACTTTTGTAATTTGAATTCAGTCTACCGCAATTGAGGTAAGCTGAGGACAAAGGTAGAATAGAGGGGTAAGAAACTAAGACATTTTAAAAGCAGTTGAAAAAGTAGGATGACAGAGGATTTATCAGGACTGTCTGCCAAATCAGGACTGTTGGAAGATATGGAACCAGGAAGTAGTAAATTATCTCTTCACTCTGCCCCTGTGTGCTCTCAAAACTAGTTCTTTCAGTGGCATGAAGAGCTGCAAGGGGAAGCAGAGCCTGTACAGACCAGCACTTTGAGTTGGCCTGCAGGTAAACTAGGGCTCAGGTAGGGCTGAGCATTCACACGCTCAAAGCCCTACTTGCGCAGCCCAGGCACCTCTTGGCACACACCCATCCAGATAGTGTGCACCATGATGATATCCCACGTGCACAGTGTCCAAATGACGCTGTGCACAAGGGGTGTCATAACACCATGCTGGGGCATTTATGGCACCCCTTCTATGGCACAAATAGGAATTGCGTTTCACAGCTCCTTTTTACACTGGGTTGGGGGCATGGCGTGCAGTTGCCACATCCCCAACCCAGCGCTTCTAGGGGCGGCATAGAGCCACCCCTTACCTCTGTCCCTGTAGAGCTTGGGAAGCTTACTGTTTTACGATGCTTCCCAGAATTTCCAGCCATTGTGGGCTGGTAGCCGTGATGGCTCTGGGATCTTAGAGCTGTAGTACAAAAAGTAACATTTTGTAAGCTTTGTGGAGGGAGATGAAAGGAATGTTAGGCCAAACTGTGTTCTAGTACAAACTAAGAATTCATTGCAGCTGATATAAATACCAGAATAACTGCAACCTCCCAGAGGACTTTTTCTGCAACCGATCCCAGATTGTGGAGTGGCCTGCTGGACAAGATCCGTCACATTACCAGTTCAGACAGCTTCAAAAAAGCAGTCAAGACAGATCTTTTCTGGCAGGCCTTTCCTGAATAAAAGCACTCAGCCACAAAATTGATTACTCCCTCACATCATGTATCATGCTTCCACTCTGCCCATTATTTATACTGCTATTAATTGTTTATGTTGTTATTAATAGCTTATTTTAAATTAACCTTTAATTGTAATGTGTTTAATTCCTTTTTAGGGGTGATATTGTAATATTATATCAATTATTGGATGTTGGATGTTTTAACTATGTTAGCGACTTTGATTGTTTTATTACAAAAAAAGCAGGATACAAATAAAAAATTTATCTATTTATTATTTATTTAACATGGTACCTGACTTTGTGGAGCAGTTATGTTATCCATCAGGGAGGAAGCATACATATATGTCCATGTTCACCTCAATCAAGACCCAAAACAATGCAAAAAATCTCAGGAAGAGGGCAGTATCAAAATGATCATAAGGATAGGATGGGATTTCATACACTCTAATTTCCCTTCAGATGTGTGTATTCCCTCAGGACTGCTAAGAGAGCAGACAGAGCTAAAGGAAACAAGCAAGAATGTGCCTCAGAGCCAGGAGAATTGATTCACAAACTTTTTGTTGGAAGCCAAATGAGGTGAGGCAATCGACTCACAGCTCCACATGATGCATTGATCAAGCAGGATACAGGGAAATCAGACAAGGACACCTACCTCTGCCCTTCTTCGTTCTCCTCCACATTTTCTATCCTTTGTGGGTGTCTATCAAACTTCCTGATCAGTTTGCCTTCCAAGATGCCCTGTCAATTTTCCCTTCAGTTTACCATGCACCACTGCTTCACTGCTAGTCTGTGGAGGCCTGATTTTGATGTGGTCTGATCTATAATTAAGAGCTAAAGTAATTGGAAACTGAAGTCAGCCTATTATTCCTTTGCCAATAATTCTGAAAACACTCAGGGGTTCTTCCTTTCTTGGAAAAAATGTTTGAGTTCTCATCTGATTGCTTCTCAGGTTTGCCCCTCATTCAAAACCCCTTTCATTTCATTTAAAACTTTGAAACAGCTACAGAGATACCACAGCAAGCAGGTTTTTAAAAGTGTGTGGCTGCCATTGGGCCAAAGAACACAGGATGCAGCCTCCAGTGTAGAACCCAATAGCTCGGGCAGCACCCAAAAAGTTTCTTTAAAAAAGAAAGAAAGAAAGAAAGAAATTGTCTAGCTTTTTTGTTTGAAGATCAAGTGCACTATGTAAGAGCCAAATAAAACCATGTGATATATAGCCCCATTGAAACAAGTGAATGATAAAAGAATTTAAAAGTTATGACATTTCCCTTGCAATGCACCAAAGCAAGAGTGTATTGAAAGAAGCCAGCCAGTTAAAAGAATTGCTCTGAGCAAAGAGATACAAAGAGAATGCATCAAACCAACTCCTATTTCAGGAGCATGCCAAACAAAATTTCCCATTAGGAGGGCAATGGGCCCATTAACCTCTTCAGCAGTACCTTTTATAAGCCTTTTATTGTGCCAGCTAAAACTCTATCTGAAACTGTGCATGGTAAGAATTTCAGGATGTTCTCTGGATATCAGGCAGGAAAGAACCAGAAGCCCCAAGGGCATGTTACCTTTCTAGGAACAAATGTAGGTGTGAGGGGACTTTTTATCTCTCCAGATGTGTTAGACTTTGACTCTCCCAAGCCCCTAGAAGCATGGCCAATGATAACAGATTGTTGCCATTGTAGCTGAAGATCTGGAGATACAATGATTCCCCACTCCTGGACTTAAGTGCTCCCTAAATGCTTGAATTATCTCCACAGATAAATACAGGCCTCTGCAGTATTACATTAACTGGCCATGAAGGGAATCTATAGAATGACAATGAGTTGACTTCACAGCTCATACTACTTTTCCTACTGGATAATAGAAGCCCTTCCTCTGAAGTAGTATTTTACTAGTGTTACAAATGGTCTAGGAGAATTATGGAAGTACTACTCAGCTTGACTATCCTGGCTCGGAAATAGAAATGTCAGGAACAAACATTATAAGCAAGCGTGAGGCACTAATGGACTACCAAATGTTGATGAACTATTATTCTCACTAGTTTACCTGACTGGCTGGAGCAGCTGGAATTAGGATCCAGCAACCTGTGAAGGGCTACCTTTTCCCCCAGCCCTGCATTATAGCCTCAAAAGTTCTTCCCTGACTCTAATTTCAATCTGAGACAGTGCATAATTTAATTCTTGCCTGCTGCCTCCCACTTATTATGAAACTGCATATCACCTCTCCTCTCCCTCATGCTCATGCAGTTATCTTCATTACTGCTCCAGTGGTGGTAGAATAAAGGAGAGTTTCCTTCACACATGTGAACACACACACACACACAGAGAGAGAGAGAGAGAGAGAGAGAGAGATTGGCATATTGCTATTGTTGCAAGTTAGCACTAGACAAATGTGGAAAAGTAGCTTTCATAGTGCTGCCAACAGCTGATGCTCCTGGAATATTTCATTCTTGCACACATGAAATAAAGGATTCTAAACCTTTTTTCTGGCTGAATGAGCATTTTCCTATACTTTTTCCTATTTTTGAAGGGTGTGTGTGTGAAAAGTTCACTTTTGAAAAACCTCGGGTTTAGCACAAAATAACCAACATTTTCACACAGAAATGTACCATTTGCATGTTTTTCACAAAAATATCCCCAAAAGTGAAAATCTTCATAATAACTGGACATTTTTACAATGGGATGTCTCACTGTGTCTAGGCGTCCTTTCTTCCTGATGACATTTTTGCAAGTATTCTAGGCATCCCTAGGCACCTGAAGAGTTTCACTGCTTTTTTGTGACACAAGCTTCCATATGGCATCAGATAAGCAAACTGGCTCAAGAAGGAACCAATATTCACATGTGCCAAGGTACCATGTTGGCTGGACTGAGTAAACAGATTGAGAAATTGAGATAATGGAACACAGGCCTTGTACAGCTCAGCCTGAAAGGTGGAGTCGGGGCACTGTGTCTGCACGACGCATGCCCCAGCTCTGTCCCAAACCAGTGTGATACTGCACGGTGCACCGCATGGTGTGTGGCATCACGCCACTCCTCTGGCACTGCAACCACATGGTGCAGTGCTGAAGGAGCACCATACAGCCGCAGCGCTGTGGCCATGGCACCCTTTCAAAGGCGCAAAAAAGGAGCCACTTTTTACAGCTCCTTTTTGCTCTGTGGAAAGGCCAGATTGGGGCTGAGGCATGCAGCTGCCACGGCCCCAATTTGACTGTAAAGGGAGCAGCTGGAGGCCACCCCTTCGGACTGTATGGAGTTGAATTTCAAAGTGGAAACCTGATACCTATAGAAAATAATGCTTAACATACAAACTCTGAATATAGTCCCTTCCCCACACTTATGGAAATCTCCAACTTAAGGGGTGTTCTGCTGCAACCAGACACCTGGGGTGCCCAAGCAGGTGTGAGGCATGTGACATGTATCTAGAGCAGTGTATCCATCTGCTTTGTTTTCTAGCTAATCAGCCCCTTATTCTTCTTTGTCTGATTATCCTCCACAGGATCTCAAGTGGAATAGAAGATATGGAAGACTCCTCACAGGCGAGCGGGGGGGGGGGGGGCTTTTCAAAGGCACACAGCTGATTTTGTTTGTCAGAAAGTAGTAGGGAGGAAGAGAAGAAAACAAAAGCAGGCAGAAGTTGCAAGGAAGCAATTCGGGAGTAAGAAAGCATGATCCCCAGAGTAGCTCTTGGGAGAAATGCAGCTGTAATTTGTTTTAATAATCCCAGCAAACAGCCAGGAAATTAACAAATGAGAACATAGTTAGAGATTAATCAAAGTTTTCCCAGTACAATTGCCACCTTCCCATCTTAATGAAGGTTATTTATTCACTAAGTGATAAAACGTGGAATCGAATTAAGTGATTTTGCCTGCCCCACACCAGTTAAATCAAGCCACGTGTCTGGCTGGATTATCATTCTATGTAACAGCAGCACTGTGGGGACCTCGAGTTTCTGATCCAATGAGAACAGCTCGATGTGCTCTTGACACATTGCATTCATTTTTAAAATAAGCCTAAACTGTAATTCTCTGAAAGCAATAGATATTGAGCTTTTTAGTAAATACAAAAACAAAGAAAAGGGAAACCCCAAGCTCAACCTCTCACCAAACAAAATCACAAGGGAGATGGGGAAACAGTATAATGAAACTGTAAATGGTCAAAAATAATGTCTGCTAAGGTTTTAATAGTTATGCTATCCACTACAATATTTCTAAAACAACCACACAAGAGACAGTTATATATTTGGTGGAAGGAAGGCTGCTCCAGCATTTGTAGGAATGTTGGGAAAACTCACTGGAGTTTTCCATTTCCCAAAGCAAGCACAGTCCACAATAGGTTTGAGAACTATCAGCCTCCAGCTAGAGAATGTCCACTGTTAACAGAGATTCTAAATTAGGAAGCAGCACCATGAAGCCTTCCAAATGTTGTAGCAGCCCATCCACCTTCACCATTAGCTATGCTCACTAGGGCTGATGAGAGTCACTGGAGGACCACACTTTACCCAGCCTCACTCTAAAGTATAATGTTTCCGTGGATCTGAAGACCACTGTAGCTCTACTCCTTGTTCAACATGGTTTGGGCTGCTATATGTGTAAGGAAGAAATAAGCACCCATAGGGATCAGTGTCCTCAGAATAAGTGGACCCAAGACATTTGTTGATAGCTTTTATGAACCCACAGAGATCAATATTTCAAGAAGGAATAACTTTACTTTTGGATCTTAGACCTTTAAAATTAAGCTATTTCTGTTGCAAATATATATTGGCATAGTACATTAAGGCACTGCATATCAAACTATCTGATGTGAGTGTCTGAAAAATTTCATGCCAATGTGCCAGGGGTCGGTAGCCCCCCCCCCCCACCTTATCTGCTTGGGACCAGAAGTGTCTTGGATTTTGTATTTTTTTCAGACTTTGGAATATTTGCATATACTGTACATAATAAGATATGTTGGAGATGGAACCCAACTCTAAATATGAAACTCATTTATGTTTCATATACACCTTATGAACATAGCCTGGGGGTAATTTTATACATAATATTTTAAATAATTCTGTGCCTGAAACAACACTTGTATACACTGAACCATCAGAAAGAAAAGGTGTCACTGTCTCAGCCACTCATGTGAATAATTTTGGGTTCTGGAATACTTTGGATTTTGGAATTCCAGATAAGGGTGACTCAACCATATTTTTACCTATTAGCTACAATTTTTTTCTTCTTTCCTGGAAATTTGTCAGAGACCAGAAAGCAAAGTCTCACCCTGTGGATTACCACTTTAAGTAGTACAACACTTAGTGCATGTGCCATTCATTGTTCCAACAACTGTTTACCTAATCAGGAACTGAAGTGAGCCACAGTCTTTTTTTAAATCCTTTAAGTTTAGGGAAGTTTGGGTTCAGTGTCAACCACCTGTGTCAAGTGGTGTTGTTATAACATATAGGGACAAAGAACTGGCTTAAAATATCATCACAGTTCTCCATCTATTGCTTTCAGAGAATTACAGTTTAGGCTTATTTTAAAACCCGATAGGGCCATGCCCACCGGAAAGTATAAAAATATTCTGAAGAGTAAATATTTTAACTAACAATGCAAGATGCTCTCATGGGGATGAACAGAAAAACTCCTGAGGACTAGGATCTTAAGCACAGATACTGCATTATTTTGCCTTTTAGCTTATCTTCTCCAGCAGAATAAAACCTTCTAGCAATATATTCTCTTTGTGAGTATATCCCCATGAAGGCAAACAGCAGGCAAATGTCTCCATTAACTGAATTATTTATTCTATACATTGTTACCATGCTAAAGATAGCAACTATGTCTCTAGGCCTCAATTGAAACATCATGGGTACCTATTTCTCTGACATGTTTTGCTCCAGCTTCTCATTTTACTCCCACAGGAGTGTTCTGGAAATCCATGGATCTCTGCCCTCTTCCAGCTGGGCTGACAGTGCTCCAGCTCGCATCTGTGCCTTGTGGCAGTGGCACCAGCAGAGCAGAAGCTATTTCAGGACCACAGCCAGCATTCTGCCTAAGCCTCATATTCCTGGAAACCCTATGCACACACAAATTCTATTTCAGACCTACATTACATTAACAGCAATGGACACCAGTGTGGGTGCGGGGGGAGGGGAATAGAATCACTCTTGTCTTCCTCCTCTTTAGAGGAGGAAAAAAATCACCAAATTACAGATTCAATCATACAAAAATAAGCAGGAGAAGGAAAGTCACACACCTGCAACAGAGTGCAATAATAGCTCCAGGCTCTCATATGTGGGATGTGACGGGAGGCATAAAGATTAACTGTCTCCCACCTTAGGGCCAAACTAGAGGTGACAAGTAATCACATGACTTATTCCTGTGACTTTTTAAAAAAAGTTAAACATCAAGAGGCTGTGAATTAGAGCAAAGGGATAGCAGAAAGAGAGGCTGCTGAATCTTTGTAATGGAGATCTTGCAAGCGACTGGTTCCCATGTCTGGGAATAGGTAAACTCCCTGTTCTGGATGAATTTGCACAACCTTTGAAGTATCATTGAAGAGCTTGGGGATGCTCCTGGATCCATCTTTGTTGTTAGGGGCATAAGTAACCTCAGTGGTTCATCATGATTTTTCACAGTTGTGGCTGGCACACTAGCCATAGCAGTTCATGGGCATTAACAGCTTGGCTTCAGACCATGGTAACTCTATGATTAGACTACTGTGATGCAAGCTATATGAAGCTGCTCCTAGGACTGGACAGGAAGCTGCCACTAGGCACTATATGGTGGCACCATGTGGGTAGCACATAACATCTCTGCTGAAGGACTTCACTGATGATCTATCTCTTATTTGGCCACAATAACGCCTGCCTTGGTTACATCCTGTTTGGGTTACTGCAATGTGGTCTACACGAGGCTGCCTTTAAAAAGTGCTCCGAAACATCAGTTGGCCCAAAGAGCTGCAGCCAGATTATTAACGGGGGCTAGATACACGGATCACACCACTCCCTTATTGCAAAAGGAGCACTGGTTGTCGGTCCATTTCCAGGCACAATTCAAAGTGTTGCTCTATAAAGCCCTATATGACTTGGGACTACACTGTTTGATGTAGTCCCTTTATGAACCCGTAATAATAATAATAATAATAATAATAATAATAATAATAATAATAATATTAATACATAATAATATTAATAATAATACTAATATAAAGGAATCTTTATTGTCTACCCTCCCTGGCAAACCAATCCGGTGCGGTTAACAACAGTAAAAAATAAATATGACAATTAAAAACCACTTTATCCCTCCCCCTTAAGACAGTATTAAATAGTCTAACATATAAAATACAATATCCAGTATAAAAAACACGCACTAAACTAAAAACCCTGATATACACTGTTGATCCCTCAACCATTCTCTAAGATGTGCCAGGGCAGGAATGAGGGAATCAGGGAACCTGGGAACCTGGCCGGGATGGTTATCTGGAACGGCCTGCCGGAAGAGATCCGTCTGACCGCTTTTTAAAGAGGTCTAATGATGTTATCTGAGGGATCTCATCCGGCAGGTCGTTCCAGAGTTGAGGGCGGACAGCAGAGAACGCCCCTCTGGAGGTCGCCCGCCAGCCTAGTTAGAGGCTGCCAGTACGTTCTGACTCTAAGATCATCTGGAGGCCTTTTCTCTTTTCTGCCAACTTCTAGAGCTCATTTGATAGGAACAAGGGGCAAAGCCTTCTCAGTGGCTGATTCTGAACTTTGAGAACTCCCTCCTAGGGCGCCAAAAAAATGGCCCCATCCTCCTTTCTGCCATTGGCAAGTTAAGCATTTTCTGCTGTCAGGCTTTCTGGAAAAGACCCAGAGTGGATTTACTGCTGAGTAGTGCGTTTTCATGTTACCTTTTGTCTTTTCAGAATTGTTAATGCTTTAGTGTTTTATACTTTATTAATTATTGTTTGTTTTTTTGTTTTTTAAAAACATATTTCTCTTTAATAGACGCTTTGTTCTGTTTTAATCTGCATTGTTTTAAAATGTTGTTACACACCTGGAGTCCCATTATTGAGAGAAATGCAGAATATAAGTTTGCAAAAATAATCACAAAACAACAGGGACTCAGTTTTAGATTTTTTATTATTTATTATTTTGTTTATATATAGACGGCGTTCATCAACTTCTGATGGTTCAGACCATCTGCAAACAATTCTACTTTTAGACATACATTGGAAAACTTGGAAAGACTTCCAGGTTAGGTTTAGCTTCCCCATCTATTTTACAAATTCATTTCGTGTTTGGTCTCTTATTTCCGTACGGGTTTTTATACAGGATGCCTGATTATTCTGGTACCCTGCCTTTAAAATCCTTCACGATGTAAGCTGCGCCTGAGAAATTATTTGAAAATAAATTGTATATCATATAATCCTTTTTTTAGGCCAATTTTTATGACTTCCATTTAAAATCAGTCCAACGTGCTTTTCTACCCATGGAAAAACCGCTTTTTCATGTATGTTAGAACATCAATAGGGTTGTACTTTTGTGTATAAATGAACATAGAGGAAAAGTTTCATACTCTCTAAAGCACACATACCTCTACTGCTCCTATTCAATCTTCCCCATCTGCTTTTAGTGAAATCAAGAGGAACGCATTGTGTAATACTGTTTAATGGCCCTCCACTTCCCTGTGATGTAAAGGAATCCTCCCCTGCTCCTTTAAACGGGTTGGGAATCATGTACTCGCACGATGTTGAGTTTCATCCCTTTGCTAGGGCTGATGGGTGTTCGTCCAACTATATACAGGACACCACACAAACTCCACCTATGCTCTAAGCTGTTAGTCCTCAGTTAGTCCATCTTACCCATTCTCTCTACTTTCCTATCTAGTTTTCCCTGGCGCCTGATGGCCACTAAACCTTACACAAGTTTATTCAAGAGATATTGGCCAGTGATAAGGACAGTTCTTTTTCAGGCCTGCTAGAGACGAACTAGTCTGCCTGATGTGTCCTGATGTGGAGTTATGATACGTCTAGCCTTAGGATACAGCCAGTAATCAGAGGTAACTCAATAATAATAATATTACATAATAATAATAATAATAATACTTTTCTTATAAACCACTTTTCTGCAGTGATCAAAACGCCGTGTACAGATAGAAATTGCAATAACAACCTACCACAAATACAGACTTAAAAATTTCCAATACATGAATAAAACTCAATTAAAAACATTAAAATTATACAAATTAAAACCCCTAACATTCACATCCAAGTGGCTAGCTGAGGCAGTCGTATAATACAGTCCATATAATGGGTGAGATCACATGAATCCAAGAGCATCTGGGAAGGCTGCCGGAAACAAGCAGGTCTTACAGTCATCCTTTTTAACAGAGATCCAGGGGTGGTGGAGCGGAAATCATCGGGAAGGACGTGTTCCAAGATCCTAGGGGCCGAGATGGAAAAGGCCCTGTTGCGAGGTTGACAACCATGTATATCGCCATCGGGTATCCTCAACAAATTCTTCCCGGCTGGGACCTAAGTGTGCGGGTGCGGATCTATGGGAGCGGCGGTCCTCCAAGTACACCTGGCCCACCGGCCATTTGGGGCTTTCTAGGTTATAACCAACACCTGTTGTATTTTGCCCGGAAGCAAATGAGCAGCCAATGGAGATTCTTGCAAAACCGGTGTTATATGGTCAGCCCTGCAAACATCCATTGACCAACCTGCTGCCATATTCTGCACTAGCGAAGCTTCGGGGTGGTACAAGGGTTGCCCCATGTAGAGCACATTACAGCAATCTCAACCGAGAGGTTACCAGAGCCATGCTACACTGTTTCACGGTTCCCCCGCCAGATGGGTCACACGCTGAAACGTATCAGCCGAACGCTGGTCGCAGGTGCTTGACCGTCGCATCCACTTGATAAGTCAAATGAGCGACGGTCCCAAAAGCACCCCCCAACTAACTTGCGTGGGACTGAGTCCTTGTTTCAGGGCGGAGTCGTGAACCCCCATTCAGGATCAGGGTGTGGCACACATTTACACACTAACCCCGACGGGAGTACGCTTCATCGCACCAATTACTTCCGTTTATCGTGCGAGAGCGATTCTCACAATTAAATGCACTGGGGGCTTTTCACAGAATCCATTGGGACGTTTTGTGCGAAGCTTCTCTCTGCTGTGCTTCTCATTTGTAAGGCAGAGTCCCATTTTTTAAAAAAGGGCAGGTCTTCTTTGACGACCTATGTGCCTCCGTCACGGAGCTCCGTGCCGCTTACAAGACTGTACGCCGGCCTTTCTACATGGCCGGCCGCCATCTTTAGCATCGGAGCGCACAGCGTCTCAGACGCGACGTCGCGCCCGCTGCTGACGTAGCGAGCGCGCCCCTGGCGCCGCGCTAGCGCAACAGCGACGCACAAGAAGCTCCATTTCGGAGTCTTTTTTCGGTCCTCGCGGGCCAGTCGGGCCGTCGTTATAGGCTCCTGGCCTACCTCCCCCGCGGACCTTCTGGAGGCAGGCGGCAGACCCAGCAAAGCGGCGGTATGTAACTGCCGCGTACTCTTGAGGTTTGTCTCATTCATTTCATATTAACTCAGACCCAGACAAATATATACCATGGCATGCTCTCCTCCTATACAGCAGAGCACTCTTAGGACAGAGATGCCATCTCCGAGTCACTGCATCAGTCGAGAGAGAAGTAGAAATCATATTTGGTGTCATCAGCATACTGATAACACCGATGCCTCCATGTCTTTCCGGATGATTCTCTCCAGCGGTTTCCTGTTCAAATGTTGAATAGTATGGGGAACATGAATAGACTCCTTGAGGGGAACCATATGTTAGTTCCCATCTTACGCGAAGCAAACGTCCCCACCAGCCTTGCACCATCTAGGAATCTACCCGAGAGGGTAGGAACAGTACCACTGGGCGTAGTGCCTCCGATTACCTAACTCCTCAGGGATTCCCCGAAGGATATCAATGGTCACTGGTATCGAAAGGCTTGAGATGTCCACAAGCACTAAACAGGGACACGCTTCCCCTGTCCAGGCCCCAGATGGAGCTCACGACTAACTCAACTCCATAGTTCACGGAGCTGGTTGAAATGGGTCTAGAAAACTCTGTTTCTTCCCAAGATCCCTGAAGCTGGAAAGCAAACGCTCTCTCGACACCCTTCCCCCGAAATGCAGCAGTGACACAGGCCGCTAGGTATTCCGAATCAGGGGTCTAGGGAGGGCTTTTTCGCAGAGTTTTACTACTCTGATTTAAGCTAGATGGAACTTGCCTCCTCCTGAAGGATGAATTAATTAACCAGCGCACACATAGAAGTACCGCTTTCCCCCCTGGGCCCGCAGCCATGGAAGGGACAGGGATCGAGCGAGCATGTGTCTTCCTAACACTTCGAAGATCTGTCCACTTCCCAGTATCACAAAAACTCAAAGTGATCCAGTTTAATGGAGTTCCACGGAAGGCTCTGGACGCCTCTCTATCGGATCTGAAGAAAGTGCTGGCGTCCAGATCAGGCCCTTAGCCGAGAGATTATCTGCGAAGAAGTTGTTGAATTCGTCGCAGCAGGCTTTAATGGTTCTCAAATAGGATTCAGGGAGGGGGCATTTTGTGTTCAGCTCCCTCACTACCCTTGGAACAGCTCTGCCGGATGCGAATTCGCGACGCAATTACGTGCAGCATAACATGAATGTTTTTGCTGCACTTATGCCACCCGTAAGCCTTCAAAAGAGACTCAAGAGTATCTTGTCGCTAAGAAGCTGGCGTCTCCGCCAATTGCGCTCTGTCGTTGCACAGCTGTTCCTCCCTGAGATCTTCCCGTATACCAGGGTTGTTGTTTGGAAGCAGGGCGGACAGGACGCTTGGGAGCGGGCTACTGTGTATAGCCCTAGAGAGGATCTCTGTCCCAGATGTTAGTCAGGGCATCAACAGAGTCGCCGTCAGTTTCCAACCCCTATTACCCTCTAGGGCTTCTTGGAACCTTTTGGCTCCATCAGCCTTCGAGGGTGGGACCATCCTAAATCGGTCCTCCACCCCGGGGGGAATTAGGGTTAGAAGCCTTGATTCGATCCTCGACCAGGAAATGAGTCCGTCCCTGATAGGGCAGAGATATTAGAGGCCCTCTGCCCAGGGAATAATCCGTGTCCGATACTAAATTACGACTCGAGAGTATTACCAGCGCAATGCGTGGGCCCTGAGACCAATTGGGACAGCCCATGCAGTCATGGTAGCCATGAACTCCTGAGCCGCACCTGTTGGATCTTGGCCTGGCCTCGAAAGCGAGTGAGGTCTTACCGTACAAGAAGCCTGGGGACTCCAACACCAATTCCGAGACAGTTGGTCAGCTTCAACAACAGGTGTCACTTTCTGCTGCAGGATCAAGGTGTTCCACACCTAGCAACACATGTCATCAGATTTTTCCACGCATCTAATAAGGTCAGGGGTGCATAAACCAAAATTTTTGTCATCATCATTTGCATTACAATTACAAATCCAACCTTATGCCAGATATTAATTTACTGTATTTTCCCATTATAAAAACTCATCATTTTAAAAAGATATGCTAACCACTTGCACAGTCTTAGCTTGACTGTATTTTCTTGAGTCATCCACTGACAGGGCTGAGGTTACTGTACTTCCTCCACTATGAAAGCTTCTTCTATTCCCCCTTGAAGCAATGCTTATTTTCTGCCTCTATCAGCTCTGTGGCTTAGTTCCAATGCTACTGTTAAGATTTCAGTCTAGTAACTTAACAGATTCAATTACAGGGTAGGGTGGTGACCTCCAATGTTTAGAGATAAAAGCTTGGCGACAAGTGGACATTCTGCCGAACACAGCATCAAAGGCAACAATTTACCCATTCTGATATAATATATTGAGGAGGTGAGCTGCAAGCCCCAACTCCCCAAAAGTGCACAATGCCACTGTGGCAGAATTTTAGTATTTTGTTTAGATCACTGGATAAATATACATGGAATTTATCGCCACACTTTTTTCCCCATATGGGAACTGGAAGGGCATTCTTTGGGGCGTGCGACCTGCAAAAAATGGATCATTGCACAGCGAATTGTCCCAAAAGGGCCCGTTCCTCCCCTGGCGCCAAGCTGTCCCCTTCAAGTGCTGGGGATGTTAAATGTTCTTGTCGGAAGTCTTCCAACCGAGGAAAATGTGCCCCTCATTACTGAACAGGGATGGATAGGTCCTTTTTAAGATGATTCGTGTTGCAATACCATCATTTTTTGCAGGTCGTGCGTGGACCAAAGAGTCCCCTTCAGTTCCCCTAAGCGTGGGGGGGAAATGTGTGTGATAAGTTCCAAGTCAGGGAACCACAAAAACTGCTGATCTCACTCAGTCATCTTTAGAATCTGCACTGCACTCTCAGAAAGCTCGAGGACGCATGAGTATAGCCAGTCTTTCACCTTCCCGATGTGAAATATTTATATTCATATCGTTGCTTTATATATCATATTTCTACACGCAGCTGTTTAGCCAGACTGACAACCAAGCTACCATATCTCATCATCAGCACTTAGCCTCTTTATATGAAAATGATACCCACTTTTGTAAACAATGACTAAGAATCGGCTGATAGTTGGAGACGTATTACAAATCAGCATGAAAAAAGTTGACACTATCCGGGCATGTAAATACCTACCTCTCTGCTGCATTCTGAACACAACTTTTTGAATTTTTCCAGGACAGAATAAGTCATATTAGTTCAGCATTCCAGGGCCAACCACACTACGACCTTAAGTACAATCCATAAGCAAGGCAAAAGCAACAAACACTTGCTCTAGGGTCAACTGAGCTCAAGCAATGGAATCCATATCTTATTTTAATCCGTTTCAGCTAGTGCTAACGAAAGAGATGTGCCTGGGTTTACATTTCATGGTTATTTGTGTTACATTAAGAGGACCTTTTTTGGAAATTTTTCAGAGCCGGGGTGAAGGTGAACTAATCTGCTGCCCCAAGATCCATGACACTCCATAAAACCAAATCCAGAGTGGGCTACACAACAGCATTGTTAAGAAAACAATGGAGTAATGATGCATGGAGGACATTCCAGGAAAGGAGCTGCACACATCCGAGGCCAACAGACAGCTGTGGAACAATCCTCAAGCAGACTTTAGCCAGTTCAAGCCAGAGCTTGCAGGACAGTGCCCCATCTGCAAACTGATTCTGCTGATGTACAACTTTAATTAGTCTATGGCATTCAATAAAGGGACCTTTTATAGTCCAGCACAATGCCAGCATGCTCAGCATAGTCTGAAAGCCCTTTCACTGACTATTTACTGAACATGTGGAATGAGTGTTGGAGTTTGTTTGTTTGCTTGTTTGTTTCTTTGTTGTTTGTTCAAATGGGAAATCAGAGATCAACAAAAAAAAAAATAAAAAATTGAACTATTTAGCTGAGAAATAAAAAGCAAAAGCAGAGAAAAACACATGCTTTAGGAATCAATCTGCAGTGGCATCAGGCCGTAGGAGTGAATAAGATACAAATTTTTTAGGCAACATGATACAGCTGCAAAAATTTAAGAGAGGTAACAAATTGTCCGCTCTAATTTGCCTCAGTTATTTCGCATATTAGGAGCTGGGTTCAATTATTAAGAAAAGGTATAGGCCCAGTGATAGATCAGTGCAGGTATGGGCGTAAGTTAAGCGAGCCATTCATGCAAACCCACGGTGGTAGTAGGTAAGGAGACTAAACATTAAGTGTTTTAATGAGTTCACGTCTCCAGGGCAGAATAATTGTGTTCTTAGAATGCTGAGAAAAATCTTGTTAGATACTTCACAGCCACTGACTCTTGGGTAAGGGAAAGGTCCTAGAACAATGGAAGAAAGCCAAATCAACCTTTCATCTTTTTAAAGGGCAGGACTCAGGAATTCAGACTCGGAAATTAAGACCAGTCAACCTGAGTGGGCAACCGTCTGAAGTGATTAAGGGTTCTATTAAGAGCTAAGCCATGTCAGATGAGCACCTCAACACCTTTAAATAAAGTACAACTATTTTGGAAGATCATGGAACATTAAGAAAGTCGCATAACTTGATTTCTGTATCTGACAACGTTCTGGTGATATCTTTGTTGGTAAATAAGAAAATGTGTGCTGATGCTATTGCTATTCAGTGGACTTATCAAAATGGTTTATGCAACCATAATGAATGAGTGCACATTAATGGTGGCATCACTTACAGGAGGTCTTAATGACCTTTTTAGGATTCTGTAACGATCCTACTGTTGTCCAACATTTTTAATAAAGGCATGTATGAAGTATAGAGGGATTGCATATCAATCTGTTAGGTAACAACAAGCTGGGAGGAGAGCTTACTATGCAGGAAATAATCCTAGAATCATAGAACTCATAGTAGTTGGGAAGAGACAGCATAGGGCCATCCAGTCCAACACCTGCCATGCAGAAATCTCAATCTAAAGCATCCCCATCAGGATGGCCATCCAGCCTTTGTTTAAAGACCTCAAGAAGGAGATTCCACTACACTCCAAGGCAGTTGGTTCCACTGTCGAACAGCCCTTATGTCAGGAAGTTGCCCCAATGTAGGAGAATCTCTTTTCCGTAGCTGCACCAATGTTCCGGGTCCTGTCTCTGGAGCAGCAGAAAACAAGTAGCTCCCTCCTCAATATGGACATCTACAAGTATCTAAACAGGTATCATATCACTCTTACCCTATGCTTTTCCAGGTTAACATCCCAGATCCCTAAGTCGTTCCTCATTAGGGCTGGTTTCAAAGACCTTCACAATTTTATTTGCCCGCCTTTGGACATGCTCCAGTTCTCAACATCCTTATTAAATTGTGGTGCCATCAGTGTACTTCTGGAGGTGCAAGTCTCATCATGATAGTCCCCAATAGAAATTCCCCAAAAGAGTGTCCCAAAAATGCAGTAGCTATGTGTTCTCTGGTGAAAGTACTTTGTGGGGACTTGAGAGCTACCACATATGTACTAGATCCGCACCCTTCCTCATGTGTGTGCTTGTCGCTTCAAGTTACCTATCTACCCATTTCAGAACAGTTTTCTTAGGCACGGAATACCAAGAGGCAGGTTTTTGCCAGTCCCTTCCTCTGAAAAAGCAACCCAAAATATGTTGTATTCATAATAAAGCCTCCCATCCAAGTACTACGCAGGGCTAACCTTGCTAGCTTCCAATAGAAGACGGATGTGTAGATCTAAGAATGTGTAGATCTAGTGAATAGGGATACATGCAGTGATATGATACTTGCCCTTCGGAATTTAGGCTGCCCTTTCTCCTTCCTAGCTGATTAGAAGCCAAAAGAGACTAGGGCAAAATACTATAGGGAATGCCAGTGCCTGTCTACAAGGCAGGTTCCAGTGGCTTAAAGTAAACTGTTTGTTAAGGACTCTTGTTGAAAAAGTCCTTCCTGGATCCCACCAGCCAGTTTCCCGGTATTCCATTTCTGCGGAAAGATATTAGTGAAACTTGTTGGTCTCCCGGCTTAAGGGTTCCCACCAGAGATCAAGATCTGTATCCATTTTGCTCTGGCTTCAAGCATCGTTATGGAACAGAAACCGGCTTTTGGTTTGCTATGTGGATGGCTAACAAGTAATGGCACAATGGAACGTGTCCCTATTGGGACACATTAGTCCCCATAGGGACTCTGGCTATGGAATTCTTTTTGCCTCCACATAAGAAGAAACTGCTTTAAAAGTAGCTCTGTCCTTTTCTGGGGGGAGGTGAGCCCCAGATGTGCTTGCTGGGGAGGATTCTATTCAACCCCTTTGGCATTAGCCTATCGGTCCTCAATGTTTCCAGTTGCGTCCCCCCATGCCCTCAGCCATGTTACAAAGCTGTGCGGGAGACCTCTGATATTTGGGGGACTGCCAAGGTAGATGATCGTTCCTCTTTCTCTCTCCACTTAATTCCAAGAACTTGTTTTGGTTCTTAAACAGTTGCTACTATCAGTAATAGGGCACGCGAGAAATGAAGTTTATCTAGGACAAAAGAGAGGTGCTCCTGGTCAGGTCAAACTGCAGATCTAGGGAATTAGGATAAAGGCAGGATAGATACTTGGCCCTGTTCAGCTTTTGGTCCTCTTGAACGCCATTTCTGAGCTGAAAGCTCAAATTTTATAGTAGCCAGAAATCCATCTGCATAAGTTTAAAATCGTTACACCAGTTGGACCTCTTCATAAGGACACATCAAATCTCTCCATGATGGTGCAAGCCTTCGTTACCTAGGTGTTTAGCATTACTATGACATGTTCTTGTGGTGCTGCTTTTAAAGAATGTCAAAGGCTTGGCTGGCCCAAGAGGGCAGTCAAATTTTTTGCCTAAGGGAGTTATTGCATGACTTTCACACTACCTGTGCGCAAGGAGGGATTGGGCTGGAATGGGTTAAAACTGGATTTTTACCCACAGCAAAATTGCTGTTGCACTACCGCCGACCCTCACCCTGCTCCCGCAGTGTTTCTGGCGGCGATTTTGCTACTACAGCAGCTTCAGTACTCAGTGCCTCAGTTTCTATAGAACAAGCAAGTTGGTGGGAGGAACACACTAGATCCAATCTGTCGACCCACATTATTTTAAAGTGTCACATTTTTGCAAGCCCGATGTATTAGAACATACGATGAATAATCCAGGTTCTCCTCACTTTATTTCTGCCAGGGGCGTAGCCTCTGGGGGGATGTATTAACATAGTATGTCTCCCAATCACCTTCAGAATTGCATTGACTAGTTTGGACAACTCGCGCCGTAGGTTAAGTCAAGGCTCCATTCCTATGGACTCCTGGAGCACTGCTCAGATTTTCGTTGTGCAATAGTTGGCAACTGAACCAGGAAAAGAGTATGCCACATCGAAGGATGAGAGAGTTGACAAAGAATGACTAAAAAGAGAGATTCGTGTAGTAGGGCACATGACCACTCCAGGAATTCCATTAGCGATTGGAGCGAACGCATGCAGGTATTTGTGTATAGGAAAAGCAGCAGACAGGAGGTGAAAAATCGAGAAGAGTGATGGGTACGACAAGGACTCACGAGATTGTAGATTTTCTGCAGTACAGAGTAGCCTATGTTCTTTTTTAAAAAACTGATCTCACTCTCTAGAATGTTCTCGAATTTTCTACCATGTGTCCTCACGTCTGGCTTCAGATAAGAGAAAGCAACCTGCAGGTTCAGTTTGTTTCAGGTATTGATTAAAACTCAAATCGACTCCCCAAGGCCAAAAATCTCTGGAGAAAATGCTGACGAACACCCCTCCTTCCGAACTGCTCTAAGGTTCTGAATACTAAAAGAAAGGAAGGGGAGAATTCTGTTTTCTTTCAATTATTGTTGACTTTATAATTAGATTTTTGCCAGGTTGCTTATGGGAATGTGTTACAACCATCTTCACATGGTTTTACTTAGTATTAAAAAATATCAAAGTTTATATGCCACTTAACATTTTATAACCTTGGCCAAAAATCTCAGCAGAGCCCCCTCCCTATAAGGTTCTAGGCACTCTGATGAAAGGGGGGGGACAAAATGTGTGGGTAAGGAGGAGAGCAGAGGGGTTGCATTCGCTAGCAAGCTATTTCTTGGAAAGATAACCCTATTGTTTTCTAAGTGGTTACTGGGTTCTTTCCTTCCACCTCCTCACTGCTTTCAGCTGTATGAAGCCACTCTGTCTCTGTAATTTATCAGACATCAATGACTGGCAGTTGTATTACTCCCTTCCGTCTATTTTGCATATCACCAAAAGCCTTGTCCCCAAACACAGCCCTTTTGCTCTGCTGCCAAGGAGGAAGAGAGAGAGACCTATATCAGCTGCTCCCTGTACATCCTAAGCAAGTGGACTGCACACACTTTCACCCACAGCAGGGGAATTAATGGAATTAACAGTGAAAATTCCCAGGGAATTGACAACTCTCAATATGTTTTTAACCATTTTTTAAAAAATACTATTGTTATTTCCTTGTTGTTTTACATTACTATAAACTAGCTTGAATCCATTTCAAGAGAAAGACGGTTTTATTTTTGTTGTTGTTCTTGTTGTTAACGCCCTTGAGTCGACCCTGACCCATGAAGACCTGTGGTGAGACATCTCCAAGACCTCCTGTCCTTGCACTGACAAATCAGGCTGTGAACTCCCTAATTGGAATCTATGATCTGATATGGTCTACTCTCCTGCTACCTTCGAACCTTTCCTAACATTACTGTCTGTTTATGATTATTCCTTCTAAGGTGTGACCAACAATATGATAGCTCAGGCTTCCAGGGGATATTTAGGCTGATTTGTTCCAGGACCCACCTTGTTTTTCTTTTTGTTTCCATGGATCCTCAGCATTCTTCTCCAACACCATACTCTAACTGTGTTTATTTTCTGCCTACTTGTTTTCTTCACGCTTCAGATCTCACATCCCTAAATGGTGATAGGGAATACCAATAGGCTTGATACAATTCTAAATTTAGTATTCAGTATATATCTTTACTCTTTAAGATGTCTTCTGTTTTATATAGCTACCATCCTAGTCGCAGACTTCTCTGGTTTCTGAGTGCGTCTCCATTCTGTCTCAGGTTACTCAAGGTACATGATGTGCACTAGGCAGGATAAAAATTCAATGAACAAACTAAAACTTAAAATAAAATACAGCTATTATCTCCGGCCCGTACAGACGGGCATAAAATACGTCTTTACGCACGACAACCCTAGTAAGTCCCAAGATGTACACAATTGCGGCGTCCCTATACACATCGGGGCCGCATTACGACATCACAACGCATGAAGTCCCAAGGACAACCCCCTTTCTGCGCCTGGAAAGTGGCAGATCAGGCCTCAGAGGCTGCAGCTCTGGCAGCTGAGGCCCAACCCAGTGTGGAAAGGAGCGCCTACATCCACCCCAACGGGGCGGTCTGTACACGCACTTCAGTTAACAAATTAGATGTGCCAAATGTACACGTCTTTAATAGGGACCCACCAAACGCCGCATCAAACATGAATCAAGGAACATGCGAGACACTGCCAGACTGGGCAATCAGAAATAGCAGCAGCAGATTGTTCTAAACCACCTGGGCATAAAATGCTATTTGAAAACCCACTGAAATTCTGACAACCCACTACCAGACAGATTGCACAGGCGACCATGAAATCCCCACAAACACCTGGACCACTTCAACAGGAAAGAAGAAACCCTGAAAGTAAACCAACGTTTAGCTACTCCGTCCTAAAAAACACCAAAATCAAGACTCAGCACATACACCTGAACACAACCAAGGTCAGGGGGGTTTCCTGAGATAATCACTAATTAAATAAACAAATCCTCCTACATATCCTCCCACCCTGAGGCTTGCCTTTCCACAACCGACCAAACACGGGACTCGCATGTAATACCACTTTCTCCCAAGCCAAGTATATAATTACCCACTCCATTTCCATGCCACCACCTTGACGATGCCAGCCACAGATGCCGACGCAATTTCAGAAAATGTTCCAGCCACACAGCCACATAGCCAAAAAAACCACTAAAAAAAACTCTGGATGTGGCGAGAAAGCTTTACTTCCACCCCCCCCCCCCGAGGAACGGATAATTTAATTTTCTTGCAAAAGTTCTGTTTTAAACAACTTGGGGAGGGGGGGAGGAAAGACCACAGAAGTGAACTCAAATAAACAGTAAAAATAAAACAAAGTTCCATACAGCAGAAGACCAAGCAATCTTCAAAAGGAAAACATGCTGTCCTTTCGGAAGCGGTTGACATGACTATTTGTGTTGTGGAGCTGGACTACGCCATTTTGTTGAATGGTCTTTTGCCATTTCAGATTTGGCAGCTGTGTTTTTTGGCTAAGCCAATTGCCCTGAACCTTCCAACCAGACAGCTCGGATATTGTCCGGAGTCTTTCCATCTTTCGTGATCCTTGCTGCCTTAACCGGAATGTAATCAGATTTTGTGATGATATTTAGAAATCACAGTCAGTCTCAGGATAAAGCCTGTTTGCAATTGCCTAATTTTCATTTCCACTGAAATACAGAACTGATTATCCTAGGACGTGGTAACTACCTATGAAAAAAAATTTTTTTCCAGAGCCTGAATACCTCCAGCAATCAGGAAAGCAAAAAACCGTGACCTGGTCACATTGAAAAGTGTCCAATGCCCTTGTGGAGCCAATTTGTTCATGCTTCTCCTTAATGCTCTCTGAATTGATTTCATGAGTGTTTCTCCATTAAAAATGATTTCATACTATTCAAATACAAATGTTACCTCTAGATCCTTACTGAATGTCTTAGAAACAGACTAGGAAACGTACTTTTTTAGATGTATAACTCAGGGGTTATTGGCAATCACAGACCAGAACCGCAGTTTTTGACAAAACTCTGGCTTAAGCATGAAGTTAAAATTTACGGCAAACAGCAAATATCTAATAACAAAAATTTGGCATATGAATGCAGGACAAAATTTCATCTCAAGAATACTCTATTCCATGGTAATGGCCTTGTTTCTCTTGCCACATCCTGTTCCACTTCCTATAGATAACCTTCCACTGACCCTGCTCCGGACTTATTTGCTTTTCCGATATTTGTTTCTTCCTCTTTATGAATTATTTTTTTCCCAGCCCCTACTTTGCCACCTCAAATTACTTTCCTTTCCTCTCTTTCCACAAGCCATTAGAATATCGAACTGACATCCTAAGCATCTGACACATGTATATAGTAATACCACCCATATCCTACATGGTAAAGAAACTAGTTTAGTTAAGAAAAAGAGGTTAGAAAGAAAATGCATGATGACATTTTGAATTTCAGATGAAAATCCCTTCCCCTTGCAGTTACAATAAGCTGCCGCTTACTGCCCAATGGTAGGTTTGGTGACCCATGGATGGGGCTAGCATTGGGCATTGATACTTAAGGTCATGCGACTTTTCTTTTAAAATGGAGGCTAAGGACGTGCTAGGCAATGAATATGTCACTAGCAACATGTACATGCCGAATCACCCCCTTGACTGCATGTAAAGCTGGATAGTTACTGCCAATAGATGTTTAGATTCAGAATATGACCCTATGGAACAGTTGGATGCTGGCAGGAGGAAACAGTTGCACAGGTTATGTTGCTTATGAGTCCCAAAGGGTCAAAGAGCTCTGAGCTTAGGTCAGGGCCGCATGAGTCAGATTTACATTCTTTTCATTTTAACTCTTGCTTAGGTGCTAAAATCAGCCCAGAGTAAGCAATTTTGTCTTTTTTAAAAAAAAGCAGAGAGCTGTTATCCACAGGCCAGTTCCTCCTCTGTCTCCTGGAACTATGTTTCATCTCCTCAGGTGGGAGAAAATGTCATTTGCCACACTCTTATTCTCCGCTGATGTGAACAAAAATGCCTTTAAAATAACATCGTGCAATCCAAGGAAATGAGAAAATTAAGGGATTCGTACATCAATTTCGTGGCAAAATAGCGATCTAATCCATCTACACTACTCTAAACTCAGGACTGAGCAGAAAATTACGCTGAAGTTTCTGCGAGTGAACCAAAAAATCGCCCATCAATGACAAAAAAATTTTAGGGGATGAAAAATTGCATCTTTTCCAATAATTATGAACCTACTTCAGGACTCAGCAACCGATCGACTCTAGGACAATTGTCTTTGTTCCTATAGCTGCTAATGGATTGAATTTGTTAATTAGCGTTCTCTCTTTCTAGGTCTCCCTTGTAATTGCCTTGTTTAATGGATTGTGGTCTTGTAAATCTCTTCTTTTTATGTCCGGAAGGTTGAACTTTCACATCTGGTTTGCGGTTCCTGGCCCTTTCTAATGTAAGATTTATCGCCATTTATACCATAGCTGTCTCCATTTTAGGAAGAGCATTTACTTGGCTTTCTTTTCAATGTATATATGTAATCTAAGTCAGTTACATTAGAACCATCTTCCTGTTCATGGACTACCTTTCACATTATGCATATGCCCCTCTACACCTAAACTGGAAAGTTTGACCCAATAGCAGTGCATAACAATTCCCAAATTGAGCATCCTCAGTATATTACTA